>NW_026606764.1:4432500-4694974 GCF_029890125.1 Rhinichthys klamathensis goyatoka | reverse complement strand
AAGGCTACACAGCTAAATAAACAGTCAAATAAGGAAATAAATGTGAGGTAATTAACTAAACATGACGGGCCGTCTGTTTCATGGGGTTCAGTAACACATGCTACATATGAAGTTAACAAATAAACATATTACCCCGGTAATATTAATAACTCACGCCACTTTCAAATTTATAAACAACATCTACTCATCACATAACTTACATCATCACCGACGCACACTGTTGTACAAAGGAATAATGAAGACCACGGACTGTCGGTGGAAGGCCAACTATTAGCTACACAGGAAGTTTTTCCGAACACACTGCGCATGCGCAAACAGTCCCTCAGTCTCTACATGAAGCAGCTTGCTGTGACGCAACCTCCTCACAGCAGGAAATCCACAACATTCATCATGTTGAAAAAGTTTGGTGGGAATTAAATAAACCACTTTAGAGGAGTGGGTAAAAAATCAGAGGCTGATTTTGCCAAAAATCTACATTCAGACCAAAATATCTGACTTCCTGTTGATCCGAGCTAATGACTGTCAATTAGAAAGTTGTCCGGCTCGAGGAGAAAAATATACATACCGATTTTTGTTACTGTAGGTAAAACCGATACCCCATTTTTGACTAAAGGTGGCGCTACTGAGCCCCTCACCACGCCCGTTTCTGAAACTTTGCACATGTCTACTAGCTAATAAATGAGATGTGTCTGTCGAGTTTCATGCAATTTCAAGCATGTTAAGAGTCTCAAAAGCATAAAAAAAGAATATTAAAGTTTGATGAGTTGCCATGGCAACAATATTTTAGAGATTAAATCCTTTCACAGGTCTAGATCAGCCGTGTGTTTACATTATACAGATGAAGTTTGAAGCAAATCGGGTAAAATTAAGAGGGTGATTTCAAAGCATTTAGAAAGTGACACACTTCCCGCTGCCAGTGGTGGCGCTATAACTTTGACTCACAATAGTTACATCCATGTGATCGGCCTCTTACCACGAACACACTGCTGAAGTTTCATCAAGATCAGCTAATGTATGAAGAAGTTATAACACACTTCCTGTTTCACGTGTCTCGCCATAATTTCGTTTCCTCGCCACGGCCAAACCGTTCGAGATATCAAAAATCCCCTGGCAATTTTTATCCTCAATGTCTTGACTTCATGCTGACCGAGTTTCGTGGCATTTGTTTGAATTCTCTAGGAGGAGTACTTTAAATTCCATTGCATGCGTTTTCCAAACAACCCTAAATAGCCGACTTCCTGTTGGGCTGGGGTAAAAAGTAAGAGCTGAAGTATATGAACCGATGAGATCTATATGTGTACCGAGTTTCATATTATTACATGTAAGCGTGTTTGATTTATGGACCAAGTTTTCGGACCCCGTTCCAGGGGGCGCTGTCGAGCCCCCCTGCCACGCCCGGGTACCATCTTCAGCCCGGCCCTGATGGCCGCGGGTTCTGACCCGTGTGCAAAGTTTCAAGAGTTTTTGAGCACGCTAAGGCCCCCAAAAGTGCCCGAATAGTCGTAAAAATAATAATAAATATATATATATATAAATATAGCTGCGAGCAGCGATTACGGGCCCAAGCCGGTGGCACCGCAACCCCGGTGCCTTTAGTTACCTAAAGGCACCGGGGTGGCGGTGCCGCCGGCTTTGGCCCTTCATCGCTGCTCGCAGCTATATTTATATATATATATATATATACAAAGCCGGTGGCACCGCCACCCTGGTGCCTTTAGGGTTATTGTGCACGACGTGACACAAAATATGTGACCAGTTACGGAAACTAGGGACACAAGTCGGTTCTGGGGCATTTTGAGTTATTCACAGATTCTGAAAGTGTGGTCTCCAAGCTTTCCAACGATGTGTAACACATGGAAATCTGATAATATTTGGAGAAGTTGTAGCCATTTGAAGTTAGGCACTCAAAAAAACTAAAAGTGGAGAAAACCGCCTCGAAAGATGTGCAGTTCTCACCTCTCTCTGCTGCTGGGAGTGACAATAGGGCTCATTTACATCTCATTTAGATAAGCCATACCCCCTGTAAAGCTCTCCCTGTAAAGCACAGGGGGGGGGGGGTCAGGATAATGTGCCATCAAAGAAAAGAAAAAGTTTGCAAACAGGTAATAAATAAATGTCTCTTAGCATCTACCGATAAAACTGTATAGGCAACTCTTATGTACACTGAATAAAAAATAAGATAAACTCTAGAATGTTAAGAAATATGTTGTGCTTTTACTTTTACAATATATTACTATTATAGGCATACAATAGAACGTAGCCTACTTCTCTAAATAATAATAATAACAACAATAATAATACATTTTATTTAAACATTATTTAAAGGAATATATTTTTTGTCCATGGTTTAATTTAGTTCATCTGTTTTTGCAGCGCTTCCCCAAAAAAATAAAAGGACACAATTTTAAATTTTCATTTGATTACAACCGTTTTTGATAATATATTTGGATTAAATCATAAAAAGAAACATAAATTTTCTGAATAAAATACATTTCATAGGACAATATTTTTCTTAAACATTTTAATAAATTATATACATACAGTATAGGAGTATGAATCAGAATAGATTTTATTGCCATTGTCAATGAAAGGTTTTAGAGACTAGGAATTTTCTTCGGTGTACTCATGCAACATGAAACACAAACTTTTGCTAATGATAAAAAATAAGCAATAAACTGGTTGATTGATATATTCTTTTTTTATTTTCCATAATCAAATCAATCACACATTGTTTAGAGTGCTTTTCATACAAGAATGTAAAACTAAATTCAGGTGGTTGGTTGATAAAGTGACATTGCAGGTGTTGTAAACAAGAAAAAAGGTCTTTGTGACACAGTCCAATGAAATTACATTCGCATCCTCTTCTGTGGACTCTTCTGTGTTGTGAACCTTGGCGCTGGGCATGTGATGTCTCTTGCCTCGTCAGCACAGAATGGCCTTATTTTTTCATATAGATAGGTCTGCCTGTCAATTTTCAGTCCAGGTGGGGCCAGGACAGGAAGACCGTCGACAGGGGGCAGATCTGCTCCGTCGCGCAGTAGCTGATATTCGACAGGTTGTGCATCACGGTGACTTTTTGCAAGCACCACACCTGGTCTCTTGGCGTCAAAGCTGTGACAGAAAAAGCACATAAGACATTTTAAACATGGCAAAGTATTTTCTTATAAAAAACGGTCATGTGTATCTTGTTGCTATGTTATATTGTATGTACACAATGTGAAAGTTTCAATTACCTGAAGTGCTGATAACTCTTGACCTGTGGGAGTCTACGGAAGTGGCGAGTCAGATGCTGCTGCCAGTCGAAGGTCTGGACTAAAACTTTTCCCTCTGCCGTTCCAACAAGCTGTGGGATATTGAGGTGACTCACAGGAGAGCTGTTTTCCACAACCTGATGACAAAAAAAGAGAAGAGAGGAAGAAAAAAAAGATCTTCAGTTAAATGTTTCATTGAAGCAGAACAGAAAACAGCACTGAAGTCATTAAAGCAAAGTAAAGTTAAAGTACCTCAGCGATGTCTGCCAAAGTGTTGACTCTTGTCTTCATGTAGGCTTGCTTGATGAGTCCAAAGCCACAGTCAGGGGAAAACTTGGTGTGGCCAGCAATAAGGAAGTGGATTTCAATTTTATCGTGAAGCTTGTGTCCAACCCGCCAGGCAAGGTACCAGAGCATGAAGTTGTTCTTGTTCTGCCCACTGCAGTTGTCACAATGAAGATCCACCTCTGTTTCTCCAACTCCAAAGTTGCCGAAGAAATGATGCATGTAGCTGATGACTTCATTGCTTCCCTTAGTAGATGACATGCCTTCATCAATCAGGTAATTCACCTGTTTCTGCAGCCCTTCACATGAAACACCAAATAGGCCACATTTCCGTGGGGTCAGGAAGTACATTGGTCCTGGCTGGAGAGGGTTTGAGGGAAAGTGTAACTGTAGGAGACAGAGGGAGAGAGGGAACTTGGATTAGATTAAATTAAATTTGCATCTGTTCATAACTGTCTAATAAAGATAAAACTTACTATATTGATGCTATTCTGCATTTGCACTATTTATTCTCATGCACCAAATCGCCCTTTAAGGGACATTAATAAAGTAAAGGGAAGTAAATGTGTGTGAAATATTACCTGCTGAGCAAAATCAAAACTGTAATGCATCCTAATCTTCTTGCTTGCTGGTAGGGATGGTCCAAAAGACAGGTCAGAGCCAGAGCAAGTCTTTCTGCAGGCAGCAGTCATGTCGTTGTACACAGCCCTCTCTTTCTGCACAAGGGAAAGATGATCTTGTTGCTTCTTTACTGCTTCAGACTTTCTATCATCTGGGAGGTTTGCACTTCGTATCAGCTGCTCGTTATTGCTTTGGCACTGCCAGCAGAGATCTGTGCGCGGCCGGCAACTTTTGATGTGTGGGAGAAGTCGGTTCCACAGTGCTTTGAAGCTGGTTTTACAAACTGCACGCTCACCTGAAAAACAGATATTGCTTATGGTTAATTGTATTGTAATTGCTAATAGTGTAGCAATAATAAATAACATTATTTCACTTTATAAGCACTCAATTCTAAATCAATGTTTACACATACCAAGCTCCTTAGCAGACTTCACGTAGAGACGCCACACTGAGGCCTTGGACACATGAGTTGGCAGCAACTTCACATGCCAATCCTTATGCCCAGGCTGTCGGCCAGGCAGCATGATGGCATTGTCTTCTGCATAGTTTTTTATGAAGTCCACAACTCTGTTGATATCCTCAGGGCTGATGAACCTGGCTGGTGGACGTGGCAGTGAGTGCTTCTTCCTCAAACGTGGTCTTGCCCCATTCTCCTCATAGTGTTTGACTATATCAGCCAGGGTGTCTCTGCCAATGCTGGGGGGGAGAAAAAGACGTTTAACATCATGGTCTTGCTAACAGGCATCTTGTCACCTATATCAAAATGTATTGTACACATTATAGGTACTTTTACTTTACTGAAGTAAATTTTATGATGAATACTTTTTACTTTTACTTACTTTAGAGATTGTATCTGTACTTCCTGGTTTAGTCTTGTTTTAGTCCTGGTTTAGACCTCAGTTAGTGGTTAGACCTGGTTTGAGTCAAAGGATTAAAAAAATCCTGTACATTAAACTCTTCATAAATACTTTTACTTTTGACTTATTACGCACATTTTACGGCTACGTATACTTTATACTTTTACTTAAGTAGGAATTTAATCTGATACATTTACGATTACGTTAGTAAATCCTTGGTAAGAATATTAAGTAGTACTTCCTCCACCACTGGCTAAAATTATTAGCATCACAATCAATTCAAGAATGCTAACAGGCAGGTTTACGTGGGCTAAGTTAAGTCATTAACACCAGTCAATTCAAGCAATTGAAGCATTATTCAAATTAATAGCAGAAGCTCACATTATCATCTTAAAGCTCATTATAGTAGGCCTAATGGGGGTTTTGGCAAGTGATATGATGCTAACGATTAGCAGCTAACGTTACAATTAAAACAACAGTCCTGAGCTAGCTAAAAACAATAGGTAGGTATTGGAAGGTCTAAACATGGACTAAACATGAGATAACGTGTACGTGTTCTTAGAATGAACAACAGGCAGGTTTACGTGGGCTAAGTTAAGTCATTATCACCAGTCAATTCAAGCAATTGAAGCATTATTCAAATTAATAGCAGAAGCTCACATTATCATCTTAAAGCTCATTATAGTAGGCCTAATGGGGGTTTTGGCAAGTGATATGATGCTAACGATTAGCAGCTAACGTTACAATTAAAACAACAGTCCTGAGCTAGCTAAAAACAATAGGTAGGTATTGGAAGGTCTAAACATGGACTAAACATGAGATAACGTGTACGTGTTCTTAGAATGAACAAAAAACGACAAACTTTGATGTTTATGGAAACTCACCCCATAAGAAACAGAAAAGTATTCTTGCAGATCTCGTTGCCTCCAATGAAATAAGTCGTTCGGGCACACTTTCTCTTTGTCTGGGTCTTCTTTGTAGATGTAACCATCTCCGAAGTTTGCAATGTGCGTCTGTTTGCCTCTAAATGTCCAATAATTCGCATGTCCTGCCACTCTTTTTCCGCAGCTAAAGAATCCAGCCGTATGTTGTACATAATGTCTGGAGAAAGCTTCTGGCTACAAGACTGTCTCCCATGCAGAGAGTTCTCTTTTCTCCTCGTGTAACATTTACAGTCAAAGTTACGGATTTTCCCCATTTCTCTATCTATATCCTCATCAAATGTTACTATCGATATAGCCTCTGATATCTTACGGTCTAACTCGTCTGACGCCAGTCCGATACATTCTTCCTCGTCTTCATCTTCGCTCAGTTGTAGATTAGGGATATTATTCAGTCGTATCATGCCACTTTCATCGTCGCTCAGATCGTCTTCAGAATCAGTGAACGCGTGTTCATAAGCATCCGGCTTGTCGAAGAAGTACTTCAAAACATTTTTGTTGTAACGGCCACGGTTCAGCTCGTCTGCGACCATCTTTGCGGCGTCCATCTTCATTGAATTTTGATATCAGAGATAGAGCAGGAGCAGAGCGCTGCATAATAAGTAGCCATGCTGTTGGGGGGCGGGGGCAAAGGCGCGGGCGGCTATTCAGTATGCAAATACACACAGACAACAGACACGCCCCTACTGCATGCTAGAATCCCAGAAAAACAAGCCGATTTCAACCTCAAAATGTACGCTTTTAAATATACCAATACTGTTATCTCAAACATGGAGAGGCTTCTTCATGATCTCAACTAACAGATTCTGCAAAAAAGCGGAAATCACAAATTTTGAAAAAAAACGCTTGTTTCTCATTTTGCTCGCAAGTTGTGCTGCCGACTTGTGTCCCTGGTTCCTGTAACGGGTCACATATCTGCTCGCTATCTGCCGAACGGCTCTGGTAGTTCCGCTTCAGCACTGATGATGTTGTAGAAATAGTGCGCTCTGGTTGGTCTGGATTATTCGGGATTTTTTATTTTATACAGAAATAAGTTATTTATAATTCAGATGAGAATAAAGTTAGTGTTGATTAAAATGAAGGAAAACAAATATATTGATCAGAAATATAGAACATTAATTTTAAATTTATTTAGGTTCAATTACCAAACATACAATCTTAATTTAATTTAAAGCAAACAATACATTTAAAATATATTGGTTGTATGCACTTTTTTTTTATAAAAAAAAGATATATATCCAAAAAGACAAGGCCTTAAAGGGTTAAACTCTTGTCACTGTAACAGACACAATCTCTCTCTCACACACACACACACACACACACACACACACACACACACACACACACACACACACACACACACACACACGTCAAGTCACTTACATTTTAGATGCAATATTGAATAAGCAGAAAAATCGGATTTTCTGCTCTGAAACTATAAATAAGCATAAAAATTGAATAAGCACTTTGAATATTCTAAACAGAATAAGCACTAGTCGCTAATGAATAAGTACTAGTACTTAATGGAATAGATACTAGTATCTAAAAAATAAGTACTAGTAGCATGAAAATAGAGACTAGTAGGTTAAAATGATTAAATGTTAAAACGGCTTGCCATATTGGCTCAGAGAGAGAGAGAGAGAGAAAATTACCTTTTAGATACTAGTACCTATTAATAGATACTAGTATTTATTCAATAAATACTAGTACTAAGTCATTAGATACTAGTACCTATTAAATAGATACCAGTACTTATTCATTAGCTACTAATACGTATTCAAAAGAATATCTAAAGAATAAGCACTAGTATCTAAAGAATAGGCACTAGTACTAAAGAATAAGCACTAGTCGCAAATGAATAAGTACTAGTACTTAATGGAATAGATACTAGTATCTAAAAAATAAGTACTAGTAGCATGAAAATAGAGACTAGTAGGTTAAAATGATTAACCCCCTGGGGTCGGCTATCGCGCCGGCGCGATTGTCTCGCTTTTTTTCTTATCAGTGTAAAAGAGACTCAAAATACTCGGTTAATTTTGATCTTACATATAAGTGTTGTACATCATTAGATCCTGTTAAGTTTCTATTTTTTTTGTGGATACTCACAATAAAAACAAAGTGTTGTGCTTTTCACCAAATAAAGAAAAACAAACATGATGCGAGTTCTGCGTTCTCTCTGTCAGTGAAGTCCATTCTGAAACGCGTCCTAAGATTAACTGTAACTCCGCGATTACTTGTCACACAGGCACGAGAGGTTTTTCTTTATGAAGCTTAAATTCTCTTCTTTTAAATGAAGTAATTTATATAAAAAACAAATATTCTCAGTTTATGCAATCTGTATGAAAAGAGAGTGCTGTCAGTATTTTTTTCCCCAGCTCATTACACTTCATTACGCGTTAATCTGACACGCCCACGGAGGACGCGCGCTATTCAAACGCAAATGTCGAGGCAAGCCATGACAATGCCCACATCAGCCGTTCCACCGCGGCGGTAAAATGTGTGGTGTATTTGCTGCCTTTTACCGCTAAGAGGCGCTACAATCATAGACTCTGAAAAGTGTTCGTTTATTCCGGTTTATTCTCTCTAATGCGTAATCTGCTGCCGCACCGCGCTGATTCAGAGCGATTGAAAGCTGGTAGCAGAAGAATTCAACAAGTGAAACGTAGTTAAAATAATTCATAATCACAATACTGAAATTAGGCTACTGAAATGTAATTGAATAAATAATGAAAACATTTCAACATAAAACATTGCAATAAAAACATTTAGGCTACATGAATGAGGCTTTACAACTTTAACAGCATACAGAAGACAGCTCAGTGATCAACGCAACGACACGAGCTTCGAGAAGCTTCATTCGACCCGAGATCGAATCTCAATGTAGCATACATGTTGTTAACCGATGTTGTCCTACGTTTATATTTTCCCACCTTGATGCTTAAATAGGTAACTGTTTATATCTGTTTACTTATTTAAAGTCAAGAGTTTTGTTTGATTATCATTACAACATAAATTTGCTACATTCCTGTAGAACCGCAGCCGCTGCACAAACGACAAAAACTGATGAAGGAAGATTGTCAGCCGATTGCATCAGAAAATGAAAATGAAGAAGCTCGTCTTTAGTCTGCTAAATTATTGTGTAATGTAAAAGAACACTAAAATTACTTAAGTTTGAAACCAAGTTCGAACATTTCAAGGTTTAAATTGTTTAATGTAAAACAGGGTTGCATCTTTTTGTCGTTTGTGCAGCGGCTGCGGTTCTACAGGAATGTAGCAAATTTATGTTGTAATGATAATCAAACAAAACTCTTGACTTTAAATAAGTAAACAGATATAAACAGTTACCTATTTAAGCATCAAGGTGGGAAAATATAAACGTAGGACAACATCGGTTAACAACATGTATGCTACATTGAGATTCGATCTCGGGTCGAATGAAGCTTCTCGAAGCTCGTGTCGTTGCGTTGATCACTGAGCTGTCTTCTGTATGCTGTTAAAGTTGTAAAGCCTCATTCATGTAGCCTAAATGTTTTTATTGCAATGTTTTATGTTGAAATGTTTTCATTATTTATTCAATTACATTTCAGTAGCCTAATTTCAGTATTGTGATTATGAATTATTTTAACTACGTTTCACTTGTTGAATTCTTCTGCTACCAGCTTTCAATCGCTCTGAATCAGCGCGGTGCGGCAGCAGATTACGCATTAGAGAGAATAAACCGGAATAAACGAACACTTTTCAGAGTCTATGATTGTAGCGCCTCTTAGCGGTAAAAGGCAGCAAATACACCACACATTTTACCGCCGCGGTGGAACGGCTGATGTGGGCATTGTCATGGCTTGCCTCGACATTTGCGTTTGAATAGCGCGCGTCCTCCGTGGGCGTGTCAGATTAACGCGTAATGAAGTGTAATGAGCTGGGGAAAAAAATACTGACAGCACTCTCTTTTCATACAGATTGCATAAACTGAGAATATTTGTTTTTTATATAAATTACTTCATTTAAAAGAAGAGAATTTAAGCTTCATAAAGAAAAACCTCTCGTGCCTGTGTGACAAGTAATCGCGGAGTTACAGTTAATCTTAGGACGCGTTTCAGAATGGACTTCACTGACAGAGAGAACGCAGAACTCGCATCATGTTTGTTTTTCTTTATTTGGTGAAAAGCACAACACTTTGTTTTTATTGTGAGTATCCACAAAAAAAATAGAAACTTAACAGGATCTAATGATGTACAACACTTATATGTAAGATCAAAATTAACCGAGTATTTTGAGTCTCTTTTACACTGATAAGAAAAAAAGCGAGACAATCGCGCCGGCGCGATAGCCGACCCCAGGGGGTTAATCATTTTAACCTACTAGTCTCTATTTTCATGCTACTAGTACTTATTTTTTAGATACTAGTATCTATTCCATTAAGTACTAGTACTTATTCATTTGCGACTAGTGCTTATTCTTTAGTACTAGTGCCTATTCTTTAGATACTAGTGCTTATTCTTTAGATATTCTTTTGAATACGTATTAGTAGCTAATGAATAAGTACTGGTATCTATTTAATAGGTACTAGTATCTAATGACTTAGTACTAGTATTTATTGAATAAATACTAGTATCTATTAATAGGTACTAGTATCTAAAAGGTAATTTTCTCTCTCTCTCTCTCTCTGAGCCAATATGGCAAGCCGTTTTAACATTTAATCATTTTAACCTACTAGTCTCTATTTTCATGCTACTAGTACTTATTTTTTAGATACTAGTATCTATTCCATTAAGTACTAGTACTTATTCATTAGCGACTAGTGCTTATTCTGTTTAGAATATTCAAAGTGCTTATTCAATTTTTATGCTTATTTATAGTTTCAGAGCAGAAAATCCGATTTTTCTGCTTATTCAATATTGCATCTAAAATGTAAGTGACTTGACGTGTGTGTGTGTGTGTGTGTGTGTGTGTGTGTGTGTGTGTGTGTGTGTGTGTGTGAGAGAGAGATTGTGTCTGTTACAGTGACAAGAGTTTAACCCTTTAAGGCCTTGTCTTTTTGGATATATATCTTTTTTTTATAAAAAAAAAGTGCATACAACCAATATATTTTAAATGTATTGTTTGCTTTAAATTAAATTAAGATTGTATGTTTGGTAATTGAACCTAAATAAATTTAAAATTAATGTTCTATATTTCTGATCAATATATTTGTTTTCCTTCATTTTAATCAACACTAACTTTATTCTCATCTGAATTATAAATAACTTATTTCTGTATAAAATAAAAAATCCCGAATAATCCAGACCAACCAGAGCGCACTATTTCTACAACATCATCAGTGCTGAAGCGGAACTACCAGAGCCGTTCGGCAGATAGCGAGCAGATATGTGACCCGTTACAGGAACCAGGGACACAAGTCGGCAGCACAACTTGCGAGCAAAATGAGAAACAAGCGTTTTTTTTCAAAATTTGTGATTTCCGCTTTTTTGCAGAATCTGTTAGTTGAGATCATGAAGAAGCCTCTCCATGTTTGAGATAACAGTATTGGTATATTTAAAAGCGTACATTTTGAGGTTGAAATCGGCTTGTTTTTCTGGGATTCTAGCATGCAGTAGGGGCGTGTCTGTTGTCTGTGTGTATTTGCATACTGAATAGCCGCCCGCGCCTTTGCCCCCGCCCCCCAACAGCATGGCTACTTATTATGCAGCGCTCTGCTCCTGCTCTATCTCTGATATCAAAATTCAATGAAGATGGACGCCGCAAAGATGGTCGCAGACGAGCTGAACCGTGGCCGTTACAACGAAAATGTTTTGAAGTACTTCTTCGACAAGCCGGATGCTTATGAACACGCGTTCACTGATTCTGAAGACGATCTGAGCGACGATGAAAGTGGCATGATACGACTGAATAATATCCCTAATCTACAACTGAGCGAAGATGAAGACGAGGAAGAATGTATCGGACTGGCGTCAGACGAGTTAGACCGTAAGATATCAGAGGCTATATCGATAGTAACATTTGATGAGGATATAGATAGAGAAATGGGGAAAATCCGTAACTTTGACTGTAAATGTTACACGAGGAGAAAAGAGAACTCTCTGCATGGGAGACAGTCTTGTAGCCAGAAGCTTTCTCCAGACATTATGTACAACATACGGCTGGATTCTTTAGCTGCGGAAAAAGAGTGGCAGGACATGCGAATTATTGGACATTTAGAGGCAAACAGACGCACATTGCAAACTTCGGAGATGGTTACATCTACAAAGAAGACCCAGACAAAGAGAAAGTGTGCCCGAACGACTTATTTCATTGGAGGCAACGAGATCTGCAAGAATACTTTTCTGTTTCTTATGGGGTGAGTTTCCATAAACATCAAAGTTTGTCGTTTTTTGTTCATTCTAAGAACACGTACACGTTATCTCATGTTTAGTCCATGTTTAGACCTTCCAATACCTACCTATTGTTTTTAGCTAGCTCAGGACTGTTGTTTTAATTGTAACGTTAGCTGCTAATCGTTAGCATCATATCACTTGCCAAAACCCCCATTAGGCCTACTATAATGAGCTTTAAGATGATAATGTGAGCTTCTGCTATTAATTTGAATAATGCTTCAATTGCTTGAATTGACTGGTGATAATGACTTAACTTAGCCCACGTAAACCTGCCTGTTGTTCATTCTAAGAACACGTACACGTTATCTCATGTTTAGTCCATGTTTAGACCTTCCAATACCTACCTATTGTTTTTAGCTAGCTCAGGACTGTTGTTTTAATTGTAACGTTAGCTGCTAATCGTTAGCATCATATCACTTGCCAAAACCCCCATTAGGCCTACTATAATGAGCTTTAAGATGATAATGTGAGCTTCTGCTATTAATTTGAATAATGCTTCAATTGCTTGAATTGACTGGTGTTAATGACTTAACTTAGCCCACGTAAACCTGCCTGTTAGCATTCTTGAATTGATTGTGATGCTAATAATTTTAGCCAGTGGTGGAGGAAGTACTACTTAATATTCTTACCAAGGATTTACTAACGTAATCGTAAATGTATCAGATTAAATTCCTACTTAAGTAAAAGTATAAAGTATACGTAGCCGTAAAATGTGCGTAATAAGTCAAAAGTAAAAGTATTTATGAAGAGTTTAATGTACAGGATTTTTTTAATCCTTTGACTCAAACCAGGTCTAACCACTAACTGAGGTCTAAACCAGGACTAAAACAAGACTAAACCAGGAAGTACAGATACAATCTCTAAAGTAAGTAAAAGTAAAAAGTATTCATCATAAAATTTACTTCAGTAAAGTAAAAGTACCTATAATGTGTACAATACATTTTGATATAGGTGACAAGATGCCTGTTAGCAAGACCATGATGTTAAACGTCTTTTTCTCCCCCCCAGCATTGGCAGAGACACCCTGGCTGATATAGTCAAACACTATGAGGAGAATGGGGCAAGACCACGTTTGAGGAAGAAGCACTCACTGCCACGTCCACCAGCCAGGTTCATCAGCCCTGAGGATATCAACAGAGTTGTGGACTTCATAAAAAACTATGCAGAAGACAATGCCATCATGCTGCCTGGCCGACAGCCTGGGCATAAGGATTGGCATGTGAAGTTGCTGCCAACTCATGTGTCCAAGGCCTCAGTGTGGCGTCTCTACGTGAAGTCTGCTAAGGAGCTTGGTATGTGTAAACATTGATTTAGAATTGAGTGCTTATAAAGTGAAATAATGTTATTTATTATTGCTACACTATTAGCAATTACAATACAATTAACCATAAGCAATATCTGTTTTTCAGGTGAGCGTGCAGTTTGTAAAACCAGCTTCAAAGCACTGTGGAACCGACTTCTCCCACACATCAAAAGTTGCCGGCCGCGCACAGATCTCTGCTGGCAGTGCCAAAGCAATACGAGCAGCTGATACGAAGTGCAAACCTCCCAGATGATAGAAAGTCTGAAGCAGTAAAGAAGCAACAAGATCATCTTTCCCTTGTGCAGAAAGAGAGGGCTGTGTACAACGACATGACTGCTGCCTGCAGAAAGACTTGCTCTGGCTCTGACCTGTCTTTTGGACCATCCCTACCAGCAAGCAAGAAGATTAGGATGCATTACAGTTTTGATTTTGCTCAGCAGGTAATATTTCACACACATTTACTTCCCTTTACTTTATTAATGTCCCTTAAAGGGCGATTTGGTGCATGAGAATAAATAGTGCAAATGCAGAATAGCATCAATATAGTAAGTTTTATCTTTATTAGACAGTTATGAACAGATGCAAATTTAATTTAATCTAATCCAAGTTCCCTCTCTCCCTCTGTCTCCTACAGTTACACTTTCCCTCAAACCCTCTCCAGCCAGGACCAATGTACTTCCTGACCCCACGGAAATGTGGCCTATTTGGTGTTTCATGTGAAGGGCTGCAGAAACAGGTGAATTACCTGATTGATGAAGGCATGTCATCTACTAAGGGAAGCAATGAAGTCATCAGCTACATGCATCATTTCTTCGGCAACTTTGGAGTTGGAGAAACAGAGGTGGATCTTCATTGTGACAACTGCAGTGGGCAGAACAAGAACAACTTCATGCTCTGGTACCTTGCCTGGCGGGTTGGACACAAGCTTCACGATAAAATTGAAATCCACTTCCTTATTGCTGGCCACACCAAGTTTTCCCCTGACTGTGGCTTTGGACTCATCAAGCAAGCCTACATGAAGACAAGAGTCAACACTTTGGCAGACATCGCTGAGGTACTTTAACTTTACTTTGCTTTAATGACTTCAGTGCTGTTTTCTGTTCTGCTTCAATGAAACATTTAACTGAAGATCTTTTTTTTCTTCCTCTCTTCTCTTTTTTTGTCATCAGGTTGTGGAAAACAGCTCTCCTGTGAGTCACCTCAATATCCCACAGCTTGTTGGAACGGCAGAGGGAAAAGTTTTA
Organism: Rhinichthys klamathensis goyatoka; assembly: GCF_029890125.1. NCBI lineage: Eukaryota > Metazoa > Chordata > Actinopteri > Cypriniformes > Leuciscidae > Rhinichthys > Rhinichthys klamathensis. The sequence goes on along the minus strand of NW_026606764.1, from coordinate 4,680,101 downwards.
GTCCAGACCTTCGACTGGCAGCAGCATCTGACTCGCCACTTCCGTAGACTCCCACAGGTCAAGAGTTATCAGCACTTCAGGTAATTGAAACTTTCACATTGTGTACATACAATATAACATAGCAACAAGATACACATGACCGTTTTTTATAAGAAAATACTTTGCCATGTTTAAAATGTCTTATGTGCTTTTTCTGTCACAGCTTTGACGCCAAGAGACCAGGTGTGGTGCTTGCAAAAAGTCACCGTGATGCACAACCTGTCGAATATCAGCTACTGCGCGACGGAGCAGATCTGCCCCCTGTCGACGGTCTTCCTGTCCTGGCCCCACCTGGACTGAAAATTGACAGGCAGACCTATCTATATGAAAAAATAAGGCCATTCTGTGCTGACGAGGCAAGAGACATCACATGCCCAGCGCCAAGGTTCACAACACAGAAGAGTCCACAGAAGAGGATGCGAATGTAATTTCATTGGACTGTGTCACAAAGACCTTTTTTCTTGTTTACAACACCTGCAATGTCACTTTATCAACCAACCACCTGAATTTAGTTTTACATTCTTGTATGAAAAGCACTCTAAACAATGTGTGATTGATTTGATTATGGAAAATAAAAAAAGAATATATCAATCAACCAGTTTATTGCTTATTTTTTATCATTAGCAAAAGTTTGTGTTTCATGTTGCATGAGTACACCGAAGAAAATTCCTAGTCTCTAAAACCTTTCATTGACAATGGCAATAAAATCTATTCTGATTCATACTCCTATACTGTATGTATATAATTTATTAAAATGTTTAAGAAAAATATTGTCCTATGAAATGTATTTTATTCAGAAAATTTATGTTTCTTTTTATGATTTAATCCAAATATATTATCAAAAACGGTTGTAATCAAATGAAAATTTAAAATTGTGTCCTTTTATTTTTTTGGGGAAGCGCTGCAAAAACAGATGAACTAAATTAAACCATGGACAAAAAATATATTCCTTTAAATAATGTTTAAATAAAATGTATTATTATTGTTGTTATTATTATTATTTAGAGAAGTAGGCTACGTTCTATTGTATGCCTATAATAGTAATATATTGTAAAAGTAAAAGCACAACATATTTCTTAACATTCTAGAGTTTATCTTATTTTTTATTCAGTGTACATAAGAGTTGCCTATACAGTTTTATCGGTAGATGCTAAGAGACATTTATTTATTACCTGTTTGCAAACTTTTTCTTTTCTTTGATGGCACATTATCCTGACCCCCCCCCCCCCTGTGCTTTACAGGGAGAGCTTTACAGGGGGTATGGCTTATCTAAATGAGATGTAAATGAGCCCTATTGTCACTCCCAGCAGCAGAGAGAGGTGAGAACTGCACATCTTTCGAGGCGGTTTTCTCCACTTTTAGTTTTTTTGAGTGCCTAACTTCAAATGGCTACAACTTCTCCAAATATTATCAGATTTCCATGTGTTACACATCGTTGGAAAGCTTGGAGACCACACTTTCAGAATCTGTGAATAACTCAAAATGCCCCAGAACCGACTTGTGTCCCTAGTTTCCGTAACTGGTCACATATTTTGTGTCACGTCGTGCACAATAACCCTAAAGGCACCAGGGTGGCGGTGCCACCGGCTTTGTATATATATATATATATATAAATATAGCTGCGAGCAGCGATGAAGGGCCAAAGCCGGCGGCACCGCCACCCCGGTGCCTTTAGGTAACTAAAGGCACCGGGGTTGCGGTGCCACCGGCTTGGGCCCGTAATCGCTGCTCGCAGCTATATTTATATATATATATATTTATTATTATTTTTACGACTATTCGGGCACTTTTGGGGGCCTTAGCGTGCTCAAAAACTCTTGAAACTTTGCACACGGGTCAGAACCCGCGGCCATCAGGGCCGGGCTGAAGATGGTACCCGGGCGTGGCAGGGGGGCTCGACAGCGCCCCCTGGAACGGGGTCCGAAAACTTGGTCCATAAATCAAACACGCTTACATGTAATAATATGAAACTCGGTACACATATAGATCTCATCGGTTCATATACTTCAGCTCTTACTTTTTACCCCAGCCCAACAGGAAGTCGGCTATTTAGGGTTGTTTGGAAAACGCATGCAATGGAATTTAAAGTACTCCTCCTAGAGAATTCAAACAAATGCCACGAAACTCGGTCAGCATGAAGTCAAGACATTGAGGATAAAAAATTGCCAGGGGATTTTTGATATCTCGAACGGTTTGGCCGTGGCGAGGAAACGAAATTATGGCGAGACACGTGAAACAGGAAGTGTGTTATAACTTCTTCATACATTAGCTGATCTTGATGAAACTTCAGCAGTGTGTTCGTGGTAAGAGGCCGATCACATGGATGTAACTATTGTGAGTCAAAGTTATAGCGCCACCAACTGGCAGCGGGAAGTGTGTCACTTTCTAAATGCTTTGAAATCACCCTCTTAATTTTACCCGATTTGCTTCAAACTTCATCTGTATAATGTAAACACACGGCTGATCTAGACCTGTGAAAGGATTTAATCTCTAAAATATTGTTGCCATGGCAACTCATCAAACTTTAATATTCTTTTTTTATGCTTTTGAGACTCTTAACATGCTTGAAATTGCATGAAACTCGACAGACACATCTCATTTATTAGCTAGTAGACATGTGCAAAGTTTCAGAAACGGGCGTGGTGAGGGGCTCAGTAGCGCCACCTTTAGTCAAAAATGGGGTATCGGTTTTACCTACAGTAACAAAAATCGGTATGTATATTTTTCTCCTCGAGCCGGACAACTTTCTAATTGACAGTCATTAGCTCGGATCAACAGGAAGTCAGATATTTTGGTCTGAATGTAGATTTTTGGCAAAATCAGCCTCTGATTTTTTACCCACTCCTCTAAAGTGGTTTATTTAATTCCCACCAAACTTTTTCAACATGATGAATGTTGTGGATTTCCTGCTGTGAGGAGGTTGCGTCACAGCAAGCTGCTTCATGTAGAGACTGAGGGACTGTTTGCGCATGCGCAGTGTGTTCGGAAAAACTTCCTGTGTAGCTAATAGTTGGCCTTCCACCGACAGTCCGTGGTCTTCATTATTCCTTTGTACAACAGTGTGCGTCGGTGATGATGTAAGTTATGTGATGAGTAGATGTTGTTTATAAATTTGAAAGTGGCGTGAGTTATTAATATTACCGGGGTAATATGTTTATTTGTTAACTTCATATGTAGCATGTGTTACTGAACCCCATGAAACAGACGGCCCGTCATGTTTAGTTAATTACCTCACATTTATTTCCTTATTTGACTGTTTATTTAGCTGTGTAGCCTTTGTTCATTGAGGCCGTTATTATATTGACGTTAATGTGTCAAATTACAGCCGGTAGCCGACAGGGTTTTCCCATTTTAGCTTGGTCACGTGACCTACCTGTGGCTCGAAGCTGTGGCGTTGTTTAATGATCCTACACTGACCCCTAGTGGTGATTTGCAGTATTACATGTTATTTATATCTGATGTAATTCATGTTATTTTCACCATTGATGCCACTGAACTTTAATTAGTATTAATATTGTTTTACTGTTGTTGTCTTCTGCAGGCATCACAAACCACACATACACATATTGCAATGCCCTGTAGAGTTGTAAGAGACCAATACATTTATCTAAAGGAAAGAAGTTGCTGCGTCTTCTCTGACCGGAGGATTAGGCCAGTATACATACAGTCAGCATATCATCACCGAAGCTGTTCCGTTACAAGTGGTCCTTCGAGCCGGATTGTGTGTATAACTGCGCTATGGCAACTTCCAACAACCAAGCAGGTGATCAACCTTCAGTTGTGCCCCGCCCAAGACGGTCTCACCAACTCCCCAGGCACCTGCGTGACTTTGTCATTGATAATCCTGGCAATTTGCATAGACGTGATGCCACACATCAAATGATAGAAGCGCAAGAGGAAGAGCCTCTAGACCATATTCTGCACGCTGGGTCAGAAGATCTCATGCTGGAAGGGATGGAAGCCCGCATGAGAGACATAACTAAGCAGATGAAACAACTACAGTCAGCCATGGACAGTGTAAAATGTAAAGCTTACCCTCAACAGCATTCATCCAACTTATCATATCCTCTTCGAAGCTCGAGCCTTCCTCATATTCACCACAGTGGAGAGATATGGCCCAGAGTATCGCCCACCATGGACCAGATGATTTGGAAATCAGCTAATGGAGGGTATTGTCAGCTCTTAGACAACACTGAACCTTACCCACTTACAGCACAGCCCATACAGGGAGACCTCAGCTCAACAACTCAGGCTACCAGATCTCTGGAGCCATCCGTCCAGTTAGCAGCACAACCACTAGACCTCAGTGAGTCCACTCGACATTCAGCTACTCTAACTGGACCAGAGCCAGAGTTTCCACAGCTGCCTGCAGTCCAGCCTGCACCTACACACCTCACCCCGCCTACATATTCACCTCCTCTGCTCGTCCCGCATACAGGTCAGTACGTCCAGTCTGTGCACCAACCAGCTCAACAGACACCCCTAACAGTGTATCTGCCAAATCAGCCAGCAGCCCTGCGGACATATTCACCTTCCCCGTATATACCTCAGCTAGTCCAGCCTGCACCTGCACAGCATCAAAGTATACCTCAGCCCTTACTCACAACCGTACAACAGCAGACTTATCCTCGACATGTCCAGCATCAGATCACTCCCCAACCTGGACCACAGCTTGGATTTCAACCTGCTTCACTCCAACAACAAGGGATAAGAACAAACTCCCGTTCCATCCCTCTTTATCAGCCACCTACTGATCTAGGAACAGCCTATTCACTCCCACAGATCAGATATCTCCCTGAAGTTCAATCACAGCCATACCAGTCTGGATTTCAGTCAGCTGCACACAACTCACAGCTTACTCAAAGGGCTGCCTCACCTACAGCACCAGGATACATATCTCCCTACAACAATCCTGCAATACTCACCATGACAGAAATGGCTATTGCAGCCTCATATGGTATTCCAAAGCCCAAACTGCCTCTCTTCAGTTCTGGAATGGAGAGTGATTTCATCATGCTGAAAAGGGGACTGGATAGTTTACTTGGTCCACACCGACATTTGACTGAAGATTATAAATACCAAGTATTACTTGATCATCTCAAACTGCCTAGCGCCTACCAAATGGCAAAGAGATACATACACGACCCTACACCATACTCCAGTGCAATGGACGCTCTGCGGCATCGATATGGGCAGCCAAGACAGTTGGTACAGGGAGAATTAAAAACCATATTGAACTCTCCTCCCGTGAAACCTGGCGACGGAAAGGCTTTCGAAGATTTTTCCTCAGCTGTAAACACTCTGGTGGGGATGCTAAGTCGCATGGACGGTCCTGCTCAGTCTGAACTGCAGTGCGGCTCCCACGTAGACACCCTCCTTGGTAAGCTGCCTGGCAACTACAGGGATAGCTTTGCCGAATTTTGTATTAAAAGAGGCATCATCCGCAGCGGGAGTGACCAGACATACACCTTACCCGACCTAGCTGAATGGCTGGATAGGAAGGTTCAGGTACACCAGGTGTCTCGACGTGCAGCAGAATCCAACTCAGTTGATCCCAGTCGTATCACACAGAGAGAGAACAAAGCAGGTAAATCACAGTGGGTCAAACCAGCCTCTGTTTACTTCAGCAGTGACTCTACAACAGTCAAACATCAGCAGACCTCTCCACAGCGACAACGGACCAACCTCCAGTTGGGTTCAAAGAAAAATCAGCCCACAAGCAAAGGGAGGGAGCGCTTTAAGCCCTATTGTCCGTATTGTAGGACCACACAGGATCATTACCTCAACGGCTGTGCAGAGTTTGAAAGAATTACTACTGAAGAGAAAGCCACCTGGATAAAGGACAAAGGAAAATGTTGGAGATGTGGGCGTGGACACTCTCCAGAGAGCTGCACCCTAAAGAAACTCTGCTCCATGTGCAACAAACAACACCTGCCGATACTTCACGAAGTTGTGGCCCAAGACCCGCAGCTAAATATCCTCACTGTCAGTACCCCAACAAATGCAGTGTATCTGGATCACGCCAGCCACTCAGGGCGTGTCATGTTAAAAGTGGTACCAGTGCTGCTCCGTCATGGCAAGAGAACACTAAAAACACATGCAGTGTTGGATGACGGCTCCGAGCGTACTGTGATTCTGGCTGCTGCGGTCAAACACCTTGGGTTGAGTGGGGAAGTGGAGTCACTCAAATTGAAGACCATCAGACAGGATGTATTGCAGCTCCAGGGAAAGACAGTGTCATTTGAGGTGTCCGCTGACACCCAACCACGCACTTATCACTCCATCAATCAAGCCTTCACTGCAACCGAACTCCAACTGGCTGAGCAGTCATGTCCAGGTGACAAACTAGCAAGAAATTACAACCACCTGAAAGGAATTCCCCTACACACATTCACTAAAGTGCAGCCGATGCTACTGATTGGATCTGACCACCCTCATTTAATAACTTCGATCCACTCAGTACGTGCAGGACCAATAGGAGCACCAGTAGCAGTCTGCACCCGACTCGGCTGGGCAGTGCAAGGACCCACTAACTTTCTTCAGCATCCACCCGGTGAGAGTTCCTTCCTTCACCTGTCAGTAGACACACCTTGCTCCAACCTACACAAAGATGTTCAACGCCTGTGGCAGCTTGACATTTTGCCATATAAAAGCGAGAGGGAGGTTACACGATCCAAGCAAGACCAAGCAGCCCTCACCATGCTTGAGGAGAAGAGCACCACTGTAATGGTGGATGGTGTCTTAAGATACGCAACGCCCCTCCTTCGGAAGCGAAAGGTAGCTCTGCCCTGCGCATCACCTGTTGCAGTGATGCCTCTCCTTCGCTCTACAGAACGCCGTCTATCTACCAATCCTGAGTTTGCTAAGGTTTACAATCAGGAAATACACAAGCTAGTGGATGCGGGATATGCTGAGCGGATCACCAGTGAGGAGGCCAGTCGCTCTGCCGAATCCTGGTACATTCCACACCATTTAGTACATCATAACGGAAAGGCAAGAGTGGTATTTAACTGCTCCTTTCGCTACCAGGAGAGTGCCCTGAATGATGACCTGCTACCAGGGCCTCCTCTCGGACCGTCATTATTGGGAGTTCTGCTCAGGTTTCGAGAACATGCAGTCGCTATCAGCGGAGACATACGGGCTATGTTTCATCAGATCAGACTCCTTCCTGAGGACTGCCCACTTCTCCGCTTCCTCTGGCGAGACATGGATAGAGACAGGTCACCCGATATCTATGAGTGGCGTGTACTGCCATTCGGCACAGTTTGCAGTCCGTGCTGCGCCATATACGCTGTGCAGCGTCATGTTCGTGATCACCAGAGCGGCAACGAAGACCTGCTGGAGACGGTAATTACCTCGTTCTATGTGGATAACTGCCTAAAATCGCTTCGCACGACACAGCAGGCAAAGGATCTCCTCAACCGCCTGAGAGCCCTCCTAGCGAAAGGTGGATTTGATATAAGGCAGTGGGCATCCAACAGGACAGAGGTAATCTCTCACCTCCCAACTGAGGCACGATCAATAACATCTGAGCTCTGGCTAACTGCTGAAGGAGATGACCCGAGGGAGTCCACTCTCGGCCTGGTTTGGCATTGTATGACAGACACACTGGGTTATAAATGTCAGCCCGTGACGCCTAAACAGCCCACCATGAGAAATGTATATAGGGTGCTTGCCTCACAATACGACCCGATCGGATACATAATCCCCTTCACTACCCGGGCTAAAGTCCTGGTTCAGGCTTTGTGGGCTACTGAAAGACAGTGGGACGAACCTATTGCAGATAAGCTACTTCCAGTGTGGCTGGCCTGGGAAAGTGAGCTCCCTCAATTGCAGAACATAGTTCTTTCCCGTTGTTATGTTCCAGAAGCTGCTGATAATGATTCATCAGTGAGGCAGATTCACATTTTTTGTGATGCCTCGGAGAAGGCGTACGGATCTGTCGCCTACCTGCGAGTGGAGGACCCAGAGGGATGCGTCACTGTGTCATTCATTATGGCCAGGTCGCGGGTTGCACCCAAACGACAACAGACGATGCCGCGACTGGAATTATGTGCTGCACTCACTGGAGCTCAGCTGGCCAAAGTGCTCCAGACCGAACTGACTTTGCCCATCCAATCCGTAGTGCTGTGGTCAGACTCAACAACTGTACTGAGCTGGATACAGTCAGAGTCCAACCAGTACAAAGTATTTGTCGGTACAAGAGTTACTGAAATACTCGATCTGACCAAGCCCGGGTCATGGAGATACATTAACACGGACTTGAACCCCGCTGATGATATCACTCGCGGGAAGACTCTCTTTGAATTGTCCCAACCAAACTGTTGGAGTCAAGGGCCTTCATTCCTGTATCAGTCTTCAGATCATTGGCCAGTGAACCCCTCAGTGCACATAGAGGAACCACATGAGTTGAGAGCTCAAACCTTCTGTGGCCATATGTCTACTATCAGCAGTGATGAGCCTGATCCTGGTAAATACGATACATGGACTGAACTACTGCAGGCTACATATCAGTTCCTTCATGGGGCGGCTGCTCCAGCTATGTCTGCAGTCGACCGTATTGAGATGGAGACTACGCTACTAAGAAGGATACAATCTGATAGTTTCCCGGAAGAATTAAAGGCACTTAAACAGGGTAAACCAGTCCATTCAGGCAGCCGTTTAAGTGCTCTAAGCCCCGAATATGACCAAGTATTAAGCCTCATTCGGGTTGGTGGTCGACTATGCAAAGCAGAGAGTCTGATTGAAGGCAGTCTTCACCCCGTCGTCATCAGCCCTGATCATCCGATCACACAGCTGTTGGTGAAGGATTACGACAACCGTCTGCACCACGCTGGTACTGAGAGAACCTTTGCTGAGATCCGGAGAAATTACTGGATCTTACGTGGTCGACAGGTAATTAAGAAACACCAGAAACACTGTGCAGAATGCTGTTTGTGGCGGAGCAAACCAGTAACACCAATGATGGCCGACCTGCCTGCTGCGCGGCTCCGGATCAACAAACCCCCGTTCTGGTCCACCGGGGTCGACTGTTTTGGGCCCTATACAGTGAGAATCGGAAGAAGGCACGAGAAACGGTGGGGCATTATATTTAAATGTCTTACTTCGAGATGTGTCCACCTGGATCTGTTGCCACACATGGACAGAGACTCGTTCTTACTGGCCTTGCGCCGATTCATTTCAAGACGAGGCAAGCCATACGAGATCTTATGTGACCGAGGTACCAACTTCCGGGGGGGAGACAGAGAGCTCAAAGAATCATTGGAAGATCTCGATCCCACATTGAGGCAACAGTTGGCCGACCAAAGCATAACATTCAAATTCAATCCTCCTCTTTCACCTCATTTCGGTGGCGCGTGGGAGAGGGAAGTAAGGTCAGTGAAAGCCTCCCTCCAAGTTGTATTGCGGGATCAAGTCGTATCAGAGGAGGTGCTGCCGACTGTCCTCGTGGAAGTAGAGGGCATACTTAACTCAAAGCCTTTGGGATACTCCTCTTCCGACCTGGCTGACCCCGATCCTATAACGCCTAACTTGCTGTTGATGGGGCGGCAAGACTCATCGCTTCCGCAGGCTGCATATGGTTCCAGTGATCTTCTAGGCCGCCGCCGTTGGAGACATAGCCAAATCCTGGCAGACCGGTTCTGGAGCCAATTCACCCGTCAGTACCTTCCTGACCTTCAGCGCCGCCATAAGTGGAGGAACCCTACTGTTGTCCTCACTGCAAACCAAGTGATTATGGTAGTAGATTCTCAGCTTCCTAGGGCACTTTGGCCCATAGGAAAGGTCATTAAAGTTCATCCCAGTGGAGATGGGACAGTTCGTTCGGCGGATGTCAAAATCAAGGGGGCAGTCTACACTCGTCCGGTTACCAAACTGGTACCTCTCCCCAAAATGCCAGAGGATCACTTGTACACCAGGGACCTTTAGCAACAGCAGGGACCTGTACTTCTCCTACACATTCATACATAAATGTGGGGGCGGCTGTTGTGGATTTCCTGCTGTGAGGAGGTTGCGTCACAGCAAGCTGCTTCATGTAGAGACTGAGGGACTGTTTGCGCATGCGCAGTGTGTTCGGAAAAACTTCCTGTGTAGCTAATAGTTGGCCTTCCACCGACAGTCCGTGGTCTTCATTATTCCTTTGTACAACAGTGTGCGTCGGTGATGATGTAAGTTATGTGATGAGTAGATGTTGTTTATAAATTTGAAGGTGGCGTGAGTTATTAATATTACCGGGGTAATATGTTTATTTGTTAACTTCATATGTAGCATGTGTTACTGAACCCCATGAAACAGACGGCCCGTCATGTTTAGTTAATTACCTCACATTTATTTCCTTATTTGACTGTTTATTTAGCTGTGTAGCCTTTGTTCATTGAGGCCGTTATTATATTGACGTTAATGTGTCAAATTACAGCCGGTAGCCGACAGGGTTTTCCCATTTTAGCTTGGTCACGTGACCTACCTGTGGCGTTGTTAAATGATCCTACACTGACCCCTAGTGGTGATTTGCAGTATTACATGTTATTCATATCTGATGTAATTCATGTTATTTTCACCATTGATGCCACTGAACTGTAATTAGTATTAATATTGTTTTACTGTTGTTGTCTTCTGCAGGCATCACAAACCACACATACACATATTGCAATGCCCTGTAGAGTTGTAAGAGACCAATAAATTTATCTAAAGGAAAGAAGTTGCTGCGTCTTCTCTGACCGGAGGATTAGACAGTATACATACAGTCAGCATATCATCACCGAAGCTGTTCCGTTACAATGAAAATACATTAAAGAAGCTAAATTGTGAATGGCTATTGAATATCTCAAATTGTTTTGCTATGGCGAGGGATTAAAGTCATGTCAAAAAAAAGTAAACACTAAAAGCCTCATATCTTCTAAAAAATTAATTCTACACCATTTATTTCTAGATAAAATTATACAAATATCAGAACTAAACCCATTTTATTCTTGTTTTCAATTTAAGAATAATGTACAAGTTTAAAAACAGCCAGAATGCGCTATTCAGTTAAAAAATAAATACATCAAGTAAAACATAGGGCTATACTGCCCTCTTGTGTCCAAAATGAAATCAACTCAGTACATAAAACACTTTGCAGTTTGAATGATCTTCTTGAATAAAATGACGGAGTAGCCAATGTTTCCACTGTTCGATCGCGGACGTCCACACGGACATTGATAATGGTGGCGCGTGCAGAGCGCTCGAGGGAATTCCTATGGAAGTAGGAATGAACTAAAAAACGTTCACTCTGTTCTGCTCGCTCATCGTCGTGGACGCGCAGCGTTATGAATGCCCGTGTGATGCAGCATAACACAGCAGAGAGAGACGCTCACTCTCGACTCGTGATTAATGAAATTTGACTCCGGTTGCTGATCTTTGCTGCAACTTTCGTTCAGCTCACAATTTAGTAAGCAAACACGTTCAGGTTTTAATTGTAGTGACTAAATGATTTTATTAAACACACACACACACACACAAACAAACACACACATCAAATTGACGGTGGGGGGCAATGGTATATTTAAATCTGCATATTGTAATAGGGCACCCCAGTCCAGTCTTATTAAATGTATGCTTCATCTTTCATTTTTAATTTGTAAATTTGATCAATAAATTCAATTATCCAATTATCAGTAGAACCGCAGCCGCTGCACAAACGACAAAAACTGATGAAGGAAGATTGTCAGCCGATTGCATCAGAAAATGAAAATGAAGAAGCTCGTCTTTAGTCTGCTAAATTATTGTGTAATGTAAAAGAACACTAAAATTACTTAAGTTTGAAACCAAGTTCGAACATTTCAAGGTTTAAATTGTTTAATGTAAAACAGGGTTGCATCTTGTTTCGAGTTTATTTCTTTTGCGATGCAAAATAAGAAACACTAGGCTAATCTTATTCTTGCGACATTTTAAATTTGTATTGCCAAAGAAATTACAGCTAAATTAAACAATTAAAACAGTAGGCCTACAAAACGAAAATTGTCCAAAGAAACATAATTAAATTAAAAACATGCGTTTCTCTTTGCCTCTCTCGCGCTGGATCTCTTTTTAACAAGTTTATTTAGTCTCCCTCGCTGCGCGCGCGGGTCTCTCTCTCGAAATTAAACATTTCAGGGTAAAAACACATCATACAGCTGATAATACTGTATATGTCGCTGCGTGTCAGCCATACAAATCACGAAAAAATTATTTAACCTTTAATTGTTGCTTCAAAGACACAGCATGCCTTGTTGAATTCACCTTACAATAACTTCAATTGAAATTTTGTGTGAAAAAAACTTTAAATAGGCTACAATAAATAAACTACAATATTTATAATTTAATAAGATATGGGGTCTACATTTGGACACAGATTTATCCTTACAATAATTTTGCCTGCTCATCAGGCTGGCTATCCGACACTCTCCATATGAAAGAGGAACATTAACACCTTTGTCCAGCAATGTCCCTCCAACCCCCCACAGGCAATCGGAGTCTGAGGCTGACTTAACACAAAGAGAAGTCGCAATTCACACTTAAATCGCTATTCTAGACAGTGTTGATAATGAAGGAATTAAATGATTTAAGTTACATGTAGCCTAGTGATATTTCTGTCACAAAAGTTTATTACTAAATATTTCATTATTTCAATAATTGATGAAATAAAACTGGTTTGGGCCAGCTTTTTCCAAGCAAAACTAAATATAAACTGAAAAAACGCATGTTAATTTGTTGTCATGAACAAAATGTTCAACTCAATATTAAATTCTACAGGGATCTTTGGATCCTTACAAGGCATGCAATTTGTGAATTAAGTTTTTATTTTATTTTGTATTATTCAAATAAATATCGAAACACGGTGCTTCGTGGTAATGCTGCTAAATTAAATAACATTTATAGAATAATTATGAACTTAAATGAAACAATATCGCAACATTTCGACAAATACATTATTTGATTTGTTTTTACATTTTAATTCAGGGCGATTTAACCTACATAGAGCGAGATTTTCACCCTTGTCTTGTCATTTTCTCATTGGGAAGCGCTTACATGGCATGTTGGAGTAGATCCTCTGTAGGCCTATACTGTTTTTGTCGTTAGCCTATATGAATACAAGTTTACAGTTTTGAACGATGTAAGCCTACTCTTATCTGTATGACCAAAAAATTACGGGGGGGATTAAAATAATTCAGCAGAAGCAGGGATGTTTAGACCAGAAGGAAATCCTAGTCCCCCCTGGCAAATCACACTTTACTTAAAACCATGTTTTTAAAAACTCTAGGTTGTAGGGAACAGACCTCTCTGCCATGCGCGCGCATGGTTTGGAGCACAATATCTGTCTCGCATGCACGCTCGCTCTAGATAGATTACGGGATATTTTAACTAATTTGCGGTATAACTAGTCGATCACGAGTGGCTCAACAGGTAGATCTATAGATAAACTATATCTTTTAGGAATTTGACCGACCGGGTTGACACTTCAGCGTGAGAAATCGGGGGTGTGGCGTGAGAGCGTGAGATTTGGGTCAATTGCGTGAGAGTTGGCAGCCCTGAAAAAATAAAAAAAATATATATATATAGTATATATATAGTATATATATATATATATATATATATATATATATAGGCTATATATAATTAATTTTTTTACATAACTGCTTTTGAAATTACGATTGGTAGCCTATTATTATACAGATGCAAAGTCGTTCTGTTGGATACTATTTTTTTTCCTTAGTGTAAAATGGAAATGCATGATAATTGTATTTTATAAATATAAGCAAAAAAAACTGTATGGTGTAACAGAGTTTTAGAGCTAGACAAATCTAAATAAATATAAAATATACAGCAGACCTTGTTTGTGCGGGATTTGAACCCGTGTCATCTTGATGATGAACACTAAGTTCTACCGCTCGGCTATGAATTTACTCACTGAGAAATACCCAAACGTCTGTTTCTCACATGAGCGATTTTTTCATTTCATTCCTGACGGTCGTTTCGCGAACGACTTTGAAATGCGACTGGTTTATTTTGACCGCGGTGGATGGCTAAAAATGGTATGTGGATGGCTAAAAGGTGTGACTAAAAATGTGCTTTTGGCTTTCATTTATATTTTGATTGTTTGTATATATATACACACTACCGTTCAAAAGTTTGGGGTCGGTACGATTTTAAATACTTTTAAAAGAATTCTCTTCTGCTAACCATGGCTGCGCTTATTTGATTAAAAATACAACAAAAATCAGTTATAGTATTAAATATTATTCCAGTGTAAATCAGCTGTTTTCTGTGTGAATATATAGTAAAGTGTAATTTATTCCTGTGATCAAAGCTGAATTTTCAGCATCACCAGTGTCAGTGTCTTCAGTGTCAAATGATCCTTCACAAATCAGTATAATATGAGGATTTGATGCTCAAGAAACATTTATTATTATTATCAATGTTGAAACAGTTGTTGGTCTGTCAGTTGTACAGTTTTTTTTTTTTTTTTTTTTGGATTCTTTGATTAATAGGGTTAGGGTTAGAATCTTTTGTAACATTATAAATGTCTTTACTGTCACTTTCGATCAAATTAATTATTCCTTGATAAATAAAAGTATTGATTTCTTTCCTCCAAAAAATAAAAATAAAATTCTCACTGACCCCAAACTTTTGAACGGTAGTGTATATATATATATATATATATATATATATGTGTGTGTGTGTGTGTGTGTGTATATACATATTTATTTATTTATTTATATATATATATTGTCCTTGCATTCTTTCTTGTGTGACACCACTGAATGAAAGGCTCATTAGTATGCAGTCTGCTCAGGTGAGAACTGCCTAATTATTCATGAGGGGGTTGGGCCGTTCCGCCCATCCGCATATTGCCTTTGCAAACAAAAAAATGTTTTTCACAATTTAAAACAATCTATTGTTTTATGTGAATGATTAGGCAGAATGATTTTCAGATCAATTCGAAGCAAAAACTCTAGGCGACAACATCCACTAGTCAAAAGTCTTGTGGACAGATATTTAGTATGTTATTTGTGGCCTTATATTAGAAACTTTATTTTTTAGTTTTTTCAATAACCACGCATAAACAATATTCTCTCAACAATACAAACATGTATTAACATGTTGTTCACATATTATGGTAGCCCTGTGTGTGCTATATAGAGTGTAATTTAACCTGTGCCATTAATATGTTTATAAGCAACTGAAAAAAGCAGAAATGTCAGAGCATGCCAAAACATCTCAAGGACCCTGAAAACACCTCAGACCCCAGAGGGTTAAATGTTAAAGTGGCTTGCCAGAGAGAGAGAGAGAGAGAAAATGACCATATTCAAACCACAATATATGACTTTCTGAGAGTCGGAGCTAATTACTTTAAATTAGAAAGTTGTTCGGCTTGAGGAGAAGAATATACACGCTGAGTTTTGTAACTGTAGGTAAAACTAACTAAGTTATAACACACTTTATATGTCCTTTTTTAGTCATGAAAATTAATTTCCTCTCCGCGGCCAAACCGTTCGAGATATCAAAAATCTGTCCGCAATTTAGCATCCTCAATGTCTTGACTTCATGCACACCGAGTTTGGCAATGATTGAATGAATTGCCTAGGAGTAGTACTTCAAATTCCACAGCAAGCGTTTTCCAAACAACCCATAATAGCCGATTTCCTGTTGGGCTGGCGTAAAACTTGACCGGGGGAAAGATGTTCGGCCCGATGAGATCTATATGTGTACTGAGTTTCATATTAATTCATGCAAGCGTGTTGGATATATGGACCAAATTGTTGGACCCCATTCAAGGGGGCGCTGTTGAGCCCCCCTGCCACGCCCGGGTACCAGCTTCAGCCCGGCCCTGATGGCCGTGAGTTTTGACCTGTGTGCAAAGTTTCAAGAGTTTTCTGAGCACGTTAAGAGCCCCAAAAGCCCCTGAAACCTTGAACTCCATTAAAAGCAATAGACAAATCCCTCACACACAGAGACGAAGAGAGAGGGAGAGAAAATTCTCAGAAACATCCACATTCAAACTAAAATATCTGACTTCCTCTTGGTCTGAGCTAATGACAGTTAATTAGAAAGTTGTCCGGCTTGATCTGAACAATATGCGTACCGAGTTTTATGATTGTAGGTAAAACTATAAAACTAACACCCCCACTTTTGTCAAAAGGTGGCGCTACTGAGTCCCTGCACCACGCCCGTTTCTGAAACTTTGCACATGTCTACTGGCTAATAAATGTGATCTGTCTGACGAGTTTCATGCAATTTTAAGCAATTTCAGGCATGCTAAGAGTCTCAAAAGCATCCAAAAAGAATATTAAAGTTTGATGCGTTGCCATGGCAACAGTATTTAAGATATCAATAATCCTTTCACAGGTCTACATCTGGCGTGTGTCTACATTATACACATAAAGTTTGAAGCAAATCGGGTAAAAATAAGAGGGTGATTTAAAAGCATATTGAAAGTGACACACTTCCTGCTGCCAGTTGGTGGCGCTATAACTTTGACTCACAATAGTCACATCCATGTGATCGGCCTCTTACAGCGATCACACTGCTGAAGTTTCATTAAGATCAATTAATGTAAGCTGAAGTTATAACACACTTCCTGTTTCACGTTTCTCGCCATAAATTCGTTTCCTCGCCACGGCCAAACCGTTCGAGATATCAAAAATCCCCTGGCAATTTTTCATCCTCAATGTCTTGACTTCATGCTGACCTAGTTTCGTGGCATTTCTTTGAATTCTCTAGGAGAAGTACTTTAAATTCCATTGCATGCGTTTTACAAACAACCCTAAATAGCCGACTTCCTGTTGGGCTGGGGTAAAAAGTAAGAGCATGAAGTATATATGAACCGATGAGATCTATATGTGTACCGAGTTTCATATTATTACATGCAAGCGTGTTTGATTTATGGACCAAGTTTTCGGACCCCGTTCCAGGGGGCGCTGTCGATCCCCCCTGCCACGCCCGGGTACCATCTTCAGCCCGGCCCTGATGGCCGCGGGTTCTGACCCGTGTGCAAAGTTTCAAGAGTTTTCGAGCACGTTAAGGGACCCAAAAGTGCCCGAATAGTCGTAAGAAAAATATAGAAAATGAGTTTCCAAACAACCCATAATAACCGACTTCCTGTTGGGCTGACGTAAAACTTAGAGCACGAAAGTTGTTTGGCCCGATGAGATCTATAGTCTAGATGGGATGTACCCAAAAAGTGAAAGTGAGGAGCATTTGTGGGTACAAGTCGGGAACCGGCCTACTTTACATATTTCAAGGGTGCTGAATCCAAAAAAACTGGTACCCAAGCGAAATTGTGAGTTTTTGACCTTCTAATTTGCATATCAAAATGGCCGCCAAATTGCCTATCTTGCTCAGTCGTTGGACCATTTTCCACTAGTTTTTTTGTAAGTAGGCAATCAAGATGAGGAAATTAAGTTTCTAGATCGATAGTCAAGGGTCAGAGCAAAGATATAATGGAGGATCACTGTCTTTTTTATGTATATATGCAAAATACCAACTTTTAAGGTGAAATTAGGCATTATTTGTGTCATTTTTTTAAGGCCGACATAAATATTCAATCAATATCACTCTTAAATGTTCCCAGTGTATATATGATATGTGATGTATTCCATATTACATAATAACTAAGAAAAACACCATTGCAAGTTGTCTGAGATTTCATTTTTTTTATGCAAACAAAGCATTCCCTAGACTGTACATTTCCTGAAGAAAATGTGAAGTGGTGCTTGCAGTGGCAAAATTGCATACGAGCCAACAAACATGTCTGTACGATGTTCTGGTGCTGAGATATGGCTTATTCATGTTGTTCAGGTGGTTGCTAGGCGGTTGCTAGGGTGTTCTGGGTGGTTGCTATGGTGTTTCTAGGCGGTTTCTAGGGTATTCTGGGTGGTTGCTAGGGCGTTACTAGGCAGTTGCTAGGGTGTTCTAGGTGGTTGCTATGGTGTTGATAGGCAGTTGCTAGGGTATTCTGGGTGGTTGCTAGGGTATTCTGGGTGGTTGCTAGCATGTTGCTAGGGTGTTCTGGGTGGTTGATATGGTGTTCCCAGGGTGTTCTGGGTGGTTGCTAAGGTGTTGCTAGGCGGTTGCTAAGGTATTCTGGGTGGTTGCTAGGGTGTTATGGGTGGTTGCTATGGTGTTACCAGGTGGTTGGTAGTTGTCACAGATGGTTACTATGGAGTTTTTATAGAGTTCTTAGCATGTTCTAGGCATGATTTAGCACTTACCTAATCACTAATAGCATGTAGCTATTCACAGCTAGCATGTGTAGCATGTTGGAAGTCCTCTTTGCTAGCATGAGTCAAAAGAGCCAACCCCCATTTCTCTATGATGTTCTGATGCAGAGATATACACTCACCTAAAGGATTATTAGGAACACCTGTTCAATTGACCTCTCGCCGGCCCCTCCCCCAAAACGGCCATTGTCCAATCACACATCAAAGCAACCGTTACTATGTTAGCAGGTCCGTCAAACATTGACTCCAAGCAAGATGGTGAAGCGGTGCGCCCACAGCGTTTGTAAATCGGACACTAGGTACTCCGAGAGATTGTCTGGAGGAGTTGTGTTCTTTCCGTTTCCAAAGCCGACAATAGATAAAACAGTGTGGACGGCCTCTGCATCTTTCCGTCTCTTATGTATAACGTTAGTTACTTTTTAAACACAAAAATCACATTCAGCATGACACGCAAGTGGTTGTCGTGGTAATGAACAACCTGCTTGTTAAAGGGAATGTATAATCCTGTATCTGAGGCAAAATTACTAAGTTAAATATGCAGCGCGAGTTATATATTTCTAACTCCAAACAATTGGCCACTGAACCAGCTTATAAAATCTTCTTCAAGGCCGTGCTGGTTGCATTTGAGGTACAGGTCATTACAGTAAGCATTATAGCCTTTTTTTTTATTTTTATATTTTGAATATATCCCTTCACTGCATACTGTAACCCCTTTTGCCTCGATCTGGAGGATATCGCGGAGGTATTGCTCCAAAAAAGGTCACTGACACGCACGGGTATACCTCTTCGCGTCATGGCAATCTGTCGCGCTGGTCGTGTTTGACCATTTGTTTGTCGGACGTAGCAACAGTAACTAAGGGGGGCGGGGCTCGGCGAAAGGCTAATTTCTCATTAATGCAATTATCTAATCAACCAATCACATGGCAGTTGCTTCAATGCATTTAGGGGTGTGGTCCTGGTCAAGACAATCTCCTGAACTCCAAACTGAATGTCAGAATGGGAAAGAAAGGTGATTTAAGCAATTTTGAGCGTGGCATGGTTGTTGGTGCCAGACGGGCCGGTCTGAGTATTTCACAATCTGCTCAGTTACTGGGATTTTCACGCACAACCATTTCTAGGGTTTACAAAGAATGGTGTGAAAAGGGAAAAACATCCAGTATGCGGCAGTCCTGTGGGCGAAAATGCCTTGTTGATGCTAGAGGTCAGAGGAGAATGGGCCGACTGATTCAAGCTGATAGAAGAGCAACTTTGACTGAAATAACCACTCGTTACAACCGAGGTATGCAGCAAAGCATTTGTGAAGCCACAACACGCACAACCTTGAGGCGGATGGGCTACAACAGCAGAAGACCCCACCGGGTACCACTCATCTCCACTACAAATAGGAAAAAGAGGCTACAATTTGCAAGAGCTCACCAAAATTGGACAGTTGAAGACTGGAAAAATGTTGCCTGGTCTGATGAGTCTCGATTTCTGTTGAGACATTCAGATGGTAGAGTCAGAATTTGGCGTAAACAGAATGAGAACATGGATCCATCATGCCTTGTTACCACTGTGCAGGCTGGTGGTGGTGGTGTAATGGTGTGGGGGATGTTTTCTTGGCACACTTTAGGCCCCTTAGTGCCAATTGGGCATCGTTTAAATGCCACGGCCTACCAGAGCATTGTTTCTGACCATGTCCATCCCTTTATGGCCACCATGTACCCATCCTCTGATGGCTACTTCCAGCAGGATAATGCACCATGTCACAAAGCTCGAACCATTTCAAATGGGTTTCTTGAACATGACAATAAGTTCACTGTACTAAAATGGCCCCCACAGTCACCAGATCTCAACCCAATAGAGCATCTTTGGGATGTGGTGGAACGGGAGCTTCGTGCCCTGGATGTGCATCCCACAAGTCTCCATCAACTGCAAGATGCTATCCTATCAATATGGGGCAACATTTCTAAAGAATGCTTTAAGCACCTTGTTGAATCAATGCCACGTAGAATTAAGGCAGTTCTGAAGGCGAAAGGGGGTCAAACACAGTATTAGTATGGTGTTCCTAATAATCCTTTAGGTGAGTGTAGGTCTTGCAAAATGGTTGCTAGGGTACTCTGTTTGGTTGCTAGGGAGTGGATAATCATGAAATGCCAAAGGCTGCATTTCAGTGTGAATTATATAAACCAACCCCTATCTCTATATGATGTTCTGATGCAGAGATATAGGTCTTGCAAAATGGTTGCTAGGGTACTCTGTTTGGTTGCTAGGGAGTGGCTTGGAAGCTGCCAATGATGAATCTCCAAAGGCTGCTTGTCAGTGTGAATGATATAAACCAACCCCCAACTCTATACGATGTTCTGATGCAGAGATATAGGTCTTGCAAAATGGTTGCTAGGGTACTCTGTTTGGTTGCTAGGGAGTGGCTAATCATGAAACACCAAAGGCTGCTTGTCAGTATGAATGATATAACCCAACCCCTATCTCTATATGATGTTCTGATGCAGAGATATAGGTCTTGCAAAATGGTTGCTATGGTACTCTGTTTGGTTGCTAGGGAGTGGCTTAACAGCTGCCAATCATGAAACTCCAAAGGCTGCTTGTCAGTGTGAATGATATAAACCAACCCCCATCTCTATACGATGTTCTGATGCAGAGATATAGGTTTTGCAAAATGGTTGCTAGGGTACTCTGTCTGGTTGCTAGAGAGTGGCCAATCATGAGTTGCCTCCATTATATCTTTGCTCTGACCCTTGACTATCGATCTAGAAACTTAATTTCCTCATCTTGATTGCCTACTTACAAAAAAACTAGGGGAAAATGGTCCAACGACTGAGCAAGATAGGCAATTTGGCGGCCATTTTGATATGCAAATTAGAAGGTAAAAAACTCAAAATTTCGCTTGGGTACCATTTTTTTGGGACTCAGCACCCTTGAAATATGTAAAGTAGGCCGGTTCCCGACTTGTACCCATAAATGCTCCTCACTTCTTATAGAAGGCCATTTTTCTGAAATCCGTCTAGTCTACTATAAGTGTACCGAGTTTCAGATTATTACATGCAAGCGTGTTTGATATATGGACAAGTGTTCAAACCCCGTTCCAGGGGGCGCTGTCGAGCCCCCCTGCCACGCCCGGGTACCAGCTTCAGCCCGGCCCTGATGGCCGCGGGTTCTGACCCGTGTGCAAAGTTTCAAGAGTTTTCGAGCACGTTAAGGCCCCCAAAAGTGCCCAAAAGGTAGTAAAATAATAATAATAAATATAGCTGCGAGCAGCGATTACGGGCCCAAGCCGGTGGCACCACAACCCCGGTGCCTTTACTTACCTAAAGGCACCGGGGTGGCGGTGCCGCCGGCTTTGGCCCTTCATCGCTGCTCGCAGCTATATTTATATATATATATATATAAAAAGCCGGTGGCACCGCCACCCTGGTGCCTTTAGGGTTATTGTGCACGACGTGACACAAAATATCTGCTCGCTATCTGCCGAACGGCTCTGGTAGTTCCGCTTCAGCACTGATGATGTTGTAGAAATAGTGCGCTCTGGTTGGTCTGGATTATTCTGGATTTTTTATTTTATACAGAAATAAGTTATTTATAATTCAGATGACAATAAAGTTAGTGTTGATTAAAATGAAGGAAAACAAATATATTGATCTGAAATATAGCACATTAATTTTAAATTTATTTAGGTTCAATTACCAAACATACAATCTTAATTTAATTTAAAGCAAACAATACATTTAAAATATATGGGTTGTATGCAAAATTTTTTTTTAATAAAAAAAAGATATATATCCAAAAAGACAAGGCCTTAAAGGGTTAAACTCTTGTCACTGTAATAGACACAATCTCTCTCTCTCTCTCTCTCTCTCTCTCTCTCTCTCTCTCTCTCTCTCTCTCTCTCTCTCTCTCTCTCTCTCTCTCTCTCTCTCTCTCTCTCTCACACACACACACGTCAAGTCACTTACATTTTAGATGCAATATTGAATAAGCAGAAAAATCGGATTTTCTGCTCTGAAAATAAATAAGCATAAAAATTGAATAAGCACTTTGAATATTCTAAACAGAATAAGCACTAGTCGCTAATGAATAAGTACTAGTACTTAATGGCATAGATACTAGTATCTAAAAAATAAGTACTAGTAGCATGAAAATAGAGACTAGTAGGTTAAAATGATTAAATGTTAAAACGGCTTGCCATATTGGCTCAGAGAGAGAGAGAGAGAAAATGACCTTTTAGATACTAGTACCTATTAATAGATACTAATATTTATTAAATAAATACTAGTACTAAGTCATTAAATACTAGTACCTATTAAATAGATACCAGTACTTATTCATTAGCTACTAATACGTATTCAAAAGAATATCTAAAGAATAAGCACTAGTATCTAAAGAATAGGCACTAGTACTAAAGAATAAGCACTAGTCGCAAATGAATAAGTACTAGTACTTAATGGAATAGATACTAGTATCTAAAAAATAAGTACTAGTAGCATGAAAATAGAGACTAGTAGGTTAAAATTATTAAATGTTAAAACGGCTTGCCATATTGGCTCAGAGAGAGAGAGAGAGAACATGACCATATTCAAACCACAATATCTGACTTTCTGAGGGTCGGAGGTAATGACTTTAAATTAGAAAGTTGTTTGGCTTGAAGAGAAGAATATACACGCTGAGTTTTGTAACTGTAGGTAAAACTAACTAAGTTATAACACACTTTATATGTCCTTTTTTAGTCATGAAAATTCATTTCCTCGCCACGGCCAAACCGTTCGAGATATCAAAAATCCGTCCGCAATTTAGCATCCTCAATGTCTTGACTTCATGCACACCGAGTTTGCCGATGATTGAATGAATTGCCTAGGAGTAGTACTTCACATTCCACAGCAAGCGTTTTCCAAACAACCCATAATAGCCGACTTCCTGTTGGGCTGGCGTAAAACTTGACCGGGGGTAAGATGTTCAACCCGATGAGATCTATATGTGTACCAAGTTTCATATTATTACATGCAAGCGTGTTTGATTTATGGACCAAGTTTTCGGACCCTGTTCCAGGGGGCGCTGTCGAGCCCCCCTGCCACGCCCGGGTACCAGCTTCAGCCCGGCCCTGATGGCCGCGGGTTCTGACCCGTGTGCAAAGTTTCAAGAGTTTTTGAGCATGTTAAGGGCCCCAAAAGTGCGCTGAGAGTCTCAAAAGTATCCAAAAAGAATATTAAAGTTTGATGCGTTGTCACGGCAACAGCATCTAAGATATCAACAATCCTTTCACAGGTCTACATCTGGCGTGTGTCTACATTATACACATCAAGTTTGAAGCAAATCGGGTAAAGCCTGTTTGATTTATGGACCAAGTTTTCGGACCCCGTTCCAGGGGGCGCTGTCGAGCCCCCCTGCCACGCCCGGGTACCAGCTTCAGCCCGGCCCTGATGGCCGCGGTTTCTGACCCGTGTGCAAAGTTTCAAGAGTTTTTGAGCATGTTAAGGGCCCCAAAAGTGCGCTAAGAATCTCAAAAGTATCCAAAAAGAATATTAAAGTTTGATGCGTTGTCACGGCAACAGCATCTAAGATATCAACAATCCTTTCACAGGTCTACATCTGGCTTGTGTCTACATTATACACATCAAGTTTGAAGCAAATAGGGTAAAGCGTGTTGGATATATGGACCAAATTGTCTGACCCGTTCAAGGGGGCGCTGTCGAGCCCCCCTGCCACGCCCGGGTACCAGCTTCAGCCTGGCCCTGATGGCCGCGGGTTTTGTCCCGTGTGCAAAGTTTCAAGAGTTTTCGAGCACGTTAAGAACCCCAAAAGTGCCCGAAAGCATAAAAAAGCATGAAAAAGCTTAAAAAAAGGAATATTAATGTTTGATGCATTGCCATGGCAACAGTATCTAAGATATCAATAATCCTTTCACAGGTCTACATCTGGCGTGTGTCTACATTATGCACATGAAGTTTGAAGCAAATCGGGTAAAAATAAGAGGGTGATTTAAAAGCATTTTGAAAGTGACACACTTCCTGCTGCCAGTTGGTGGCGCTATAACTTTGACTCACAATAGTCACATCCATGTGATCGGGCTCTTACAACGAACACACTGCTGAAGTTTCATCAAAATTAGTTAATGTATGCAGTAGTTATAACACACTTCCTGTTTCACGTTTATCGCCATAATTTCGTTTACTCGCCACGGCCAAACCGTTCGAGATATCAAAAATCCCCTGGCAATTTTTCATCCTCAGTGTCTTGACTTCATGCTGACCGAGTTTCGTGCCGTGTGTTTGAATTATCTAGGAGGAGTATTTCACATTCCATTGCATGTGTTTTCCAAACAACCCTTAATAGCCGACTTCCTGTTGGGCTGGGGTAAAAAGTAAGAGCATGAAGTATATATGAACCGATGAGATCTATATGTGTACTGAGTTTCATATTATTACATGCAAGCGTGTTTGATTTATGGACCAAGTGTTCAAACCCTGTTCCAGGGGGCGCTGTCGAGCCCCCCTGCCACGCCCGGGTACCAGCTTCAGCCCGGCCCTGATGGCCGCGGGTTCTGAGATGTGTGCAAAGTTTCAAGAGTTTTCGAGCACGTTAAGGCCCCCAAAAGTGCCCAAAAGGTAGTAAAATAATAATAATAATAATAAATATAGCTGCGAGCAGCGATTACGGGCCCAAGCCGGTGGCACCGCAACCCCGGTGCCTTTAGTTACCTAAAGGCACCGGGGTGGCGGTGCCGCCGGCTTTGGCCCTTCATCGCTGCTCGCAGCTATATTTATATATATATATATATATATATATATATATATATATATATATATATATATATATATATATATATAAAAAGCCGGTGGCACCGCCACCCTGGTGCCTTTAGGGTTATTGTGCACGACGTGACACAAAATATCTGCTCGCTATCTGCCGAACGGCTCTGGTAGTTCCGCTTCAGCACTGATGATGTTGTAGAAATAGTGCGCTCTGGTTGGTCTGGATTATTCTGGATTTTTTATTTTATACAGAAATAAGTTATTTATAATTCAGATGAGAATAAAGTTAGTGTTGATTAAAATGAAGGAAAACAAATATATTGATCTGAAATATAGCACATTAATTTTAAATTTATTTAGGTTCAATTACCAAACATACAATCTTAATTTAATTTAAAGCAAACAATACATTTAAAATATATGGGTTGTATGCAAATTTTTTTTTTAATAAAAAAAAGATATATATCCAAAAAGACAAGGCCTTAAAGGGTTAAACTCTTGTCACTGTAATAGACACAATCTCTCTCTCTCTCTCTCTCTCTCTCTCTCTCTCTCTCTCTCTCTCTCTCTCTCACACACACACACACACGTCAAGTCACTTACATTTTAGATGCAATATTGAATAAGCAGAAAAATCGGATTTTCTGCTCTGAAAATAAATAAGCATAAAAATTGAATAAGCACTTTGAATATTCTAAACAGAATAAGCACTAGTCGCTAATGAATAAGTACTAGTACTTAATGGCATAGATACTAGTATCTAAAAAATAAGTACTAGTAGCATGAAAATAGAGACTAGTAGGTTAAAATGATTAAATGTTAAAACGGCTTGCCATATTGGCTCAGAGAGAGAGAGAGAAAATGACCTTTTAGATACTAGTACCTATTAATAGATACTAATATTTATTAAATAAATACTAGTACTAAGTCATTAAATACCAGTACCTATTAAATAGATACCAGTACTTATTCATTAGCTACTAATACGTATTCAAAAGAATATCTAAAGAATAAGCACTAGTATCTAAAGAATAGGCACTAGTACTAAAGAATAAGCACTAGTCGCAAATTAATAAGTACTAGTACTTAATGGAATAGATACTAGTATCTAAAAAAGAAGTACTAGTAGCATAAAAATAGAGACTAGTAGGTTAAAATTATTAAATGTTAAAACGGCTTGCCATATTGGCTCAGAGAGAGAGAGAGAGAACATGACCATATTCAAACCACAATATCTGACTTTCTGAGGGTCGGAGGTAATGACTTTAAATTAGAAAGTTGTTTGGCTTGAAGAGAAGAATATACACGCTGAGTTTTGTAACTGTAGGTAAAACTAACTAAGTTATAACACACTTTATATGTCCTTTTTTAGTCATGAAAATTCATTTCCTCGCCACGGCCAAACCGTTCGAGATATCAAAAATCCGTCCGCAATTTAGCATCCTCAATGTCTGGACTTCATGCACACCGAGTTTGGCGATGATTGAATGAATTGCCTAGGAGTAGTACTTCACATTCCACAGCAAGCGTTTTCCAAACAACCCATAATAGCCGACTTCCTGTTGGGCTGGCGTAAAACTTGACCGGGGGTAAGATGTTCAACCCGATGAGATCTATATGTGTACCAAGTTTCATATTATTACATGCAAGTGTGTTTGATTTATGGACCAAGTTTTCGGACCCTGTTCCAGGGGGCGCTGTCGAGCCCCCCTGCCACGCCCGGGTACCAGCTTCAGCCCGGCCCTGATGGCCGCGGGTTCTGACCCGTGTGCAAAGTTTCAAGAGTTTTTGAGCATGTTAAGGGCCCCAAAAGTGCGCTGAGAGTCTCAAAAGTATCCAAAAAGAATATTAAAGTTTGATGCGTTGTCACGGCAACAGCATCTAAGATATCAACAATCCTTTCACAGGTCTACATCTGGCGTGTGTCTACATTATACACATCAAGTTTGAAGCAAATCGGGTAAAGCCTGTTTGATTTATGGACCAAGTTTTCGGACCCCGTTCCAGGGGGCGCTGTCGAGCCCCCCTGCCACGCCCGGGTACCAGCTTCAGCCCGGCCCTGATGGCCGCGGTTTCTGACCCGTGTGCAAAGTTTCAAGAGTTTTTGAGCATGTTAAGGGCCCCAAAAGTGCGCTAAGAATCTCAAAAGTATCCAAAAAGAATATTAAAGTTTGATGCGTTGTCACGGCAACAGCATCTAAGATATCAACAATCCTTTCACAGGTCTACATCTGGCTTGTGTCTACATTATACACATCAAGTTTGAAGCAAATAGGGTAAAGCGTGTTGGATATATGGACCAAATTGTCTGACCCGTTCAAGGGGGCGCTGTCGAGCCCCCCTGCCACGCCCGGGTACCAGCTTCAGCCTGGCCCTGATGGCCGCGGGTTTTGTCCCGTGTGCAAAGTTTCAAGAGTTTTCGAGCACGTTAAGAACCCCAAAAGTGCCCGAAAGCATAAAAAAGCATGAAAAAGCTTAAAAAAAGGAATATTAATGTTTGATGCATTGCCATGGCAACAGTATCTAAGATATCAATAATCCTTTCACAGGTCTACATCTGGCGTGTGTCTACATTATGCACATGAAGTTTGAAGCAAATCGGGTAAAAATAAGAGGGTGATTTCAAAGCATTTTGAAAGTGACACACTTCCTGCTGCCAGTTGGTGGCGCTATAACTTTGACTCACAATAGTCACATCCATGTGATCGGGCTCTTACAACGAACACACTGCTGAAGTTACACACTGCTAAAGGCACCGGAGTGGCGGTGCCGCCGGCTTTGGCCCTTCATCGCTGCTCGCAGCTATATTCATATATATATATATATATATAAACAAGCCGGTGGCACCGCCACCCCGGTGCCTTTATATATATATATATATGTCTACATTGTTCAATCACGCCTCACACACACACACACACTTTTGCAGAGCCCACACCAATGCAAGCTCTATAGCACACATCTTCTCAAAGGTCAAAGCGGAGTTACGATATTGCCCGTCATGCACAGTAACCCTAAAGGCACCGGGGTGGCGGTGCCACCGGCTTGTTTATATATATATATATATCGTATTATTCTAACTTGTAAAAAACTATTAACTTTTGTTAATATTCAACCATTTCACAACTAACTTTTTTCCATAGATCAAACACAACATAATTATATGGTGGACTGAAACAAAAATTATTAATTAAATAAAATTATTGTTTTCCTCTGAAATAGCAAAAGCATCACACACTAGCTGTACCTGCTCTAAATAAAAAATAGTAATTCAATAAAAATACAAAATCGAACTAAATAAAATAAATTATTACAAAAACAAAATCAAACCAAAGAAAATATATCTTCGAAAAAAAAAGCGAGTGTCATGAGGAAAGGCGCCTCAGGAATCGTCAGGATTAACTCCATGTGTAAGGAATTTTGATTGATTTTATTTGTCACTTGAAAATTATTGTTAAATGTGTGCCTGCATAACTTTAATAAGATTTATTTTCTTTGATTTGATTTTGTTTTATATAATTTATTTATTTCGATTTTGTATTTTTATTTAAATACTATTATTTATTTAGAGCAGGTACAGCTAAGTGTGCGATGCTTTTGCTATTTCAGAGGGAAAAAAACACATTTTATTTCAAAAAGGCTTTTCAATTAAATAAAATGTTCAAGCTTTGTTTTCGTTTTATTATTTTGTTTGTTTTAAGCTTTGTTTAATTTATATTGTTAATCATCTGACACAAAACAAATGCATAAAGTATCATTTTAACTTTTAAAAAACTATTAACATTTGTTAATAGTACATTGCCTGTCTTTTGTTAATAGGACAAAACATAGTTATTATATTTTATAATATTTTATAAATATATAAAATAAACATTTGTAATGAAATCGTTCAAAAAAATGATATTAGCATTGTTTTAAACTTTGAAACAGAAGTAGCGCAATGCCTGGCCACTCCCGCGCCGCCTCCTTTTCACAATCCGAGGGAACCGTCTCCGGAATATTAACCTCACTCCTAGAAGTCCAATTCTCATTATTCATGCCTCTTACCTGGGATTGATTGCACACACACACACACACACACACACACACACACACACGCACGCACGCACGCACTCACACGCACACACACACACACACACACACACACACACACACACACACACGTGTCAAGTCACTTACATTTTAGATGCAATATTGACTGTTCTTCTGTTTCAGCAGCGAAAATAGTTAAACAAAGATCACAGCAGAACCATTGCATCTCACAGCAACGTGTTTTCTCATTACTGAATGATTCAGCATTTTGAACAAATTGGTTGACTCAAAGATTCAATGACCAATCCATAAACATCTGTCTCATTCATGAATGACTCAGTCGTTCAAACGAATCGTTTGAACAAATGAATCAATGACCCGCTCATTAAGACGGTCGCCTGGCGACACCTAGTGACGGTTTAGTGTTATTTGATTATACACTCAAAATATTCCACAACAAATCCTTTAAATTTAATGATATTCAGAACAGAACACGAATAAAAAAATAACTATAATAAAGCCAAAACGAAATAATTTAAAACAAAAGTAAAAGTAAGTGGTGTTAGGCTCACGTAAATCTCTCTTTAGAATCTAAATGTTGCAACATTTGCGATGTATTTGGATGCTAAACTATTCTTTATTACAGGCTTTGTACTTCACTCACGTTCCAAAATCGACGGAAAAAATCATCCTCTTCACTTGTGCAAAAATGTGCTTGGAAAAATCACAGTGGAGCGGTGCTTACTGTGAATGATACAAATTGTACTACTGACTATTTCAACATAGCAGTGTAATTTGTATATGTTAGGTTGAATGTTTTATTATTGTGTGTGTGTGTGTGTGTGTGTTTGTGTGTGTGTGTGTGTGTGTGTGTGTGTGTCAGTGTGTGTGTGGGGGTCTGGGTGGCTCAGCGCGATTGAACAGTGAAACATACTCCGTCATTTTCTTCATACAGGACATCATTCAAACGTCAAAGTGTTTACTTATATTTGTGTACACTCGCAATAAAACACAACATTGTGTTTTTGTTAAATAAATTAAAGTAATACGTCCCCCGAAATGGCGCTAATTTTAAAATGAAACTAAAATGCTCACGGCTGCACGGGCATTCATAACTCTGCGCGCCCACGGTGAGGGACGAGCAGAACAGAGCGAACGTTGTTTAGTTCATTCCTACTTCCATAGGAATTAATTGAAAAAGCTCACTCTACTCTGCACCATTATTAATGAATTGTGCAGACGTCCTTATTTTACTTTCGCTTTTTACCTGATTTTGAACACAAGAGGGCAGTATAACACTATGTATGATTTGGAAAAAAAATTTTTTTGACTAAACAACCATTCTGGCTGTTTTTAAACTTAAACATTATTCTCTAATTGCTCTCACCATGCCCGTTTCTGAAACTCTGCACATGTCTACTGTCTAATAAATGTGATGTGTCTGTCGGGTTTCATGCAATTTCAAGTATGTTAAGAGTCTCAAAAGCATCAACAAAGAATAATAAAGTTTGATGCGTTGCCACGGCAACAGTATCTTAGATATCAATAATCCTTTCTCAGGTCTACATCTGCCGTGTGTCTACATTATACACATAAAGTTTGAAGCAAATTGGGTAAAAATAAGAGGGTGATTTCAAAGCCTTTAGGAAGTGACACACTTCCTGCTGCCAGTTGGTGGTGCTATAACTTTGACTCACAATAGTCACATCCATGTGATCGGACTCTTACAGCGAACACACTGCTGAAGTTTCATCAAGATCAGTTAATGTATGCAGAAGTTATAACACACTTCCTGTTTCCTTTATTCGCCATAAATTCGTTTCCTCGCCAAGGCCAAACCGTTCGAGATATCAAAAATCCGTCCGCAATTTAGCATCCTCAATGTCTTGACTTCATGCACACCGAGTTTGGCGATGATTGAATGAATTGCCTAGGAGTAGTACTTCACATTCCACAGCAAGCGTTTTCCAAACAACCCATAATAGCCGACTTCCTGTTGGGCTGGCGTAAAACTTGACCGGGGGTAAGATGTTCAACCCGATGAGATCTATATGTGTACCAAGTTTCATATTATTACATGCAAGCGTGTTTGATTTATGGACCAAGTTTTCGGACCCTGTTCCAGGGGGCGCTGTCGAGCCCCCCTGCCACGCCCGGGTACCAGCTTCAGCCCGGCCCTGATGGCCGCGGGTTCTGACCCGTGTGCAAAGTTTCAAGAGTTTTTGAGCATGTTAAGGGCCCCAAAAGTGCGCTGAGAGTCTCAAAAGTATCCAAAAAGAATATTAAAGTTTGATGCGTTGTCACGGCAACAGCATCTAAGATATCAACAATCCTTTCACAGGTCTACATCTGGCGTGTGTCTACATTATACACATCAAGTTTGAAGCAAATCGGGTAAAGCCTGTTTGATTTATGGACCAAGTTTTCGGACCCCGTTCCAGGGGGCGCTGTCG
Source organism: Rhinichthys klamathensis goyatoka (assembly GCF_029890125.1). Classification (NCBI taxonomy): domain Eukaryota; kingdom Metazoa; phylum Chordata; class Actinopteri; order Cypriniformes; family Leuciscidae; genus Rhinichthys; species Rhinichthys klamathensis. The sequence goes on along the minus strand of NW_026606764.1, from coordinate 4,648,598 downwards.
AGCCCCCCTGCCACGCCCGGGTACCATCTTCAGCCCGGCCCTGATGGCCGCGGTTTCTGACCCGTGTGCAAAGTTTCAAGAGTTTTTGAGCATGTTAAGGGCCCCAAAAGTGCGCTAAGAATCTCAAAAGTATCCAAAAAGAATATTAAAGTTTGATGCGTTGTCACGGCAACAGCATCTGAGATATCAACAATCCTTTCACAGGTCTACATCTGGCTTGTGTCTACATTATACACATCAAGTTTGAAGCAAATAGGGTAAAGCGTGTTGGATATATGGACCAAATTGTCTGACCCGTTCAAGGGGGCGCTGTCGAGCCCCCCTGCCACGCCCGGGTACCAGCTTCAGCCTGGCCCTGATGGCCGCGGGTTTTGTCCCGTGTGCAAAGTTTCAAGAGTTTTCGAGCACGTTAAGAACCCCAAAAGTGCCCGAAAGCATAAAAAAGCATGAAAAAGCTTAAAAAAAGGAATATTAATGTTTGATGCATTGCCATGGCAACAGTATCTAAGATATCAATAATCCTTTCACAGGTCTACATCTGGCGTGTGTCTACATTATGCACATGAAGTTTGAAGCAAATCGGGTAAAAATAAGAGGGTGATTTAAAAGCATTTTGAAAGTGACACACTTCCTGCTGCCAGTTGGTGGCGCTATAACTTTGACTCACAATAGTCACATCCATGTGATCGGGCTCTTACAACGAACACACTGCTGAAGTTTCATCAAGATTAGTTAATGTATGCAGTAGTTATAACACACTTCCTGTTTCACGTTTCTCGCCATAATTTCGTTTACTCGCCACGGCCAAACCGTTCGAGATATCAAAAATCCCCTGGCAATTTTTCATCCTCAGTGTCTTGACTTCATGCTGACCGAGTTTCGTGCCGTGTGTTTGAATTCTCTAGGAGGAGTATTTCACATTCCATTGCATGTGTTTTCCAAACAACCCTTAATAGCCGACTTCCTGTTGGGCTGGGGTAAAAAGTAAGAGCATGAAGTATATATGAACCGATGAGATCTATATGTGTACTGAGTTTCATATTATTACATGCAAGCGTGTTTGATTTATGGACCAAGTGTTCAAACCCCGTTCCAGGGGGCGCTGTCGAGCCCCCCTGCCACGCCCGGGTACCAGCTTCAGCCCGGCCCTGATGGCCGCGGGTTCTGAGATGTGTGCAAAGTTTCAAGAGTTTTCGAGCACGTTAAGGCCCCCAAAAGTGCCCAAAAGGTAGTAAAATAATAATAAATATAGCTGCGAGCAGCGATTACGGGCCCAAGCCGGTGGCACCGCAACCCCGGTGCCTTTAGTTACCTAAAGGCACCGGAGTGGCGGTGCCGCCGGCTTTGGCCCTTCATCGCTGCTCGCAGCTATATTCATATATATATATATATATATATATATATATATATATATATATATATATAAACAAGCCGGTGGCACCGCAACCCTGGTGCCTTTAGTTACCTAAAGGCACCGGAGTGGCGGTGCCGCCGGCTTTGGCCCTTCATCGCTGCTCGCAGCTATATTCATATATATATATATATATATATATATATATAAACAAGCCGGTGGCACCGCCACCCCGGTGCCTTTATATATATATATATATGTCTACATTGTTCAATCACGCCTCACACACACACACACACTTTTGCAGAGCCCACACCAATGCAAGCTCTATAGCACACATCTTCTCAAAGGTCAAAGCGGAGTTACGATATTGCCCGTCATGCACAGTAACCCTAAAGGCACCGGGGTGGCGGTGCCACCGGCTTGTTTATATATATATATATATCGTATTATTCTAACTTGTAAAAAACTATTAACTTTTGTTAATATTCAACCATTTCACAACTAACTTTTTTCCATAGATCAAACACAACATAATTATATGGTGGACTGAAATAAAAATTATTAATTAAATAAAATTATTGTTTTCCTCTGAAATAGCAAAAGCATCACACACTAGCTGTACCTGCTCTAAATAAAAAATAGTAATTCAATAAAAATACAAAATCGAACTAAATAAAATAAATTATTACAAAAACAAAATCAAACCAAAGAAAATATATCTTCGAAAAAAAAAGCGAGTGTCATGAGGAAAGGCGCCTCAGGAATCGTCAGGATTAACTCCATGTGTAAGGAATTTTGATTGATTTTATTTGTCACTTGAAAATTATTGTTAAATGTGTGCCTGCATAACTTTAATAAGATTTATTTTCTTTGATTTGATTTTGTTTTATATAATTTATTTATTTCGATTTTGTATTTTTATTTAAATACTATTATTTATTTAGAGCAGGTACAGCTAAGTGTGCGATGCTTTTGCTATTTCAGAGGGAAAAAAACACATTTTATTTCAAAAAGGCTTTTCAATTAAATAAAATGTTCAAGCTTTGTTTTCGTTTTATTATTTTGTTTGTTTTAAGCTTTGTTTAATTTATATTGTTAATCATCTGACACAAAACAAATGCATAAAGTATCATTTTAACTTTTAAAAAACTATTAACATTTGTTAATAGTACATTGCCTGTCTTTTGTTAATAGGACAAAACATAGTTATTATATTTTATAATATTTTATAAATATATAAAATAAACATTTGTAATGAAATCGTTCAAAAAAATGATATTAGCATTGTTTTAAACTTTGAAACAGAAGTAGCGCAATGCCTGGCCACTCCCGCGCCGCCTCCTTTTCACAATCCGAGGGAACCGTCTCCGGAATATTAACCTCACTCCTAGAAGTCCAATTCTCATTATTCATGCCTCTTACCTGGGATTGATTGCACACACACACACACACACACACACACACACACACACGCACGCACGCACGCACTCACACGCACACACACACACACACACACACACACACACACACACACACACACACACACACACACACACGTGTCAAGTCACTTACATTTTAGATGCAATATTGACTGTTCTTCTGTTTCAGCAGCGAAAATAGTTAAACAAAGATCACAGCAGAACCATTGCATCTCACAGCAACGTGTTTTCTCATTACTGAATGATTCAGCATTTTGAACAAATTGGTTGACTCAAAGATTCAATGACCAATCCATAAACATCTGTCTCATTCATGAATGACTCAGTCGTTCAAACGAATCGTTTGAACAAATGAATCAATGACCCGCTCATTAAGACGGTCGCCTGGCGACACCTAGTGACGGTTTAGTGTTATTTGATTATACACTCAAAATATTCCACAACAAATCCTTTAAATTTAATGATATTCAGAACAGAACACGAATAAAAAAATAACTATAATAAAGCCAAAACGAAATAATTTAAAACAAAAGTAAAAGTAAGTGGTGTTAGGCTCACGTAAATCTCTCTTTAGAATCTAAATGTTGCAACATTTGCGATGTATTTGGATGCTAAACTATTCTTTATTACAGGCTTTGTACTTCACTCACGTTCCAAAATCGACGGAAAAAATCATCCTCTTCACTTGTGCAAAAATGTGCTTGGAAAAATCACAGTGGAGCGGTGCTTACTGTGAATGATACAAATTGTACTACTGACTATTTCAACATAGCAGTGTAATTTGTATATGTTAGGTTGAATGTTTTATTATTGTGTGTGTGTGTGTGTGTGTGTTTGTGTGTGTGTGTGTGTGTGTGTGTGTGTGTCAGTGTGTGTGTGGGGGTCTGGGTGGCTCAGCGCGATTGAACAGTGAAACATACTCCGTCATTTTCTTCATACAGGACATCATTCAAACGTCAAAGTGTTTACTTATATTTGTGTACACTCGCAATAAAACACAACATTGTGTTTTTGTTAAATAAATTAAAGTAATACGTCCCCCGAAATGGCGCTAATTTTAAAATGAAACTAAAATGCTCACGGCTGCACGGGCATTCATAACTCTGCGCGCCCACGGTGAGGGACGAGCAGAACAGAGCGAACGTTGTTTAGTTCATTCCTACTTCCATAGGAATTAATTGAAAAAGCTCACTCTACTCTGCACCATTATTAATGAATTGTGCAGACGTCCTTATTTTACTTTCGCTTTTTACCTGATTTTGAACACAAGAGGGCAGTATAACACTATGTATGATTTGGAAAAAAAATTTTTTTGACTAAACAACCATTCTGGCTGTTTTTAAACTTAAACATTATTCTCTAATTGCTCTCACCATGCCCGTTTCTGAAACTCTGCACATGTCTACTGTCTAATAAATGTGATGTGTCTGTCGGGTTTCATGCAATTTCAAGTATGTTAAGAGTCTCAAAAGCATCAACAAAGAATAATAAAGTTTGATGCGTTGCCACGGCAACAGTATCTTAGATATCAATAATCCTTTCTCAGGTCTACATCTGCCGTGTGTCTACATTATACACATAAAGTTTGAAGCAAATTGGGTAAAAATAAGAGGGTGATTTCAAAGCCTTTAGGAAGTGACACACTTCCTGCTGCCAGTTGGTGGTGCTATAACTTTGACTCACAATAGTCACATCCATGTGATCGGACTCTTACAGCGAACACACTGCTGAAGTTTCATCAAGATCAGTTAATGTATGCAGAAGTTATAACACACTTCCTGTTTCCTTTATTCGCCATAAATTCGTTTCCTCGCCACGGCCAAACCGTTCGAGATATCAAAAATCCGTCCGCAATTTAGCATCCTCAATGTCTTGACTTCATGCACACCGAGTTTGGCGATGATTGAATGAATTGCCTAGGAGTAGTACTTCACATTCCACAGCAAGCGTTTTCCAAACAACCCATAATAGCCGACTTCCTGTTGGGCTGGCGTAAAACTTGACCGGGGGTAAGATGTTCAACCCGATGAGATCTATATGTGTACCAAGTTTCATATTATTACATGCAAGCGTGTTTGATTTATGGACCAAGTTTTCGGACCCTGTTCCAGGGGGCGCTGTCGAGCCCCCCTGCCACGCCCGGGTACCAGCTTCAGCCCGGCCCTGATGGCCGCGGGTTCTGACCCGTGTGCAAAGTTTCAAGAGTTTTTGAGCATGTTAAGGGCCCCAAAAGTGCGCTGAGAGTCTCAAAAGTATCCAAAAAGAATATTAAAGTTTGATGCGTTGTCACGGCAACAGCATCTAAGATATCAACAATCCTTTCACAGGTCTACATCTGGCGTGTGTCTACATTATACACATCAAGTTTGAAGCAAATCGGGTAAAGCCTGTTTGATTTATGGACCAAGTTTTCGGACCCCGTTCCAGGGGGCGCTGTCGAGCCCCCCTGCCACGCCCGGGTACCATCTTCAGCCCGGCCCTGATGGCCGCGGTTTCTGACCCGTGTGCAAAGTTTCAAGAGTTTTTGAGCATGTTAAGGGCCCCAAAAGTGCGCTAAGAATCTCAAAAGTATCCAAAAAGAATATTAAAGTTTGATGCGTTGTCACGGCAACAGCATCTAAGATATCAACAATCCTTTCACAGGTCTACATCTGGCTTGTGTCTACATTATACACATCAAGTTTGAAGCAAATAGGGTAAAGCGTGTTGGATATATGGACCAAATTGTCTGACCCGTTCAAGGGGGCGCTGTCGAGCCCCCCTGCCACGCCCGGGTACCAGCTTCAGCCTGGCCCTGATGGCCGCGGGTTTTGTCCCGTGTGCAAAGTTTCAAGAGTTTTCGAGCACGTTAAGAACCCCAAAAGTGCCCGAAAGCATAAAAAAGCATGAAAAAGCTTAAAAAAAGGAATATTAATGTTTGATGCATTGCCATGGCAACAGTATCTAAGATATCAATAATCCTTTCACAGGTCTACATCTGGCGTGTGTCTACATTATGCACATGAAGTTTGAAGCAAATCGGGTAAAAATAAGAGGGTGATTTAAAAGCATTTTGAAAGTGACACACTTCCTGCTGCCAGTTGGTGGCGCTATAACTTTGACTCACAATAGTCACATCCATGTGATCGGGCTCTTACAACGAACACACTGCTGAAGTTTCATCAAGATTAGTTAATGTATGCAGTAGTTATAACACACTTCCTGTTTCACGTTTCTCGCCATAATTTCGTTTACTCGCCACGGCCAAACCGTTCGAGATATCAAAAATCCCCTGGCAATTTTTCATCCTCAGTGTCTTGACTTCATGCTGACCGAGTTTCGTGCCGTGTGTTTGAATTCTCTAGGAGGAGTATTTCACATTCCATTGCATGTGTTTTCCAAACAACCCTTAATAGCCGACTTCCTGTTGGGCTGGGGTAAAAAGTAAGAGCATGAAGTATATATGAACCGATGAGATCTATATGTGTACTGAGTTTCATATTATTACATGCAAGCGTGTTTGATTTATGGACCAAGTGTTCAAACCCCGTTCCAGGGGGCGCTGTCGAGCCCCCCTGCCACGCCCGGGTACCAGCTTCAGCCCGGCCCTGATGGCCACGGGTTCTGAGATGTGTGCAAAGTTTCAAGAGTTTTCGAGCACGTTAAGGCCCCCAAAAGTGCCCAAAAGGTAGTAAAATAATAATAAATATAGCTGCGAGCAGCGATTACGGGCCCAAGCCGGTGGCACCGCAACCCCGGTGCCTTTAGTTACCTAAAGGCACCGGAGTGGCGGTGCCGCCGGCTTTGGCCCTTCATCGCTGCTCGCAGCTATATTCATATATATATATATATATATATATATATATATATAAACAAGCCGGTGGCACCGCAACCCTGGTGCCTTTAGTTACCTAAAGGCACCGGACTGGCGGTGCCGCCGGCTTTGGCCCTTCATCGCTGCTCGCAGCTATATTCATATATATATATATATATATATATATATATATATAAACAAGCCGGTGGCACCGCCACCCCGGTGCCTTTATATATATATATATATATGTCTACATTGTTCAATCACGCCTCACACACACACACACACTTTTGCAGAGCCCACACCAATGCAAGCTCTATAGCACACATCTTCTCAAAGGTCAAAGCGGAGTTACGATATTGCCCGTCATGCACAGTAACCCTAAAGGCACCGGGGTGGCGGTGCCACCGGCTTGTTTATATATATATATATATATATTGTATTATTCTAACTTGTAAAAAACTATTAACTTTTGTTAATATTCAACCATTTCACAACTAACTTTTTTCCATAGATCAAACACAACATAATTATATGGTGGACTGAAACAAAAATTATTAATTAAATAAAATTATTGTTTTCCTCTGAAATAGCAAAAGCATCACACACTAGCTGTACCTGCTCTAAATAAAAAATAGTAATTCAATAAAAATACAAAATCGAACTAAATAAAATAAATTATTACAAAAACAAAATCAAACCAAAGAAAATATATCTTCGAAAAAAAAAGCGAGTGTCATGAGGAAAGGCGCCTCAGGAATCGTCAGGATTAACTCCATGTGTAAGGAATTTTGATTGATTTTATTTGTCACTTGAAAATTATTGTTAAATGTGTGCCTGCATAACTTTAATAAGATTTATTTTCTTTGATTTGATTTTGTTTTATATAATTTATTTATTTCGATTTTGTATTTTTATTTAAATACTATTATTTATTTAGAGCAGGTACAGCTAAGTGTGCGATGCTTTTGCTATTTCAGAGGGAAAAAAACACATTTTATTTCAAAAAGGCTTTTCAATTAAATAAAATGTTCAAGCTTTGTTTTCGTTTTATTATTTTGTTTGTTTTAAGCTTTGTTTAATTTATATTGTTAATCATCTGACACAAAACAAATGCATAAAGTATCATTTTAACTTTTAAAAAACTATTAACATTTGTTAATAGTACATTGCCTGTCTTTTGTTAATAGGACAAAACATAGTTATTATATTTTATAATATTTTATAAATATATAAAATAAACATTTGTAATGAAATCGTTCAAAAAAAATGATATTAGCATTGTTTTAAACTTTGAAACAGAAGTAGCGCAATGCCTGGCCACTCCCGCGCCGCCTCCTTTTCAAAATCCGAGGGAACCGTCTCCGGAATATTAACCTCACTCCTAGAAGTCCAATTCTCATTATTCATGCCTCTTACCTGGGATTGATTGCACACACACACACACACACACACACACACACACACACACACACACACGCACGCACGCACGCACTCACACGCACACACACACACACACACACACACACACACACACACACACACACACACACACACACACGTGTCAAGTCACTTACATTTTAGATGCAATATTGACTGTTCTTCTGTTTCAGCAGCGAAAATAGTTAAACAAAGATCACAGCAGAACCATTGCATCTCACAGCAACGTGTTTTCTCATTACTGAATGATTCAGCATTTTGAACAAATTGGTTGACTCAAAGATTCAATGACCAATCCATAAACATCTGTCTCATTCATGAATGACTCAGTCGTTCAAACGAATCGTTTGAACAAATGAATCAATGACCCGCTCATTAAGACGGTCGCCTGGCGACACCTAGTGACGGTTTAGTGTTATTTGATTATACACTCAAAATATTCCACAACAAATCCTTTAAATTTAATGATATTCAGAACAGAACACGAATAAAAAAATAACTATAATAAAGCCAAAACGAAATAATTTAAAACAAAAGTAAAAGTAAGTGGTGTTAGGCTCACGTAAATCTCTCTTTAGAATCTAAATGTTGCAACATTTGCGATGTATTTGGATGCTAAACTATTCTTTATTACAGGCTTTGTACTTCACTCACGTTCCAAAATCGACGGAAAAAATCATCCTCTTCACTTGTGCAAAAATGTGCTTGGAAAAATCACAGTGGAGCGGTGCTTACTGTGAATGATACAAATTGTACTACTGACTATTTCAACATAGCAGTGTAATTTGTATATGTTAGGTTGAATGTTTTATTATTGTGTGTGTGTGTGTGTGTGTGTTTGTGTGTGTGTGTGTGTGTGTGTGTGTGTGTCAGTGTGTGTGTGGGGGTCTGGGTGGCTCAGCGCGATTGAACAGTGAAACATACTCCGTCATTTTCTTCATACAGGACATCATTCAAACGTCAAAGTGTTTACTTATATTTGTGTACACTCGCAATAAAACACAACATTGTGTTTTTGTTAAATAAATTAAAGTAATACGTCCCCCGAAATGGCGCTAATTTTAAAATGAAACTAAAATGCTCACGGCTGCACGGGCATTCATAACTCTGCGCGCCCACGGTGAGGGACGAGCAGAACAGAGCGAACGTTGTTTAGTTCATTCCTACTTCCATAGGAATTAATTGAAAAAGCTCACTCTACTCTGCACCATTATTAATGAATTGTGCAGACGTCCTTATTTTACTTTCGCTTTTTACCTGATTTTGAACACAAGAGGGCAGTATAACACTATGTATGATTTGGAAAAACAAATTTTTTGACTAAACAACCATTCTGGCTGTTTTTAAACTTAAACATTATTCTCTAATTGCTCTCACCATGCCCGTTTCTGAAACTCTGCACATGTCTACTGTCTAATAAATGTGATGTGTCTGTCGGGTTTCATGCAATTTCAAGTATGTTAAGAGTCTCAAAAGCATCAACAAAGAATAATAAAGTTTGATGCGTTGCCACGGCAACAGTATCTTAGATATCAATAATCCTTTCTCAGGTCTACATCTGCCGTGTGTCTACATTATACACATAAAGTTTGAAGCAAATTGGGTAAAAATAAGAGGGTGATTTCAAAGCCTTTAGGAAGTGACACACTTCCTGCTGCCAGTTGGTGGCGCTATAACTTTGACTCACAATAGTCACATCCATGTGATCGGACTCTTACAGCGAACACACTGCTGAAGTTTCATCAAGATCAGTTAATGTATGCAGAAGTTATAACACACTTCCTGTTTCCTTTATTCGCCATAAATTCGTTTCCTCGCCACGGCCAAACCGTTCGAGATATCAAAAATCCCCTGGCAACTTTTCATCCTCAATGTCCTGACTTCATGCTGACCGAGTTTCGTGGCGATTGGTTGAATTCTCTAGGAGGAGTATATCGAATTTCAGGGGCATACGCTTCCAAACAAACCATAATAGCCGACTTCCTGTTGGGCTGGGGTAAAAAGTAAAAGTACAAAGGATATATGAATCGATGAGATCTATATGTGTACCGAGTTTCATATTATTACATTCAAGCGTGTTTGATTTATGGACCAAGTTTTTGGACCCCGTTCCAGGGGGCACTGTCGAGCCCCCCTGCCACGCCCGGGTACCAGCTTCAGCCCGGCCCTGATGGCCACGGGTTCTGACCCGTGTGCAAAGTTTCAAGAGTTTTTGAGCATGTTAAGGGCCCCAAAGTGCGCTGAGAGTCTCAAAAGTATCCAAAAAGAATATTAAAGTTTGATGCGTTGTCAGGGCAACAGCATCTAAGATATCAACAATCCTTTCACAGGTCTAAATCTGGCGTGTGTCTACATTATACACATCAAGTTTGAAGCAAATCGGGTAAAGCCTGTTTGATTTATGGACCAAGTTTTCGGACCCCATTCCAGGGGGCGCTGTCAAGCCCCCCTGCCACGCCCGGGTACCAGCTTCAGCCCGGCCCTGATGGCCGCGGTTTCTGACCCGTGTGCAAAGTTTCAAGAGTTTTTGAGCATGTTAAGGGCCCCAAAAGTGCGCTAAGAATCTCAAAAGTATCCAAAAAGAATATTAAAGTTTGATGCGTTGTCACGGCAACAGCATCTAAGATATCAACAATCCTTTCACAGGTCTACATCTGGCTTGTGTCTACATTATACACATCAAGTTTGAAGCAAATAGGGTAAAGCGTGTTGGATATATGGACCAAATTGTCTGACCCGTTCAAGGGGGCGCTGTCGAGCCCCCCTGCCACGCCCGGGTACCAGCTTCAGCCTGGCCCTGATGGCTGCGGGTTTTGTCCCGTGTGCAAAGTTTCAAGAGTTTTCGAGCACGTTAAGAACCCCAAAAGTGCCCGAAAGCATAAAAAAGCATGAAAAAGCTTAAAAAAAGGAATATTAATGTTTGATGCATTGCCATGGCAACAGTATCTAAGATATCAATAATCCTTTCACAGGTCTACATCTGGCGTGTGTCTACATTATGCACATGAAGTTTGAAGCAAATCGGGTAAAAATAAGAGGGTGATTTAAAAGCATTTTGAAAGTGACACACTTCCTGCTTCCAGTTGGTGGCGCTATAACTTTGACTCACAATAGTCACATCCATGTGATCGGGCTCTTACAACGAACACACTGCTGAAGTTTCATCAAGATTAGTTAATGTATGCAGTAGTTATAACACACTTCCTGTTTCACGTTTCTCGCCATAATTTCGTTTACTCGCCACGGCCAAACCGTTCGAGATATCAAAAATCCCCTGGCAATTTTTCATCCTCAGTGTCTTGACTTCATGCTGACCGAGTTTCGTGCCGTGTGTTTGAATTCTCTAGGAGGAGTATTTCACATTCCATTGCATGTGTTTTCCAAACAACCCTTAATAGCCGACTTCCTGTTGGGCTGGGGTAAAAAGTAAGAGCATGAAGTATATATGAACCGATGAGATCTATATGTATACTGAGTTTCATATTATTACATGCAAGCGTGTTTGATTTATGGACCAAGTGTTCAAACCCCGTTCCAGGGGGCGCTGTCGAGCCCCCCTGCCACGCCCGGGTACCAGCTTCAGCCCGGCCCTGATGGCCGCGGGTTCTGAGATGTGTGCAAAGTTTCAAGAGTTTTCGAGCACGTTAAGGCCCCCAAAAGTGCCCAAAAGGTAGTAAAATAATAATAATAATAATAAATATAGCTGCGAGCAGCGATTACGGGCCCAAGCCGGTGGCACCGCAACCCCGGTGCCTTTAGTTACCTAAAGGCACCGGGGTGGCGGTGCCGCCGGCTTGGGCCCTTCATCGCTGCTCGCAGCTATATTTATATATATATATATATATATATATATATAAAAAGCCGGTGGCACCGCCACCCTGGTGCCTTTAGGGTTATTGTGCACGACGTGACACAAAATATCTGCTCGCTATCTGCCGAACGGCTCTGGTAGTTCCGCTTCAGCACTGATGATGTTGTAGAAATAGTGCGCTCTGGTTGGTCTGGATTATTCTGGATTTTTTATTTTATACAGAAATAAGTTATTTATAATTCAGATGAGAATAAAGTTAGTGTTGATTAAAATGAAGGAAAACAAATATATTGATCTGAAATATAGCACATTAATTTTAAATTTATTTAGGTTCAATTACCAAACATACAATCTTAATTTAATTTAAAGCAAACAATACATTTAAAATATATGGGTTGTATGCAAATTTTTTTTTTAATAAAAAAAAGATATATATCCAAAAAGACAAGGCCTTAAAGGGTTAAACTCTTGTCACTGTAATAGACACAATATCTCTCTCTCTCTCTCTCTCTCTCTCTCTCTCTCTCTCTCTCTCTCTCTCTCTCTCTCTCTCTCTCTCTCTCTCTCTCTCTCTCTCTCTCACACACACAAACGTCAAGTCACTTACATTTTAGATGCAATATTGAATAAGCAGAGAAATCGGATTTTCTGCTCTGAAAATAAATAAGCATAAAAATTGAATAAGCACTTTGAATATTCTAAACAGAATAAGCACTAGTCGCTAATGAATAAGTACTAGTACTTAATGGCATAGATACTAGTATCTAAAAAATAAGTACTAGTAGCATGAAAATAGAGACTAGTAGGTTAAAATGATTAAATGTTAAAACGGCTTGCCATATTGGCTCAGAGAGAGAGAGAGAAAATGACCTTTTAGATACTAGTACCTATTAATAGATACTAATATTTATTAAATAAATACTAGTACTAAGTCATTAAATACTAGTACCTATTAAATAGATACCAGTACTTATTCATTAGCTACTAATACGTATTCAAAAGAATATCTAAAGAATAAGCACTAGTATCTAAAGAATAGGCACTAGTACTAAAGAATAAGCACTAGTCGCAAATTAATAAGTACTAGTACTTAATGGAATAGATACTAGTATCTAAAAAAGAAGTACTAGTAGCATGAAAATAGAGACTAGTAGGTTAAAATTATTAAATGTTAAAACGGCTTGCCATATTGGCTCAGAGAGAGAGAGAGAGAACATGACCATATTCAAACCACAATATCTGACTTTCTGAGGGTCGGAGGTAATGACTTTAAATTAGAAAGTTGTTTGGCTTGAAGAGAAGAATATACACGCTGAGTTTTGTAACTGTAGGTAAAACTAACTAAGTTATAACACACTTTATATGTCCTTTTTTAGTCATGAAAATTCATTTCCTCGCCACGGCCAAACCGTTCGAGATATCAAAAATCCGTCCGCAATTTAGCATCCTCAATGTCTTGACTTCATGCACACCGAGTTTGGCGATGATTGAATGAATTGCCTAGGAGTAGTACTTCACATTCCACAGCAAGCGTTTTCCAAACAACCCATAATAGCCGACTTCCTGTTGGGCTGGCGTAAAACTTGACCGGGGGTAAGATGTTCAACCCGATGAGATCTATATGTGTACCAAGTTTCATATTATTACATGCAAGCGTGTTTGATTTATGGACCAAGTTTTCGGACCCTGTTCCAGGGGGCGCTGTCGAGCCCCCCTGCCACGCCCGGGTACCAGCTTCAGCCCGGCCCTGATGGCCGCGGGTTCTGACCCGTGTGCAAAGTTTCAAGAGTTTTTGAGCATGTTAAGGGCCCCAAAAGTGCGCTGAGAGTCTCAAAAGTATCCAAAAAGAATATTAAAGTTTGATGCGTTGTCACGGCAACAGCATCTAAGATATCAACAATCCTTTCACAGGTCTACATCTGGCGTGTGTCTACATTATACACATCAAGTTTGAAGCAAATCGGGTAAAGCCTGTTTGATTTATGGACCAAGTTTTCGGACCCCGTTCCAGGGGGCGCTGTCGAGCCCCCCTGCCACGCCCGGGTACCAGCTTCAGCCCGGCCCTGATGGCCGCGGTTTCTGACCCGTGTGCAAAGTTTCAAGAGTTTTTGAGCATGTTAAGGGCCCCAAAAGTGCGCTAAGAATCTCAAAAGTATCCAAAAAGAATATTAAAGTTTGATGCGTTGTCACGGCAACAGCATCTAAGATATCAACAATCCTTTCACAGGTCTACATCTGGCTTGTGTCTACATTATACACATCAAGTTTGAAGCAAATAGGGTAAAGCGTGTTGGATATATGGACCAAATTGTCTGACCCGTTCAAGGGGGCGCTGTCGAGCCCCCCTGCCACGCCCGGGTACCAGCTTCAGCCTGGCCCTGATGGCCGCGGGTTTTGTCCCGTGTGCAAAGTTTCAAGAGTTTTCGAGCACGTTAAGAACCCCAAAAGTGCCCGAAAGCATAAAAAAGCATGAAAAAGCTTAAAAAAAGGAATATTAATGTTTGATGCATTGCCATGGCAACAGTATCTAAGATATCAATAATCCTTTCACAGGTCTACATCTGGCGTGTGTCTACATTATGCACATGAAGTTTGAAGCAAATCGGGTAAAAATAAGAGGGTGATTTAAAAGCATTTTGAAAGTGACACACTTCCTGCTGCCAGTTGGTGGCGCTATAACTTTGACTCACAATAGTCACATCCATGTGATCGGGCTCTTACAACGAACACACTGCTGAAGTTTCATCAAGATTAGTTAATGTATGCAGAAGTTATAACACACTTCCTGTTTCACGTTTCTCGCCATAATTTCGTTTACTCGCCACGGCCAAACCGTTCGAGATATCAAAAATCCCCTGGCAATTTTTCATCCTCAGTGTCTTGACTTCATGCTGACCGAGTTTCGTGCCGTGTGTTTGAATTCTCTAGGAGGAGTATTTCACATTCCATTGCATGTGTTTTCCAAACAACCCTTAATAGCCGACTTCCTGTTGGGCTGGGGTAAAAAGTAAGAGCATGAAGTATATATGAACCGATGAGATCTATATGTGTACTGAGTTTCATATTATTACATGCAAGCGTGTTTGATTTATGGACCAAGTGTTCAAACCCCGTTCCAGGGGGCGCTGTCGAGCCCCCCTGCCACGCCCGGGTACCAGCTTCAGCCCGGCCCTGATGGCCGCGGGTTCTGAGATGTGTGCAAAGTTTCAAGAGTTTTCGAGCACATTAAGGCCCCCAAAAGTGCCCAAAAGGTAGTAAAATAATAATAATAATAACAAATATAGCTGCGAGCAGCGATTACGGGCCCAAGCCGGTGGCACCGCAACCCCGGTGCCTTTAGTTACCTAAAGGCACCGGAGTGGCAGTGCCGCCGGCTTTGGCCCTTCATCGCTGCTCGCAGCTATATTCATATATATATATATATATATATATATATATAAACAAGCCGGTGGCACCGCCACCCCGGTGCCTTTATATATATATATATATGTCTACATTGTTCAATCACGCCTCACACACACACACACACTTTTGCAGAGCCCACACCAATGCAAGCTCTATAGCACACATCTTCTCAAAGGTCAAAGCGGAGTTACGATATTGCCCGTCATGCACAGTAACCCTAAAGGCACCGGGGTGGCGGTGCCACCGGCTTGTTTATACATATATATCGTATTATTCTAACTTGTAAAAAACTATTAACTTTTGTTAATATTCAACCATTTCACAACTAACTTTTTTCCATAGATCAAACACAACATAATTATATGGTGGACTGAAACAAAAATTATTAATTAAATAAAATTATTGTTTTCCTCTGAAATAGCAAAACCATCACACACTAGCTGTACCTGCTCTAAATAAAAAATAGTAATTCAATAAAAATACAAAATCGAACTAAATAAAATAAATTATTACAAAAACAAAATCAAACCAAAGAAAATATATCTTCGAAAAAAAAAGCGAGTGTCATGAGGAAAGGCGCCTCAGGAATCGTCAGGATTAACTCCATGTGTAAGGAATTTTGATTGATTTTATTTGTCACTTGAAAATTATTGTTAAATGTGTGCCTGCATAACTTTAATAAGATTTATTTTCTTTGATTTGATTTTGTTTTATATAATTTATTTATTTCGATTTTGTATTTTTATTTAAATACTATTATTTATTTAGAGCAGGTACAGCTAAGTGTGCGATGCTTTTGCTATTTCAGAGGGAAAAAAACACATTTTATTTCAAAAAGGCTTTTCAATTAAATAAAATGTTCAAGCTTTGTTTTCGTTTTATTATTTTGTTTGTTTTAAGCTTTGTTTAATTTATATTGTTAATCATCTGACACAAAACAAATGCATAAAGTATAATTTTAACTTTTAAAAAACTATTAACATTTGTTAATAGTACATTGCCTGTCTTTTGTTAATAGGACAAACGTCTCGGTTACGGATGTAACCCTCGTTCCCTGAGTAGGGAACGGAGACGTTCCGTCGGATGACGACGAATGGGGGTTTCGCTTAGAAAGCCAATCGACTTCGAGTACTACAAAACGAGCCAATGGCAAAGAAATGCCATGGGTCTGCGGAATTTGCACAGCGTAACTCCGCCTCACCTCGTGGGTATTTAAGGAGCACGCTGGCAGCAAACCGGCATGTTTTCTTCGCTGAGGAGCCAAGACTGAGCTCAGGCGATCCCCGCGGCACAGCGGAAGTGGCAGACAGACGGAACGTCTCCGTTCCCTACTCAGGGAACGAGGGTTACATCCGTAACCGAGACGTTCCCTTTCGTTGTCACTCCGAGTTCCGTCGGATGACGACGAATGGGGATACCAGTCTAATCACGCCACTTCTCAGCTGTCTTCCAGTGCCCTGCGTAAATCTGAGATCCCTGTCGTGAGACTAGCACGGACGAAGGACTCCTATTTAACACAGGAATACCAAGGTACACTGGGGAGCATATCCCAGATCTTTTTTAGGGAAGTATGCAATTACTGCCAACCCAGAGGGGGGGACTTAGGAATACACATATGACCCGAGGGATGCATATGGGGAATCACTGGGGTGTCCAGCCGCAGGTGGAATATTTCAACCCCAGGGGTGGCAAGGTGGCTTGCCAAGGGAAAGACACATGCTCAAAGAGGCTTACAGTGGAAATACACATGTGGGGGTAGCTCAGAGGAGGTACCATGCACACGGGAGGCACCTAGCCGACGCGCAGGCAATAGACACTGGCGCCAGCATCAGAAGTGCTGGAGGAACTCAGGGCTTTCGGGGAAGCTCACCTGAGCAAAAATATCGCACGTATCCAGTCCGTGGAGTGGAGTGGCGAGCAAGCGAAGACACCTTACAGAACCCATGTTAGCTTGAAAAAGACAGTACACGGGAGGAGACTGGCTCCACTCGGAGATTGTAAAATCTGGCGAAAGTGTTAGGTGTCGCCCAGCCTGCAGCTCTGCAGATGTCTGTTAGCGAGGCGCCATGCGCTAAAGCCCAAGAGGATGCCACACTCCGGGTGGAGTGGGCAGTCACACCAAGGGGGCACGGTCGACCTTGCTGCTGGTATGCCAAGGCAATGGCGTCCACTATCCAGTGAGACAACCTTTGCTTGGAGAGAGCCTTTCCCTTCAGCTTCCCACCATGACAGACAAAGAGCTGGTCTGAGGTCCTGAAACACTGCGTTCTGTCTACATAGATGCGAAGAGCACGTACTGGACAGAGCAGTGCCAAGGCTGGGTCTGCCTCCTCCGGGGGCAGCGCTTGCAGGTTCACCACCTGGTCCCGAAAGGGAGTGGTAGGAACCTTGGGCACATATCCAAGCCGGGGTCTCAGGATCACGTGAGAATAGCCCGGCCCGAATTCTAGGCACGCTTCGTCAACGGAGAATGCGTGCAGGTCCCCCACCCTCTTAACGGAGGCCAATGCAGTCAGAAGCGCTGTCTTCATAGATAGGAAGTTTAGCTCGACTGACTGCAAAGGCTCAAAGGGAGCACTGCGCAGGGCAGTTAGGACCACTGCGAGGTCCCAAGAGGGTACGAGAGGAGGACGAGGAGGATTCAGTCTCCTTGCTCCTCTCAGGAACCTGATGATCAGGTCATGCTTCCCCAAAGACTTACCTTCTATAAGGTCATGCTGTGTGGCAATAGCGGCTACATAGACCTTAAGGGTGGAGGGAGACAGCCTTCGCTCCAACCCTTCTTGAAGAAAGGAAAGCACAACACTGATCGAACAACTCCGGGGCTCTTCTCGGCGAGAAGAGCACCAGCTGACGAAGAGGTTCCACTTCAACGCGTAGAGGTGTCTCGTGGACGACGCTCTAGCGGAAGTGATGGTAGCCGCCACCGCTGGTGGCAGGGTACTCAAACCTGCCTCGTCCCGTCCAGGAGCCACACGTGGAGGTTCCAAAGATCGGGACGAGGGTGCCATAGGGTGCCCCGTCCCTGAGAAAGGAGGTCCTTCCTCAGAGGAATCGGCCAAGGAGGTGCTGTCGCGAGGAGTACAAGTTCGGAGAACCAGGTCCGGGTGGGCCAGTACGGCGCGACCAGAGTGACCTGCTCCTCGTCCTCCCTGACCTTGCGCAGGAGTTGCGCAAGAAGGCTCACTGGGGGAAACGCATATTTGCGGCCCCGCGGCCAGCTGTGCGCCAGAGCATCCGTGCCGAGCGTGCCCTCGGTCAGGGAATAATACTGGGCGCAATGGGTCGAGTCGTGAGAGGCAAACAGATCTATCTGTGCGTCCCCGAACTGGTCCCAAATCAGCTGAACCGTCTGGGGATGGAGTCGCCAATCTCCGGGGAGGGGCTGAAGCCGTGACAGCTCGTCGGCTGCACAGTTCAGGGCTCCAGGGATGTAAATGGCTCGAAGCGACCTCAGATGCTTCTGACTCCATAAGAGGAGGTGGCGGGCGAGTTGCGACATACGGCGGGAGCGCAGACCACCTTGACGGTTGATGTACGCTACAGTGGCGGTATTGTCTGTTCGGACTAGTACGTGTTGATTCTTGAGCACGGCCCGGAAGCGGCGCAGAGCAAGACGTACAGCCTGCAACTCGAGGCAATTGATGTGCCATAAGCGGTGGGGTCCTGTCCAGGAGCCCGCGGCAGCACGTCCATTGCACATGGCACCCCAGCCCGTGGCGGAGGCATCTGTTGTTACAACAACATGCCGGGAAGCTCGTTCCAGAGGCACTCCTGCCCGTAGAAAGCTGAGGTTCCCCCACGGGGTGAAGGTCTGACGCCAGGTCGGAGTAACTGGTACTCGGAGCGTGCCGTGTTGCCATGCCCACCTCGGGACTCGGTCGCGAAGCCAAAGCTGAAGCGGTCTCATATGAAGCAATCCGAGCGGCGTTGCCGCGGCTGCAGATGCCATATGCCCCAGGAGCCTCTGAAAAAGTTTCAGTGGAACCGCACTCTTGCCCTCGAACTGTCTCAGGCAAGTCAGCAGTGACTGCGCGCGCTCGCTCGTAAGCTGCGCGGACATGGCGACCGAGTCGATCTCCATACCGAGAAAAGAGATCCTCTGCACGGGGCAAAGTTTGCTCTTCTCCCAGTTGACCCGAAGGCCCAACCGGGCTACATGGCGGAGTACCAAATCCCTGTGTTCGCAAAGCTGATCTCGAGAGTGAGCTAGAATCAGCCAGTCGTCGAGATAGTTCAGAATGCGAACCCCGTGTTCCCGGAGGGGAACAAGGGCTGCCTCGACGACCTTCGTGAAGACGCGAGGGGACAGGGCTAGCCCGAATGGGAGAACTGCGTACTGATATGCCTGTCCCTCGAAAGCAAACCGTAGGAACGGTCTGTGTCGAGGGAGAATGGAGACATGAAAGTAGGCGTCCTTCAGGTCGATCGCTGCAAACCAATCCTGGTGCCGCACACATTCGAAAACGCGTTTGGCGGTGAGCATCTTGAACGGCAGCCTGTGAAGGGAGCGGTTCAATACGCGCAGGTCCAGGATTGGCCGTAACCCACCGGTTTTCTTCGGGACAATGAAGTAGGGGCTGTAAAACCCGGACCTCATTTCGGCTGGAGGGACAGTCTCGATTGCACCCTTCGCCAGCAGGGTAGCAACCTCCGCTCTCATGATAGGGGCATTGCCACCGACCATAGTGGAGCGGACTCCCCTGAAGCGGGGAGGAGACCGCGCGAACTGAATCGCGTAGCCGAGCCTGATCGTTCGTGCGACCCAGCGGGACAGGTTGGGAAGCTCTAGCCAGGCTCCCAAGGACTGAACCAGCGGGGTCATGCGAACCACAGACTTCCCGTCGGTGGGGCAGCGAGGCGGTATGACTGACCCAGACGTGGACGGCATAGCGGCCCGATGTGGGGGTGCAGTCATGAACCGCGCCCTGACAGAGGAGACCAGGGAAGGACGAACGTTCCACGGGGGTCTGCTCTGCCAGGGGTCTGGCGACAGAGGGGGATGAGAGCGGCACGGTCCGGGGACGGCGCGCACTGTCATCCGGCTCTGGGACAGAGGAGGACGAGGGGTGCACGGCTCGGGGGCGGCGCACCGTGTCGTCCAAGAACTCTGTGTGCTCAGGGATGAATGTGTCACTTCTCTCAAGATTCTCCCTGAGCAGCCCGTCTCAGGAGCGCCGCTTGACCCGGCGTTTAGCGGGGGGCGGGACTAGAGAGGGCTGGGGCGCCTTCCTACGGCCTCCTCCGCGACCGGGCCCGGGTGAAGGCTGCTGCTTGGGCCGGGCGGGAGGGGTGGGAACCGTAGGAGGGCGCCCTCGGCGGCGAACAGACTGAGTATTCTGCCCGGTCGGCTGAGTGGAGGCAGCAGCGGGCCGTCGGGGCAGAATGTGCTTGATCGCCTCAGTCTGTTTCTGGGCAGTCGAGAACTGTTGGGCAAAATCCTCGACTGCACCGCCGAAAAGGCCATCTTGCGATATGGGGGTGTCGAGCAGCCGGGACCGCTCGGCATCCCTCACATCAGCAAGATTAAGCCAGAGGTGTCTCTCCTGGACCACGGCTGTGGACATCACCAAACCCAGGGAGCGCGCGGTCACCTTCGTCGCTCGGAGAGCAAGGTCGGTGGCGGCGCGCAGCTCATTGAAGAGCCCCTGGTCTGTCCTGCCCTCGTGCATGTCCCTGAGCATCTGGGCCTGGTAGACCTGCAGAATGGCCATGGCATGCAACGAGGCGGCTGCCTGTCCCGCAGCTCTGTAGGACTTCGCCACTAACGCAGACGAGTACCTACAGGCTTTGGATGGGTGCTTAGGCTCACCACGAGAAGAAGCGCTCTGAGGACACAGTTGCATCGCAACAGAGCGCTCAACCGGGGGGAGCCCAGTGTACCCACGGGCAGCGGCCTCATCGAGGGGAGGAAAGGCGGATGAAATCAGCGAGCGGTCACAGGAAGACATGGGAGTCTTCCAGGACTTCGAGATCTCATCATGCACGTCCGGGAAGAAAGGTATCGGGGCCTGACGCGGACGGGGGTCCGCAGCCTGACCCAAATACCAATCATCCAGCCGCGAGCGCTCGGGATAGGGCGGAGGGTTCCACTCTAACCCGATGCTCGCGGCGGCTCGAGACAGCATGGCCGTCATCTCTGGATCAGACTCTGGCACAACTGTATTCACACCCGAAGGTGGCAGCTGTGATGAGTCTTCACTTCCAGAAGACTCAGACCCACCTTGTGATGCTGCGATAGACATCGCTTCTCCCTCTGGAGCGTCAAAGGAAACCCGCGGGACACCCGAAGATGATCCCGCCGGAATCCCCCGAGCACTCACGGGTTGCAGCATTTGAGAGGATGCGGCTGGGCACGGACTGATAGTCGGCGCTTTGTTCCAAACCGTCATCCTCAGATCACCCTGGCCACCAGCCGAAGTACTAGCTCTATTTCTAGAGTCAGTAGATCGGGGTGTGGATGAGGGGACCCTCACTCTTGCGAGATCACCGAGTCTTGATCGTAATGCTGCGATGGTCATGTTCCCACAGAGAGAACATGAATCATCCACGAGTGCTGCTCTAGCGTGATCAATGCCCAAACACACTATGCACCACTCGTGCCCATCAGAGTCATCAACGAGTCTACCGCAACCAGAAGTGCACGGGCGAGGCATCTTTAAAAAGACGTGCCGCGTGCAAGCTCTTTTGTGAGAACAGAAACTCTGACTGTGTTGAAGCGCCCGGGGAGAAACACACTCGCTGTCGAATCACGGACAGAAAAGCAGGAAGCGCGTCCTCGCCGGAGATCGCCGTCACACCAACACCAGAGAATCTCGCTCGTCTGCAGAACTGACAGTACAGGAATGGCTTGTGGAACGAAGGATCACCTTGGCTCCGAAGCGAAAACATGCCGGTTTGCTGCCAGCGTGCTCCTTAACCTGTTAACCGTCACCAGTGCGTGGGCGCTCTGAAGCGTTTTTTTTTTTAAATAGTTCAAAGTTACTATCATATTTAATGTGATTAACTTGACAAACTATACATCATTAAAACGATATAAGACTCAAGTTTCAGTATTTGACCACTATTGTATTCTGTGAAACTTATAGTGACAGTTATGTCTTAATTTGTGTCAGGAGTTATGAAATAAAAAAATGAGTCGTTACCTTTAATATGAATTATGAGCGTCAGCTGCTCTCATTCAGAAAAAAACTCCCGTGCGATCGTCATGACAGCGATTCACAAAACAACGTCCCTCAGGGCTTTTAGCTCAAACATGTGCAGATTTGGAGAAATATTGATAGATTCTCATAGGTTTACATCAGACTTCTGTAGACAGGAATAATATTTATTGAATTTATACCCAAATGCGTCGATGTAATCATTTTGAGCGCTGTATACTCTGATTTACTGTGTTATCCATTCATACTGAAGTCTGGGGCGCTGTTGCACAGTAAAGTCCATATATGGATCACATGAAGAAGAGCCATAATCATGTGACATTCAGGAAGTCGTGATTCATAAACAAAGCTATCCGAGATCGCTGTAAAGTGCAGATAAAGATGTTTTGAAGACAATAAACATGATTGCAATGATATTTGATTTACCTGTGTTCTTCGAGTCATGTCAGGTATTTTCATAATAATAGATTATATGTATAATGTAATGCTAATCGAGATAGACTTTCAAATTGTGCAGAATACAATAAAATAATATATTTTCTATCTGATTTTTTTATCTGAAGCCAAATCAGATTACAGAAAGTTATTTAAAACACTCGACTTGCGCTATAAAGTAAGTTGGAGCACAAACATAGTTTTATTCTCATAAATTGTCGTGTATTGAGGGTGTGCTAAGCTAACATGCTAGCTAGTACTGAGCACCTGCTACCTAACTTCGATGTAATTTTTATGATTTTTTTTCTAAATAAGAATGCTTACTGAAATGTTTCGTTTTTCAAAAAGGGCATTTGATACAGTTTCACTGTGAAGTGAGAACTTTTATAAAATAAATGAGGGATTGAAACAGTGTGAATTGCTAGTCGTTAGTGATTATAATGCAGACAAAAGAAAAGCATATTTAGAGCAATAAACAGGCTGGAGAGGTGTGAATATGTGCAGGGGAGCCTGAGACTGAATGGGACTCGTTTTTGCATCACAAAACAATAGAGGCAATAGACTGAATAGATGCTTATAAGATGACAATAAACACCAGTCTAATCAAAATAAAGTCATATGACATGATCTTGAAAAACATTGAACTAAATACAGAGTTTTAGACTTATCATCTTCAGATTTTAAATATAACATGGTTAGACATGTGGCTTTAGCTGCAGTGCATTTCTAGATTGCTACAATGCCAACTTCAATTTTATTTTCATGAAGATGTTTCATAAAAATAAATGTATAATAACTTTACAAAACTTTGAAGCTATTTATAACTATTTTTTTTCATTATGACAATAATTAATTCTACATTTACAATAAACTTCCAGGTGTCAGCTTTCAAATGAGATCTTACTTGTGCTTTTAGTACAAAGGGTTCATGAACTGTATCTGTTTCAGTTTGGGAATGCCATATCTGGGGATTTTTCAAAAATGGGCTTGAAGCTTAACAGGTTAAATACCCACGAGGTGAGGCGGAGTTACGCTGTGCAAATTCCGCAGACCCATGGCATTTCTTTGCCATTGGCTCGTTTTGTAGTACTCGAAGTCGATTGGCTTTCTAAGCGAAACCCCCATTCGTCGTCATCCGACGGAACTCGGAGTGACAACGAAAGGGAAACATAGTTATTATATTTTATAATATTTTATAAATATATAAAATAAACATTTGTAATGAAATCGTTCAAAAAAATGATATTAGCATTGTTTTAAACTTTGAAATAGAAGTAGCGCAATGCCTGGCCACTCCCGCGCCGCCTCCTTTTCACAATCCGAGGGAACCGTCTCCAGAATATTAACCTCACTCCTAGAAGTCCAATTCTCATTATTCATGCCTCTTACCTGGGATTGATTGCACACACACACACACACACACACACACACACACGCACGCACGCACGCACTCACACGCACACACACACACACACACACACACACACACACACACGTGTCAAGTCACTTACATTTTAGATGCAATATTGACTGTTCTTCTGTTTCAGCAGCGAAAATAGTTAAACAAAGATCACAGCAGAACCATTGCATCTCACAGCAACGTGTTTTCTCATTACTGAATGATTCAGCATTTTGAACAAATTGGTTGAATCAAAGAATCAATGACCAATCCATAAACATCTGTCTCATTCATGAATGACTCAGTCGTTCAAACGAATCGTTTGAACGAATGAATCAATGACCCGCTCATTAAGACGGTCGCCTGGCGACACCTAGTGACGGTTTAGTGTTATTTGATTATACACTCAAAATATTCCACAACAAATCCTTTAAATTTAATGATATTCAGAACAGAACACGAATAAAAAAATAACTATAATAAAGCCAAAACGAAATAATTTAAAACAAAAGTAAAAGTAAGTGGTGTTAGGCTCACGTAAATCTCTCTTTAGAATCTAAATGTTGCAACATTTGCGATGTATTTGGATGCTAAACTATTCTTTATTACAGGCTTTGTACTTCACTCACGTTCCAATATCGACGGAAAAAATCATCCTCTTCACTTGTGCAAAAATGTGCTTGGAAAAATCACAGTGGAGCGGTGCTTACTGTGAATGATACAAATTGTACTACTGACTATTTCAACATAGCAGTGTAATTTGTATATGTTAGGTTGAATGTTTTATTATTGTGTGTGTGTGTGTGTGTTTGTGTGTGTGTGTGTGTGTGTGTGTGTGTGTCAGTGTGTGTGTGGGGGTCTGGGTGGCTCAGCGCGATTGAACAGTGAAACATACTCCGTCATTTTCTTCATACAGGACATCATTCAAACGTCAAAGTGTTTACTTATATTTGTGTACACTCGCAATAAAACACAACATTGTGTTTTTGTTAAATAAATTAAAGTAATACGTCCCCCGAAATGGCGCTAATTTTAAAATGAAACTAAAATGCTCACGGCTGCACGGGCATTCATAACTCTGCGCGCCCACGGTGAGGGACGAGCAGAACAGAGCGAACGTTGTTTAGTTCATTCCTACTTCCATAGGAATTAATTGAAAAAGCTCACTCTACTCTGCACCATTATTAATGAATTGTGCAGACGTCCTTATTTTACTTTCGCTTTTTACCTGATTTTGAACACAAGAGGGCAGTATAACACTATGTATGATTTGGAAAAAAAAAAATTTTGACTAAACAACCATTCTGGCTGTTTTTAAACTTAAACATTATTCTCTAATTGCTCTCACCATGCCCGTTTCTGAAACTCTGCACATGTCTACTGTCTAATAAATGTGATGTGTCTGTCGGGTTTCATGCAATTTCAAGTATGTTAAGAGTCTCAAAAGCATCAACAAAGAATAATAAAGTTTGATGCGTTGCCACGGCAACAGTATCTAAGATATCAATAATCCTTTCTCAGGTCTACATCTGCCGTGTGTCTACATTATACACATAAAGTTTGAAGCAAATTGGGTAAAAATAAGAGGGTGATTTCAAAGCCTTTAGGAAGTGACACACTTCCTGCTGCCAGTTGGTGGCGCTATAACTTTGACTCACAATAGTCACATCCATGTGATCGGACTCTTACAGCGAACACACTGCTGAAGTTTCATCAAGATCAGTTAATGTATGCAGAAGTTATAACACACTTCCTGTTTCCTTTATTCGCCATAAATTCGTTTCCTCGCCACGGCCAAACCGTTCGAGATATCAAAAATCCCCTGGCAACTTTTCATCCTCAATGTCTTGACTTCATGCTGACCGAGTTTCGTGGCGATTGGTTGAATTCTCTAGGAGGAGTATATCGAATTCCAGGGGCATACGCTTCCAAACAAACCATAATAGCCGACTTCCTGTTGGGCTGGGGTAAAAAGTAAAAGTACAAAGGATATATGAATCGATGAGATCTATATGTGTACCGAGTTTCATATTATTACATTCAAGCGTGTTTGATTTATGGACCAAGTTTTCGGACCCCGTTCCAGGGGGCACTGTCGAGCCCCCCTGCCACGCCCGGGTACCAGCTTCAGCCCGGCCCTGATGGCCGCGGGTTCTGACCCGTGTGCAAAGTTTCAAGAGTTTTTGAGCATGTTAAGGGCCCCAAAAGTGCGCTGAGAGTCTCAAAAGTATCCAAAAAGAATATTAAAGTTTGATGCGTTGTCACGGCAACAGCATCTAAGATATCAACAATCCTTTCACAGGTCTACATCTGGCGTGTGTCTACATTATACACATCAAGTTTGAAGCAAATCGGGTAAAGCCTGTTTGATTTATGGACCAAGTTTTCGGACCCCGTTCCAGGGGGCGCTGTCGAGCCCCCCTGCCACGCCCGGGTACCAGCTTCAGCCCGGCCCTGATGGCCGCGGTTTCTGACCCGTGTGCAAAGTTTCAAGAGTTTTTGAGCATGTTAAGGGCCCCAAAAGTGCGCTAAGAATCTCAAAAGTATCCAAAAAGAATATTAAAGTTTGATGCGTTGTCACGGCAACAGCATCTAAGATATCAACAATCCTTTCACAGGTCTACATCTGGCTTGTGTCTACATTATACACATCAAGTTTGAAGCAAATAGGGTAAAGCGTGTTGGATATATGGACCAAATTGTCTGACCCGTTCAAGGGGGCGCTGTCGAGCCCCCCTGCCACGCCCGGGTACCAGCTTCAGCCTGGCCCTGATGGCCGCGGGTTTTGTCCCGTGTGCAAAGTTTCAAGAGTTTTCGAGCACGTTAAGAACCCCAAAAGTGCCCGAAAGCATAAAAAAGCATGAAAAAGCTTAAAAAAAGGAATATTAATGTTTGATGCATTGCCATGGCAACAGTATCTAAGATATCAATAATCCTTTCACAGGTCTACATCTGGCGTGTGTCTACATTATGCACATGAAGTTTGAAGCAAATCGGGTAAAAATAAGAGGGTGATTTAAAAGCATTTTGAAAGTGACACACTTCCTGCTGCCAGTTGGTGGCGCTATAACTTTGACTCACAATAGTCACATCCATGTGATCGGGCTCTTACAACGAACACACTGCTGAAGTTTCATCAAGATTAGTTAATGTATGCAGTAGTTATAACACACTTCCTGTTTCACGTTTCTCGCCATAATTTCGTTTACTCGCCACGGCCAAACCGTTCGAGATATCAAAAATCCCCTGGCAATTTTTCATCCTCAGTGTCTTGACTTCATGCTGACCGAGTTTCGTGCCGTGTGTTTGAATTCTCTAGGAGGAGTATTTCACATTCCATTGCATGTGTTTTCCAAACAACCCTTAATAGCCGACTTCCTGTTGGGCTGGGGTAAAAAGTAAGAGCATGAAGTATATATGAACCGATGAGATCTATATGTGTACTGAGTTTCATATTATTACATGCAAGCGTGTTTGATTTATGGACCAAGTGTTCAAACCACGTTCCAGGGGGCGCTGTCGAGCCCCCCTGCCACGCCCGGGTACCAGCTTCAGCCTGGCCCTGATGGCCGCGGGTTCTGAGATGTGTGCAAAGTTTCAAGAGTTTTCGAGCACGTTAAGGCCCCCAAAAGTGCCCAAAAGGTAGTAAAATAATAATAATAATAATAATAAATATAGCTGCGAGCAGCGATTACGGGCCCAAGCCGGTGGCACCGCAACCCCGGTGCCTTTAGTTACCTAAAGGCACCGGAGTGGCGGTGCCGCCGGCTTTGGCCCTTCATCGCTGCTCGCAGCTATATTCATATATATATATATATATATATATATATATATATATATAAACAAGCCGGTGGCACCGCCACCCCGGTGCCTTTATATATATATATATATGTCTACATTGTTCAATCACGCCTCACACACACACACACACTTTTGCAGAGCCCACACCAATGCAAGCTCTATAGCACACATCTTCTCAAAGGTCAAAGCGGAGTTACGATATTGCCCGTCATGCACAGTAACCCTAAAGGCACCGGGGTGGCGGTGCCACCGGCTTGTTTATATATATATATCGTATTATTCTAACTTGTAAAAAACTATTAACTTTTGTTAATATTCAACCATTTCACAACTAACTTTTTTCCATAGATCAAACACAACATAATTATATGGTGGACTGAAACAAAAATTATTAATTAAATAAAATTATTGTTTTCCTCTGAAATAGCAAAAGCATCACACACTAGCTGTACCTGCTCTAAATAAAAAATAGTAATTCAATAAAAATACAAAATCGAACTAAATAAAATAAATTATTACAAAAACAAAATCAAACCAAAGAAAATATATCTTCGAAAAAAAAAGCGAGTGTCATGAGGAAAGGCGCCTCAGGAATCGTCAGGATTAACTCCATGTGTAAGGAATTTTGATTGATTTTATTTGTCACTTGAAAATTATTGTTAAATGTGTGCCTGCATAACTTTAATAAGATTTATTTTCTTTGATTTGATTTTGTTTTATATAATTTATTTATTTCGATTTTGTATTTTTATTTAAATACTATTATTTATTTAGAGCAGGTACAGCTAAGTGTGCGATGCTTTTGCTATTTCAGAGGGAAAAAAACACATTTTATTTCAAAAAGGCTTTTCAATTAAATAAAATGTTCAAGCTTTGTTTTCGTTTTATTATTTTGTTTGTTTTAAGCTTTGTTTAATTTATATTGTTAATCATCTGACACAAAACAAATGCATAAAGTATCATTTTAACTTTTAAAAAACTATTAACATTTGTTAATAGTACATTGCCTGTCTTTTGTTAATAGGACAAAACATAGTTATTATATTTTATAATATTTTATAAATATATAAAATAAACATTTGTAATGAAATCGTTCAAAAAAATGATATTAGCATTGTTTTAAACTTTGAAATAGAAGTAGCGCAATGCCTGGCCACTCCCGCGCCGCCTCCTTTTCACAATCCGAGGGAACCGTCTCCGGAATATTAACCTCACTCCTAGAAGTCCAATTCTCATTATTCATGCCTCTTACCTGGGATTGATTGCACACACACACACACACACACACACACACGCACGCACGCACGCACTCACACGCACACACACACACACACACACACACACACACGTGTCAAGTCACTTACATTTTAGATGCAATGTTGACTGTTCTTCTGTTTCAGCAGCGAAAATAGTTAAACAAAGATCACAGCAGAACCATTGCATCTCACAGCAACGTGTTTTCTCATTACTGAATGATTCAGCATTTTGAACAAATTGGTTGACTCAAAGATTCAATGACCAATCCATAAACATCTGTCTCATTCATGAATGACTCAGTCGTTCAAACGAATCGTTTGAACGAATGAATCAATGACCCGCTCATTAAGACGGTCGCCTGGCGACACCTAGTGACGGTTTAGTGTTATTTGATTATACACTCAAAATATTCCACAACAAATCCTTTAAATTTAATGATATTCAGAACAGAACACGAATAAAAAAATAACTATAATAAAGCCAAAATGAAATAATTTAAAACAAAAGTAAAAGTAAGTGGTGTTAGGCTCACGTAAATCTCTCTTTAGAATCTAAATGTTGCAACATTTGCGATGTATTTGG
Source organism: Rhinichthys klamathensis goyatoka (assembly GCF_029890125.1). Lineage (NCBI taxonomy): Eukaryota > Metazoa > Chordata > Actinopteri > Cypriniformes > Leuciscidae > Rhinichthys > Rhinichthys klamathensis. Next base: position 4,618,722 of record NW_026606764.1, on the reverse strand, counting down.
ATGCTAAACTATTCTTTATTACAGGCTTTGTACTTCACTCACGTTCCAATATCGACGGAAAAAATCATCCTCTTCACTTGTGCAAAAATGTGCTTGGAAAAATCACAGTGGAGCGGTGCTTACTGTGAATGATACAAATTGTACTACTGACTATTTCAACATAGCAGTGTAATTTGTATATGTTAGGTTGAATGTTTTATTATTGTGTGTGTGTGTGTGTGTGTGTGTGTGTGTGTTTGTGTGTGTGTGTGTGTGTGTGTGTGTGTGTGTGTGTGTGTGTGTGTGTGTGTGTGTGTGTGTGTCAGTGTGTGTGTGGGGGTCTGGGTGGCTCAGCGCGATTGAACAGTGAAACATACTCCGTCATTTTCTTCATACAGAACATCATTCAAACGTCAAAGTGTTTACTTATATTTGTGTACACTCGCAATAAAACACAACATTGTGTTTTTGTTAAATAAATTAAAGTAATACGTCCCCCGAAATGGCGCTAATTTTAAAATGAAACTAAAATGCTCACGGCTGCACGGGCATTCATAACTCTGCGCGCCCACGGTGAGGGACGAGCAGAACAGAGCGAACGTTGTTTAGTTCATTCCTACTTCCATAGGAATTAATTGAAAAAGCTCACTCTACTCTGCACCATTATTAATGAATTGTGCAGACGTCCTTATTTTACTTCCGCTTTTTACCTGATTTTGAACACAAGAGGGCAGTATAACACTATGTATGATTTGGAAAAAAAAATTTTTTGACTAAACAACCATTCTGGCTGTTTTTAAACTTAAACATTATTCTCTAATTGCTCTCACCATGCCCGTTTCTGAAACTCTGCACATGTCTACTGTCTAATAAATGTGATGTGTCTGTCGGGTTTCATGCAATTTCAAGTATGTTAAGAGTCTCAAAAGCATCAACAAAGAATAATAAAGTTTGATGCGTTGCCACGGCAACAGTATCTAAGATATCAATAATCCTTTCTCAGGTCTACATCTGCCGTGTGTCTACATTATACACATAAAGTTTGAAGCAAATTGGGTAAAAATAAGAGGGTGATTTCAAAGCCTTTAGGAAGTGACACACTTCCTGCTGCCAGTTGGTGGCGCTATAACTTTGACTCACAATAGTCACATCCATGTGATCGGACTCTTACAGCGAACACACTGCTGAAGTTTCATCAAGATCAGTTAATGTATGCAGAAGTTATAACACACTTCCTGTTTCCTTTATTCGCCATAAATTCGTTTCCTCGCCACGGCCAAACCGTTCGAGATATCAAAAATCCCCTGGCAACTTTTCATCCTCAATGTCTTGACTTCATGCTGACCGAGTTTCGTGGCGATTGGTTGAATTCTCTAGGAGGAGTATATCGAATTCCAGGGGCATACGCTTCCAAACAAACCATAATAGCCGACTTCCTGTTGGGCTGGGGTAAAAAGTAAAAGTACAAAGGATATATGAATCGATGAGATCTATATGTGTACCGAGTTTCATATTATTACATTCAAGCGTGTTTGATTTATGGACCAAGTTTTCGGACCCTGTTCCAGGGGGCGCTGTCGAGCCCCCCTGCCACGCCCGGGTACCAGCTTCAGCCCGGCCCTGATGGCCGCGGGTTCTGACCCGTGTGCAAAGTTTCAAGAGTTTTTGAGCATGTTAAGGGCCCCAAAAGTGCGCTGAGAGTCTCAAAAGTATCCAAAAAGAATATTAAAGTTTGATGCGTTGTCACGGCAACAGCATCTAAGATATCAACAATCCTTTCACAGGTCTACATCTGGCGTGTGTCTACATTATACACATCAAGTTTGAAGCAAATCGGGTAAAGCCTGTTTGATTTATGGACCAAGTTTTCGGACCCCGTTCCAGGGGGCGCTGTCGAGCCCCCCTGCCACGCCCGGGTACCAGCTTCAGCCCGGCCCTGATGGCCGCGGTTTCTGACCCGTGTGCAAAGTTTCAAGAGTTTTTGAGCATGTTAAGGGCCCCAAAAGTGCGCTAAGAATCTCAAAAGTATCCAAAAAGAATATTAAAGTTTGATGCGTTGTCACGGCAACAGCATCTAAGATATCAACAATCCTTTCACAGGTCTACATCTGGCTTGTGTCTACATTATACACATCAAGTTTGAAGCAAATAGGGTAAAGCGTGTTGGATATATGGACCAAATTGTCTGACCCGTTCAAGGGGGCGCTGTCGAGCCCCCCTGCCACGCCCGGGTACCAGCTTCAGCCTGGCCCTGATGGCCGCGGGTTTTGTCCCGTGTGCAAAGTTTCAAGAGTTTTCGAGCACGTTAAGAACCCCAAAAGTGCCCGAAAGCATAAAAAAGCATGAAAAAGCTTAAAAAAAGGAATATTAATGTTTGATGCATTGCCATGGCAACAGTATCTAAGATATCAATAATCCTTTCACAGGTCTACATCTGGCGTGTGTCTACATTATGCACATGAAGTTTGAAGCAAATCGGGTAAAAATAAGAGGGTGATTTAAAAGCATTTTGAAAGTGACACACTTCCTGCTGCCAGTTGGTGGCGCTATAACTTTGACTCACAATAGTCACATCCATGTGATCGGGCTCTTACAACGAACACACTGCTGAAGTTTCATCAAGATTAGTTAATGTATGCAGTAGTAGGGTTGGGTACCGAAACTCGGTGCCAATAGGGAACCGGTTCCGACGTAAACGGTAGTAACCAGACCGAATAAGAACGAAAATTTCGGTGCCTGATTTCGGTGCCTAACTTCATTAGGCACACACGCACACACACAAGGTCTCTCGCTCTCTCTCTCTCCGCCGTGCGTGTGCTACACAGTTTGGAGCACAGTCTCTTCTGTCTCGCAAGCGCGCTCTTTCTCGCAAGGTTTGGCTGCATTTCACGTGTAAAATTACGTGTCAGAACGCCCTCTGGGTGTGCCGATAGTCTGAATCCCATATAGAATCAAGCCAATTCATTTGCTGATGGCGCGGGCGCCGCATCGACGCACTTACGTCGTCATACTATGTTGGCGCGCGCGCGCCATCTGCTCCTCAGATTTCTTTCCCGAAAAAGGAAGCTGGTCGGCAGCGCGAGGAGCTTGGCAGCGTCTCGTTCCCTATTGAGAGATATGTTACACCAGTAACCAGAGATGTTCTCTTTCATAGGTTCACTCAACGCTGCGTAGCTAAGAAGCAGTGGATTTGTAGGCTGCTGTATCACGTGCCGTTTGAACTGACGCGCTACAGCGATCTGTCACATTTCAAAGAGCCAAAACGTTATTTATTGTGTGAATCTCGTAAAAATGTTGACAGAATCTGACAGCTGTGGATTTGTTCCATATCAAAAGTAACCTTCTCTGTCTTGTCTGTCCGTGTCCTCTTTGTCCGCGATTTCTCTGTGTGAAAAGGGTCATTTGCGTGAGTCTTATGGTCAATGCGTGAGAGTTGGCAGCTCTGCCTGCTAGTAATCTCTATTAATCTCCAGTATTATTACATTGTTTGATACAATATTGTTTCATTTGATATTATGTAAATATGATTTTTTATTTTATATTGGTTTTATTATTACCATATGTTACTTGTATTTATATTGTTTAAAGATTTAAGTTAATATTGTGTCCAGTTTGGCCCTGTAAATTAAAGGGTATTATTTTTTGATAAAGTGTGTGCGGTTTCATTTTCTTAAGTACCGATTTAAGAACCGTTTAAGCACCGGAACCGTTTAAAAAATACCGAGTAGGTACTGGAATCGGATAAAACCCAAACGATACCCAACCCTATGCAGTAGTTATAACACACTTCCTGTTTCACGTTTCTCGCCATAATTTCGTTTACTCGCCACGGCCAAACCGTTCGAGATATCAAAAATCCCCTGGCAATTTTTCATCCTCAGTGTCTTGACTTCATGCTGACCGAGTTTCGTGCCGTGTGTTTGAATTCTCTAGGAGGAGTATTTCACATTCCATTGCATGTGTTTTCCAAACAACCCTTAATAGCCGACTTCCTGTTGGGCTGGGGTAAAAAGTAAGAGCATGAAGTATATATGAACCGATGAGATCTATATGTGTACTGAGTTTCATATTATTACATGCAAGCGTGTTTGATTTATGGACCAAGTGTTCAAACCCCATTCCAGGGGGCGCTGTCGAGCCCCCCTGCCACGCCCGGGTACCAGCTTCAGCCCGGCCCTGATGGCCGCGGGTTCTGAGATGTGTGCAAAGTTTCAAGAGTTTTCGAGCACGTTAAGGCCCCCAAAAGTGCCCAAAAGGTAGTAAAATAATAATAATAATAATAATAAATAATAATCCTTAGGAAAACAATAGGGCCTTCGCCTTTTCAAGGCTTGGGCCCTAATAAATAATAATCCTTAGGAAAACAATAGGGCCTTCGCCTTTTCAAGGCTTGGGCCCTAATAATAATAATAATAAAGAATAATCCTTAGGAAAACAATAGGGCCTTCGCCTTTTCAAGGCTTGGGCCCTAAATATAGCTGCGAGCAGCGATTACGGGCCCAAGCCGGTGGCACCGCAACCCCGGTGCCTTTAGTTACCTAAAGGCACCGGGGTGGCGGTACCACCGGCTTTGGCCCTTCATCGCTGCTCGCAGCTATATTTATTTATATATATATATATATATATATATATATATATATATATATATAAAGCCGGTGGCACCGCCACCCTGGTGCCTTTAGGGTTATTGTGCACGACGTGCAAAAACGTAACCCTGCTTTGACTGTCGAAAAGAAGTGTGCTGTAGAGCTTGTATCAGTGTGGGCTCTGCAAAAGTGTGCATTGAGGGCACATGTCAACCACAAAGTATGCGAGAGCAACCTTCTGAAAGGTCAGGTCTACATCCAGGTCTACATCTGCCGTGTGTTTACATCATAGTAGTGAAGTTTGAAGCAATCGGGTGATTTCAAAGCTTTTTGAAAGTGACAGACTTCCTGCTGCCAGTTGGTGGCGCTATAACCGGGGTGGCGGTGCCGCCGGCTTTGGCCCTTTCATCGCTGCTCGCAGCTATATTTATATATATATATATACACACACACACACATATATACACTCACCGGCCACTTTATTAGGTACACCTGTCCAACTGCTCGTTAACACTTAATTTCTAAGCAGCCAATCACATGGCGGCAACTCAGTGCATTTAGGCATGTAGACATCAAGACAATCTCCTGCAGTTCAAACCGAGCATCAGTATGGGGAAGAAAGTTGATTTGAGTGACTTTGAACGTGGCATGATTGTTGGTGCCAGAAGGGCTGGTCTGAGTATTTCAGAAACTGCTAATCTACTGGGATTTTCACGCACAACCATCTCTAGGGTTTACAGAGAATGGTCCGAAAAAGAAAAAACATCCAGTGAGCGGCAGTTCTGTGGGCGGAAATGCCTTGTTGATGCCAGAGGTCAGAGGAGAATGGCCAGACTGGTTCGAGCTGATAGAAGGGCAACAGTGACTGAAATAACCACTCGTTACAACCAAGGTATGCAGCAAAGCATTTGTGAAGCCACAACACGCACAACCTTGAGGCGGATGGGCTACAACAGCAGAAGACTCCACCGGGTACCACTCATCTCCACTACAAATAGGAAAAAGAGGCTACAATTTGCAAGAGCTCGCCAAAATTGAACAGTTGAATACTGGAAAAATGTTGCCTGGTCTGATGAGTCTCGATTTCTGTTGAGACATTCAGATGTTAGAGTCAGAATTTGGCGTAAACAGAATGAGAACATGGAACCATCATGCCTTGTTACCACTGTGCAGGCTGGTGGTGGTGGTGTAATGGTGTGGGGGATGTTTTCCTGGCACACTTTAGGCCCCTTAGTGCCAATTGGGCATCGTTTAAATGCCACGGCCTACCTGAGCATTGTTTCTGACCATGTCCATCCCTTTATGGCCACCATGTACCCATCCTCTGATGGCTACTTCCACCATGTCACAAAGCTCTAATCATTTCAAATTGGTTTCTTGAACATGACAATGAGTTCACTGTACTAAAATGGCCTCCACAGTCACCAGATCTCAACCCAATAGAGCATCTTTGGGATGTGGTGGAACGGGAGATTCGCATCATGGATGTGCAGCCGACAAATCTGCGGCAACTGTGTGATGCCATCATGTCAATATGGACCAAACTCCCTGAGGAATGCTTCCAGCACCTTGTTGAATCTATGCCACGAAGAATTGAGGCAGTTCTGAAGGCAGAAGGGGGTCCAACCCGTTACTAGCATGGGGTACCTAATAAAGTGGCCGGTGAGTGTATATATATATATATATATATACATAAATATATATATATTGATTTTTTAAGAGACAAGACAGAATATTACTTGCCTGATCTGATTAGAAAAATAGTGTTTGTGTGTGTGTGTGTGTGTGTGTGTGTGTGTGTGTGGCGTAATTGAACAATGTAGACATAAAAACATACTCCGTCCTTTTGTTCATACAGGACATTATTCAAACTGCAAAGTGTTTACTTATATTTGTGTACACTCGCAATAAAACACAACATTGTGCTTTTGTCAAACTATAAACTCTTGTCAAACTGTAAACTACAACTGTCACCCAACCAAAATCTCTTACACACACACACACACACACACACACACACACACACACACACACACACACACACACACACACACAGTTTAAAAGCAAAAAATATCAAACAATCCTATTTAAAAACAGTCTGTGGGAGCCATCTTTTGGACATTCATCATATCGCATTGGTTTTCATTTCTTGTCATCAAACAGAGCCCTAATCTGTTTATTTTTTCAGTTACACATTCTACATTGATTAAAAAAGAAAAATCAAATGTGTTTTTATTTTATACAGAAATAAATAATCTATCATTCAGATGAGAATAAAGTTAGTGTTAGTTCAAATTTTAAGGAAAACAAATATATGATCTGAAATATAGCACATTCATTTAAAATTCATTCAGGTTCAATTACCAAACATACAATCTTAATGTAATTTAAAGCAAACAATACATTTAAAATATATGGGTTGTATGACTATTTTTTAATATAAAAAGATATATATCCAAAAAGACAAGGCCTAAGCTTTAACAAGGGTTAAACAATCACTGTAACAGACACAATCACACACACACACGTCAAATCACTTACATTTTAGATGCAATATTGACTTTTTTTTCTGTTTCAGCAGCGAAAATAGTTCAATAAAAAGATCACAGCAGAACCATCGAGCATCTCACAGCAACGCGTTCTCATTACTGAATGATTCAGCATTTTGAACGAATCGGTTGACTCAAAGATTCAATGACCAATCCATAATCTGTCTCATTCATGAATGACTCAGCCGTTCGAACGAATCGTTCGAACAAATGAATCAATGACTCGCTCATTAAGACGGTCGCCTGGCGACACCTAATGACGGTTTAGTGATATGTTTAAAAGTATCATTCTTTCAAACGATTGTTAATTAACTCATATTTGAAACATAAGCTATATATATATATATATATATATATATATATATACACACACATATATATATACACAAAAATAAAATAAAAACACATTTGAAGCGTGTTTGCTTACTAAATTGTGAGCAGAACGAAAGTTGCAGCAAATATCAGCAACAGGAGTCAAATTTCATTAATCACGAGAGTGAAGAGCTGACTGGAAAAAATTATGACGGAATATTTTGTGTAAAAGCGCCTATTTAAGCGAATCTGTCATTTACTCTTTTGTTGTTGTGTTTTCCCTGAAAACCGGAAGCAATCGGTCCCCGATATGGCGCTAATTTTAAAGTGACACTAAAAAGTATGCGGCTCCACTGGCATTCATAACGGTGCACGTCCATGGCGACGAGCGAGCAAAACAGAGCGAACATTTTTTCATTTCTACTTCCATAGAAATTCATTCGAGCGCACTGTGAGCGCCACCACTAATGTCCATGCGGACGTCCTTACTTTACTTTCACTTTTAACTTAGCGATTTAAAAGCCCCCGGTGTTACACGTCAAATAACCGGTGAGAAAATATTCTCGGAGTCACATAGGCTACCTAATATATTTAAATACAATAGGCCTACCTGATTTTGAACACAAGAGGGCAGTATAGCCCTATGTATTATTTGATATATTTATTTTTTTAACTGAATAGTGCATCCTGGCTGTTTTTAAACTTGTACATTATTCTTAAATTGAAAACAAGAATAAAATGGGTTTAGTTGTGATATTTGTATAATTTTATCTAGAAATAAATGGTGTATAATTAAATTTTTAGAAGATATGAGGCTTTTAGTGTTTATTTTTTTTTACATGACTTTAATCCCTCGCCATAGCAAAACAATTACAGATATTCAATAGATATTCACAATTATGCTTCTTTAATGTATTTTCATCATGTTGAAAAAGTTTGGTGGGAATAAAATAAACCACTTAAGAGGAGTGGGTAAAAATGTAGAGCCTGGTTTTGCAAAACATCCACATTAAGAAAAAAATAGCCCACTTCCTGTTGGGCTGGTTTAAAGTTGTTTGGCCCGATGAGATCTATATGAGTACAGAGTTTTATAATATTACATGCAAGTGTGTTTGATTTATGGACCAAATTTTCTGACCAAGTTTATGGACCAAGTTAATTTAATTAATAAACGAATTATATAAAACTATTTTCAATGCACTACAATTCAACTGGTTATATGCCTTTACTTACTAATACAACTTATTTAAAAAATACAAGGCGTAAGACATTTATTTTCTTTTTTAATGCAGGCCAAACCACACAGCAGTCAAATGGTTAATCTAGCCCCCCTCCCCCTCCCCACACTCACACACACACACACACACACACACACACACAGAGACGCAGGCTCAGAGAGAGAGAGAGACATAAAATGACAATTTTCAAACCAAAATATCTGACTTCCTGTTGGTTGGAGCCATTGAGTGTAAATTAGAAAGTTGTCTGGCTCGAGGAGAAGAATGCACATACTGATTTTTATTACTGTAGATAAAATTAATCCCCCCACTTTTGACAAAAGGTGGCGCTACTGAGCCCTCAACACGCCCGTTTCTGAAACTTTGCACATGTCTACTGGCTAATAAATGAGATGTGTCTGTCGAGTTTCATGCAATTTCAAGTATGCTAAGAGTCTCAAAAGCATAAAAAAAGAATATTAAAGTTTGATGCGTTGCCACGACAACAGTATCTAAGATATCAAGAATCCATTCACAGGTCTACATCTGCCGTGTGTTTACATTATAGTAGTGAAGTTTGAAGCAAATCGGGTAAAAATAAGAGGGTGATTTCAAAGCATTTTGAAAGTGACACACTTCCTGCTGCCAGTTGGTGGCGCTATAACTTTGACTCACAATAGTCACATCCATGTGATCGGCCCCTTACAGCGAACACACTGCTGAAGTTTCATCAAAATCAGTTTATGTATGCAGAAGTTATAACACACTTCCTGTTTCCATTATTCGCCATAATTTCGTTTCCTCGCCACGGCCAAACAGTTCGAGATATCAAAAATCCGCTGGCAATTTTTCATCCTCAATTGCTTGACTTCATGCACACCGAGTTTGGTGGCGATTGGACGAATTTCCTAGGAGAAGGGTTTCGAATTCCATTGCATGCGTTTCCAAACAACCTAAAATAGCCGACTTCCTGTTGGGCTGGGGTAAAAAGTAAATGCACGAAGGATATATGAACCGATGAGATCTATATGTGTACCGAGTTTCATATTATTACATGCAAGCATGTTTGATTTATGGACCAAGGTTTCGGACCCCGTTCCAGGGGGCGCTGTCGAGCCCCCCTGCCACGCCCGGGTACCATCTTCAGTCCGGCCCTGATGGTTGCGGGTTCTGACCCGTGTGCAAAGTTTCAAGAGTTTTTGAGCACGTTAAGGGCCCCAAAAGTGCCCGAAAGGTTGATAAAAAATAATAATAAAATATAGCTGCGAGCAGCGATTACGGGCCCAAGCCGGTGGCACCGCAACCCCGGTGCCTTTAGTTACCTAAAGGCACCGGGGTGGCGGTGCCACCCGCTTTGGCCCTTCATCGCTGCTCGCATCTATATTTATATATATATATATATATATAAAAAGCCGGTGGCACCGCCACCCTGGTGCCTTTAGGGTTATTGTGCACGACGTGACACAAAATATCTGCTCGCTATCTGCCGAACGGCTCTGGTAGTTCCGCTTCAGCACTGATGATGTTGTAGAAATAGTGCGCTCTGGTTGGTCTGGATTATTCTGGATTTTTTATTTTATACAGAAATAAGTTATTTATAATTCAGATGAGAATAAAGTTAGTGTTGATTAAAATGAAGGAAAACAAATATATTGATCTGAAATATAGAACATTAATTTTAAATTTATTTAGGTTCAATTACCAAACATGCAATCTTAATTTAATTTAAAGCAAACAATACATTTAAAATATATTGGTTGTATGCACTTTTTTTTTTACAAAAAAAAGATATATATCCAAAAAGACAAGGCCTTAAAGGGTTAAACTCTTGTCACTGTAACAGACACAATCTCTCTCTCTCTCACACACACACACACACACACGTCAAGTCACTTACATTTTAGATGCAATATTGAATAAGCAGAAAAATCGGATTTTCTGCTCTGAAAATATAAATAAGCGTAGGATCCTTACTAAAACTGTACGTGCGCCCGAAAGCCAAAAATGGCGTACGCAAAAAAATATTCCTACTTATAAAACCGTTCGTACGCCAGAACCTGCGCAGAATTCACTATAAATCCCAGCCAGCGGAAGATTGTGCGCACATGCGTCTCCACCCCGAAATAACCATATATGGAGCTTACAACGCCTAGTTTTACTATGCATATCCTAATCTGCATATCATTTGCATATGATTATTCATCCACGTGATAACATGTTTAACGGTACAAGACATTAGGAAAATATGAAATATGGATGTGCCTTCACATTACATTAATAAAAATCATTTAGTAGCCTATCCTTGCCTTGTTTTTGAATAAATAAATCAAATAGTATAAAATACATTTCAGAGAAAGTTTTTCTCAATCTTTTCCTCTGGCCAAATAGTATTTTTAATTGATTTATATTTTTAATGGACAGATACAGATAGGCCTTATTGTGCATAATTTCCACGAAAATATTTTCTCAGACAATCTGCTATTATCATGATAAGCAATTATCTCTGTAAAACATTTAAACACAGCATGCTACAGGAAAAGTGTTCAAAAGCATCGCATCCACTACAAATATTTCTATTGATTGAATATGAAAAAAATGTTGTAACTTCTCAGTAATGATTTCATGTACTTTAAGTGTTTAACTCAATTAATGAGAATGGAATATTTAATCTAAATGTTTATATCAGGAGTAAAGCTTGGTTTAAATAATTTTTTTATTTATTTAAACTTTTATTGTGAACATGCACTGTATTTATGATTAGGACTCATAATGAAGATTTACGGTTTTACTTAATCTGCCGTTAGATAGCCTACACATTCGTCAGTTTCACTAAAGGCCCAACGCGCTCACTGGCGCAGACATTTAAGAAGGGCTGGATATTAGCTTCAAAGTGAAATAATATTTTTATTATCTTTCTGTTTATGTATCATTTTCTTTAAATTTTCTGTCTAAAAGTGACCAAAAAGACATTTAACTCCAACTCACCATCGGTGTCGCCAATTCCCTTTGTCTCCAGAATGTGCGTACGCATGGTCAAGAGCATCCTTACGGTGCGCACTTATTTACGCCAAGTTTTTTTTTATAAATCCCGATATGTGCCCATTTTGTGCGTACGCAACGTTTATACATCAGGCCCCTGGTCTCTATATTAATCTGAAATACTGCAATAATTGAAGAAATATTTTTATAAATTAGGAAAAAAAATTTTTTATTGTTTTCAATGGCAAAAATGGACCATAAATATTAATAAGTAACATCAAATTGTCTCAAAATACAAAATTAAAAAGAAAAAATATTATTGAACAAAAATAAATTGCATTGGTTTTACTGGGATGGAGAAAGTTTCATTTTTAGGTGTCCGGTCACTTCTGACCGGGAAGATAACACGTGTGACTCCGAAACGAAGAGCACCTGAGGGATATATATATGGTTCAATTTAAGGTTCAAATGTTCACTTATATCTTACCTTGATGCGATTTTGTAGGCTAGTCTATTCTTTTTATTATGTACAGAAATGGACCGTGGTGAATATATTTACACAGGTTTTCAACCCTATTTGAATCTTAAAAAAGTCCAGAGCAAACGTTACTCCCGCTCGTCATCGGCAGCTGTCAGTCACTGTTGCTAGGCGACCAGAACAATCCGTAGGCTAGACCGGTCCGACCGCTTCAGATGCCCCCTTTGATATGGGACACGCAGCTGTAGTTAGCAACAATTTGTTAATATTGTGACAATAGGCCTAAATTTTGTTACTTTCATTTTCAAAATAACCAGTGGTGGAATGTAAGGAACTACATACTTCGTTTAGTATTCACGTACAAATGTGAAGTAGCCTACCTTTTCCCTCACAGGACAGCAACACTACAAAATTATGTTATTTTACAGTATGATGCATTGTTTTACATTAAACTACACAAAAGTATATAGTTTAAATGTATCAACCTTGAAAATATTCAGAAGTAAAATGCAACATACGCTGTAATGCAGTAGTAATATAAATGCAAAACCATCATAAAAAACCTGACAAGGAGGTTTTTTCCTGCAGAATACATACCTTTACTTTTACTCTTGATACCTTAAGTACATTAGAGTATGCAAGATAATTTTGCTCAACTAAGGTTTGAAATATATGACTAGTAGTTTTTCCCCAATGCGGTATAAGTGGTTATTAAAACTACTTTAGCGTAATAAAGTATCTCAATATTTATTCCATGAGTCAGCCCTGCAAACCTGTTGGTAGACAACTTAGTGGATAGTGGAAATATGCAGTCAAACACTTTGGAGACCATCCCAGATGATGTCCCACCAGCAGGAGGCCTTACCATGGTCTCTATTGTGGAGCCCATCCCGGTCCAGCAGCACACCAGGGTCTCCCTGCTCAGCTGAATAAAAGTCTACATCATTTTTTCTTATTTTATGTACTGTAAATGTAAATGTTGATTTTGAGATGTTTAACGTATGTTGTAAATAGTTGGAAAAAGTACTTTTATGTAACCCAGAACAAATTACTTTCATTTACCAATTTTAATTGAAAAAAGGTATACAATTATTTGTAAGGTATACAATTATTTGTTTCATGTAAAAATTATGACTGTCATTACAAAAATAAACAATGTCCAGAGCAATGAATTATCTTTTATTTGCACATTTAACGTTACATACAAATAAATTATGTACATAAATTATTTTTTCCTTTTAAAAAAAATATAAGTGAAAAAAATAAGACAAGAATATATATTTCTCAATCATTCTTTCAAGAAGAGAAAACACCCTGTCCATCCTCTCCCTCTCCTGTTTCCTACTCTCCTGTGCTCTCCTCGCCTCTGCAGTTCCATGTCTTCTCTAATCAAGTCCAAAAACTCATCCTCTCTGTCTCGCCTTCTTCGTGGTGCTGATGCTGATGCTGGTGCTGGTGCTGCTGCCCCTGGCTCCTCCTCTTCGTGGGCACCCACTGCTGAACTCGGCCCTGGTCTGTCCTCAGGGATTGAGGCAATGAGGACAGGGTATGGAGCTATTAATGTGTCTTTGTTACATGCGATAAAATAAATGATCTGAGAGAAAGAAAAAAAAGTTTGAGAGAAAAAGTTATCACACTGATAGCAAAAAAGCATCTCATGAGAGAAAAAAGAATATTTGAGAGAAAAAGTTTTCATATCAATAGCAAAAAATTATATTTGAGACTAAAAAAAGTTTTGAGAGAAAGTATTTTCTCATAGAACATAAAAAAATATAAATTTGAAATTTTTAAAATTATTTCTGAGAAAAAAATCTCTCTCAAAATACTTAAAAAAAAAATATTAACCCTCTGGGGACCAGCGTGTTTTTGGGGCCTTTGGGATGTTTTGACATGCACTGACATTTGTGCTTTTTTCAGTTATTTATAAACATGTTAATGGCAAAGGTGTAAATTCACTCTATAAAGCACAAACGGGGCTACCATGATATGTGAGCAACATGTATGTACAAGTTTGTATTTTTAAGAGAATAATGTTTATGCGTGGTTATTGAAAAAAATAAAAATGAAAGTTGCTGAAATAAGACCACAAAACACATACTAAATATGTGTCCACAAGACTTTTGACTAATGGATGTTGTCGCTTCGAGTTCTGGCTTCAAAATGATGTGAAAATCATCCTGCCTAATTGTTCACATAAAGCAAAACATGAATTCATAATTTGTATGACAGTTTTTTTGTCAGAAGAGGTTTATGCGAGGGGGTGGTAATGGCCTATCAATATTAATGAGATTCAGACCAGGGGTGTGACAGACACTCCCCCAATGGCTAATGGCCCATGAAGTGAGGCAGCCTGAACAAAGAATGAGAGGAGATTCAAAGGTTTTTCAATCTGTTTTATTGTAGTTCCTCTATGTGGAGAAACTAAATGTTCTAAATTTGCTCTAAGCAAATCAAATGTGAGTAAAATAAATAAATAATCAGTCGGCTATAAACAAAGCAATTGTGAAGTCATACAGGCTCATATTGTATTAACACTAAGTATAAACAAAATTGAACTAACATCTGTAAAATTGTAGGTAAATATGTACTTACTCTTTCTGATTTCTGACTGTGTTGCTAAGCGCACTCCGAGTTGCAGGTGGAGGTAGTGATGAAGCTACATTCCTTTTTTTTTTTTTTAAAGTTGAGGAATATTATTACATAAATATAACCATAGCAGCATTAGTCTATAATTAATAACTGATGTAAATAATTTTAGGCGAGTGCCATAAATATGCGTGTCAATGGGCCATTGCCGGAGAGGCACACCGCAAACAAAACACATTTGCGCAATTCATTAACTGGGTATATTTACACATTTCAGCACATTTACACACATTTACAACTGATATTTGCGAGCATGCATCGTCAATGATAATAATGAGGCAGCATTTAAACTAGTCAAAATATAATCTAAACATCTAGTAGGCCTATTTTCTAAAATAACTTCTACATTCTAGCTTTCATACACAATGATCTAAACATATCATTTACACATACAAATTTCCTAACTGGGGTTTACAGTGCGTAGCATATGCACTAAAAACAAAAAAAACAACAACATTTTTCTCTTTAACACGAGATATTAAATTCATGGTATAGATATGCACTTTCATTAGATCGTGTTGAATATATCAAATGTCAATACTCTGGATGGCAAGTGGAAAATAGTCCACCCAGTATAATATGTAAGCTACATGTTTATATTGAATAGCTTGTCAACTAATGGAAGTAAGACTAAATACTTACTCATACGAAATTCTATCCACGGCTCGATCAAACGGTCGTCATCAGAGTCGCGCTCTTCTTCTGATGAAAATGTGGATTCTTCGTCGCTAGTATCCAGGACGAGCTGAAGAGCTTCTACACCGGTGTATCGTGCCATCTTCCTAACGCGCAGGTGAACTGAATGATGAAACTTGAAGCCTTTAATGCATTTGCTTGGGGGCGTTTACCTGTTTTCCATAGATGGCTTAACACATTATCTTGTGAATAGCGCGCTCCGGGAGTAGGCGTGAACGAATTAAAGTGAATGAGCTCGTAATGAGCTCGACTGGAATCGCTCTATTTTCATACAGATTACAGAAGCTGAGAATATTTGTTTTTAATATAAATGACTTCATTTAAAAGATGCGATCTCTAGCTTTATGCCCGTGGGTATGTTTGCCTGTTTGACTGAATTTTCGTGGAGTTACAGATCATTTCCGAACGCGTTTCAAATTGGAGTTCGCTGACAGAGAGTGAAGAACTCGCATCATGTTCATTTTTCTTTATTTGGCAAAAAGCAAAACACTTTATTTTTATTGTATACAGAAAAAAAAATAGAAACTGAACAGGATCGATTGATGTATAACACGAACATGAAAGATCAAAATTAACAGAGCAGTTTGAGTTTATTTTGCATTGCTAAAAAAAAAAACGAGCAAAACGCGCGGGCGCGTTTCTGGTCCCCAGAGGGTTAAATATAAGTTTTTTTCTATCAGTGTGAAAACATTTTCTCTCTAAAAAAAGTGTTTCTCTCAAACTGCTTTTCTTTGCTCTCGATGCAATTTTTTGCTCTCGTGTCAAGATTTTGCTTTAGCTGTGAAAATTGTGTCATGGGCGGGGCCACGTTCTTTTTTTCCTATTGGAACGTTCCTATTGGCCAGTCGGGTGAGCATCGTCTTGTCTTGGGAGTCGAACTGAATAGAGATGGGATTTATGGCTCTTTGAGGAGATCCGGATCTTTGCGATCCGTTCCTTTCAAAGAGCCGTTCAAAAGAACGGCTCTTTTGGCTCTTTTTAAATATTTAGTCAGTTTTAAGAAGCCAGCTTGGGGGCATCTCAGTTTATCCTGGAAATAATCACTGGGAGGAATGATGAGGTGAGATTTGTAGTCAATTAATTAAAACTCAGATATCACACACCAATATCTGAGTTTGAATTATTCTGAAATATTGATTATTACCTCATTTGTCATGTGTGGACTATATTCCATAGGGTTGCACAACATCCCTCTGCTTAGAAAGTGATATCACTATTTTGGATTTACCTTTAGTACAAAGTATGTGTATGTGTAAAGCTATGTTGACTTATGTTATTCATACAATACCACAAGAACATTTTGATAAAAAACAAAAAATATTTAAAGTTGTAAATATATACTGTAGATACAATAACATGAACACAAAATGCAATTTAAATAAATACAAAGCAGTTCCTTTGTATTTATTTACAAAGGAACTTAGTGTTACTTTAGTGTTTTTTTTTGTTTTTGTTTTTTAACTGGAGTAACCATGTGACGGCATAAGTCATTGGCTCTGCTCCTACCCAATGACAGCACGTAGGGTTTTTTCCCACTGGAGTACTCACGTAAAGGATGCGCGTGCGTGCACAACTATCATCATGCTGTTAGGCAGTAGCACCCCTGCGCTGGGTGCGCCCCTTCCCCTATAACTGAGGAGCTAATTTGTGTGCATCTGTGTGAAACACGCATGAAAAAAGAACGACAGAAAGAACGGCTCCCCTCCAGCCGCGACTCGGCTCCCATCGTTCATGTTTATGAGCCGTTCAAAAGAATCGGTTCGTTCGTGAACGTCACAACTCTAGAACTGAATCATTACACCATTGTTCGGTTCACCTAGATAGATGCCTCCTCTGCCTTTAGATTCTCTGCCCGAGCCCGAGGTCGGGCCGATATTTCCCGTCACTATCCTCGGGCCGGGCCGGGCCTTTGATCTAGAGACGTGCACTCCCAACGCAAAAGAGTGCGGCGCGGGACTAGATTTGATGGCCGAGTGCGGGCTGTAATGCACTCACTCTGTGTGTGAGGGTTCAGGGAGAATAGAACGATTCGTGGGACTCCCGCAAACTAGAAATATCTATGAATAAAACATAAAAACGAATACATTTTTATTCATCTGTTGCAGAAAAGCAACAAGAACAACTAAAACAAAATACAAATGATTTACAGGCCAGAGATTCTATTTATAACATGTCTGCAGCGTTGAGCGATGTAGCCAATCACAGACATAGGCCTATGTGTTGATTTCTTGAACGCAATAATGGCCAATCAGAAGCATTTAAGATAGACTCCCCTCACTCCTCAAAACTGACTTTTTGTTCAGTGCTGAATTCTGTATGCTGACAGCAAATCCTCTAATTATAACAAACAAAGGGTATATATTATGAAAGATTCATTGTGCAGTCAGCTTCACTGATAATAACAGAGATGTGTGAGATCGCGATGAACTGATGTCAGCTTTAGGAATTATTAAGGGAGCGCACTTTGCGCGCATTCAGTCATGCCAAACCATGCACACAGTAGCCTGCTTGATTTTATGTTATAACAGTGGTTTGTGTGTTAATGCTTTAATAACAAATTATTTATCAGGAGCATGTATGCTGATGTGTATGATGGCGAAACGTAGGCTAACTTTAAAGTATTTGGAGGTGCAGAACAGAGGAGGAGGAGGAGAAAGTAACATGGAAAGTAGTTGAGAACGTCAGTTATGACGACCCACGTATTAAATGGTCGGTTTAAATCGGGCTCGGGCTCATAATTATAGTTAATGTGTCGGGCCGGGCTCGGACACAACGTGCACGGGGTCAGGTAACTTAGGGTCGGGCTTGATTTTTGGGGCCCGATCTAAGCTCTAAGTTGAGCACGGACACTCCAATGTTTGGGTAAGATGATGACACACAACTGGATGTTAGCTGGCTGAGCAAGTTCAGCATCACTGAAGATTAAACATTAACAATAGCACTCATATTCATGAATGAGTATTATATTATTAGCTTGCTAATAGCTAGTAAAGCTAATTATTAATTAGCCATCATGCTAGGTTGCATGAGTGCTATTTTTTAATGTTTAATCTTCAGTGATGCTGAACTTGCTCAGCCAGCTACCCATCGAGTTGTGTGTGCCATCATCTTACCCAAACATTGGAGTACATCTATCTAGGTGAACCGAACAATGGTGTAATGATTCAGTTCGACTCACAAGACAAGATGATGCTCACCCGACTGGCCAATAGGAACGTTCCAATAGGAAAAAAAGAACGTGGCCCCGCCCATGACACAATTTTCACAGCTAAAGCAAAATCTTGACACGAGAGCAAAAAATTGCATCGAGAGCAAAGAAAAGCGGTTTGAGAGAAAAACTTTTTTTTTAGAGAAAATGTTTTCACACTGATAGCAAAAAATATATGTTTAAGATTTTTTTCAAAGTATTTTGAGAGAGATTTTTTTTTCTCAGAAATAATTTAAAAAAATTCACATTTATATTGTTTTATGTTCTATGAGAAAATACTTTCTCTCAAAACTTTTTTTAGTCTCAAATATTATTTTTTGCTATTGATATGAAAACTTTTTCTCTCAAATATTCTTTTTTCTCTCATGAAATGCTTTTTTACTATCAGTGTGATAACTTTTTCTCTCAAACTTTTTTTTTTCTCTCAGATCATTTATTTTCTCACATGTAATAAAGACACATTAATAGCTCCATAACAGGGCAGTTGGTGGAGTGCCTCTGTCCCAACACCTCATCCATGAGGACAAACCAGGGCCAAGTTTCAGCAGTGGGTTTCCCACTCACACCCTCACCTGTCCCAGGACACTTGCAATCTTAAGGCAGAGCAAATTAACCATGGCTTGTTAACAACAACAGCACAATACATTTCAGCAAAGATGTGTGTATTAACTTTCTTACTTTTTTACTCCTGAAAAATCCTCTCCCCTCTCTCCCTCTCCGGAGTGATGATATTACTGCGCCGAGTCGAAGTGCTCCCAAGCACTTGCTATGGTATTCCGTCATACATTATAGTTATCCATTTTACACGCTTAGAAAAGCGCAACGTTTTATTTTGTCACCATTCTTGGTCGAGTTACACTACTCGTGTAACTGTATTTAAATAGGGAAAACGTGGAGCTGTTTGGTTGCTTCTCTGCTTGGATCCTAATGAATGAACTTGGCTAAGCTAAGTGCTAACAAAGTTTCGCCGCAAGACAGAGCGATTTAGTGCACGCACTGAAACGAGAGAGGTATGTATCAACTCGTTTTAGTTAAGGGAATAACAGTTTAATATGAAAAAACGGTGGAGTATCCCTTTAAAATACATTTATTTCAAGCAAAGTATACTACAAATCCATTAACATATTTTTCCATATTCCAATCCATTACTTACATATCTCTTAAGGCCTACTGACATAAATATTATTATTAAACTTTATTTGGAGTATTGTTTCAACAGCAAGCACTCCCGAGCGAAAACACTTTGATGCTCTATTTTTTTTTCACGGCCAGAGGTGAGCCGTGCCTTGTGCCTGAGGTTGTTGTGTGCTGTGCTTCACAATCTGAGGTAATAAGGGCATGTGGAGTCATCATCTTTCCTTGCAGTCCCTACTCCACCACAAAAGATCTGCAGCAAATGAACAGAAAACAAGAATCAGAAAAGTGCTGTAATAGCTCAGTTTGAAATCACAATAATTAAAATAAAAGACAACTTAAGATTTAAATAGATTTTGAAATAGATTTTATTTAGACTGTTTATGATACATCAGTGTTTTGATATGATATGATATGATACACCAGTGTTTTTCCAGATAAGAAGTTTATCTATGTATCATCCTTTTACTATTTTAATTAATGTTATAGCTGTATCATATATCTCTTTTAATTCCTATATTAATTCCTAATAATTTTATTTCCTTTCTGTGTAAAGCACTTTGAATTGCCATTGTGTATGAAATGTGCTATATAAATAAACTTGCCTTGCCTTGTCTTGCTTATACTCACGCAAAGCCTTTTATGGCTTAATCAGCCTCTCTCCACCGGAAAAACACGAATGTGTGCTCTTCTGTCCCTGTAACATCCAGACAAGATTCACGTTACCTCTGTGATGTATGTGCTCAATTCTACATTTACATGTTGAGGTTGTTGCTGACGTGTTAACTCACTTTTTATCCAATAGAAATGTTCCTGAATTTATCAACAGTACTAATAAACAAATACAATAGATAACTTATGTTTAGTTTGTGTAGATTTTTTACCCTACTTACAGCACATTTATCTAATGTAAACTGTTGACAACAGTTCTACTACATAATAGCACACATACATTACTCAGATGTCTATTTCATGCTGTGATGTGCTCATCTGCAACACTTATCGAAGATTTTCCTGTCAGATGTAAATAATAATAATAATAATTTATTACATTTATATATTTTTTTATAAATGCTTTTCTCAGCACTCAAACCACTTTACATAGAAGGGGGTATTCTCCTCAACCACCACCAATGTGCAGCATCCACCTGGATGATGTGACGGCAACCATATTGTGCCAGAACCCCCACCATACACCAGCTTATTGGTGGAGAGGAGCCAATCAATTTACCGTACATAGGGATGATTAGGAGGCCATGATGGATGGGGGCCAATGGGCAAATATGGCCAGGATGGCGGGATTTTTAATGACCACAGAGAGTCAGGACATCTGTTTAACGTCTCATCCGAAGGATGCGGCATTTAATAGCATTTTAATAGCATTTAAATAGGCATTTAAAGCATCTTTAAGATGCATATGGTTTATGCAATGACGGCAGAAGTCCTCAAAGACGGCAGCAAATTCATAGTAAATTAATTGCACAAACTCTGCGAGCTCGTTTTTAAGGATTGCTGTGCACAGAAACAATGGACGTCAAGCTTGATCATCCCACCCCAGCAAAAACATACAATCGGATTCTCCTCAACCGCATCCAGAATCCAATCGACAAGCTGCTCAGAAACAACCAGGTAGGCTTCAGGAGCGGGCGCAGCTGCGCACAGCAGATCCACATCCTGCGTCATCGAAGGAGCAAGAGCACAACTACTAATGTTGTACATCACGTTCGTCGATTTCAAGAAGGCATTTGACTCGATAGACAGACCTATGATGTTCGCAATCCTGCGACACTACGGCATCCCACAAAAGATCGTTGATGCTATCCGAGTCTTGTACAACGGATCGGCGAGCCAGGTGTACTTGGAGGGCCAGCTCTCAGAGCCATTTGCGGTCACAACTGGAGTATTACAAGGCGACGTTCTAGCTCCGTTCCTATTCATCATAGTAATAGATTACGTCTCCAGGCTATCTGCTGGAAGCTTCGGATACCTTACACATAAAGGTCCTCCGCCCAGGAGTAATACGAGACCACAACGCGGTACAGCAATAGCCAAAGAATCTAGAGCCGAACGCAAGCTTAACGATTTAGCATTTGCCGACGATATTTCACTCCTGGAAAATGATCTCACCAGGGCACAACAACAGCTCACCCAACTACGACAAAAAGCTGGCACAGTCGGACGAGAATTAAACGAGGAGAAGACTGTCCAAGTTCAAATGAATGCTTCCAGTGACAATGAACAACATCTACTAATCAACGGAAAGGACGGTGAAATCGTCGACAAATTCAAGTGGATCCTACATCATATCGACGAAGAAAGACGTCAAAAATCGTATCTCTCTTGCATGGGTGGCCTTTACCAAGTTAAAGAAGCTGCTCACCGCTCCACCACCCAAGCCAACGATAGAATTCAGGATTCGGCTCTTTAATGCAACTTGCCTATCTGTGTTGCTTTATGGATGCGAGAAATGAGTTCTAACGAAAGCTCTAGAGTAGTGGTTCTCAACGGGGGAGTTCAGAGAACAACGGGGGGCGTTGGAAGCAAGATTTTTTAAAGGGGGGCGTTCAGGTGTTCATGGGGGGCGTTCACAAGTTTACACTAAAGATCCAGGAAAGACAAGATTAAACATGTAATCACTTGCAAAATAATCGCCTACAACATTCTAAAATCTGCCAGTTTAACCCTTTAAGCGCCAAAGTCGCAAAATTGCGACAAGACGTCATACTTAATAAATCAGGCTGTAGATCCTAATATGGTGTAATATCTAATTTGCATTCCCTACCACTAGATGGCAGACATGTAATACTTCGATTCAAGATCAAAATGACGTCATGTTCCTATTCAAAGTGTTGGAGGAAACAGCAGAGCAAGTGAGCGATCGTGTCATTGATGCGGAAGCAGTTCAGTTCAGAGCGTCTGAGTAAATTGTGAGATTTGTGAGAGAAAATCGTCAAATGGCTAATAAAAACTTGTACCGTGAGGATGTGTTGCAAATGTTATACGCCGATTCTGACTCTGAAGGGGAATATTTGCCTTTTGTAAATGACGATCGGCCGTCTAATGATCGCGCTTCTCCCGGTACATCTTTGCCGTGCAATGGTGCCGCCCGCGCCTCTCCCGGTACATCTTTGACGCGCAATGGTGCCGCGCGCGCTTCTCTCTGTACATCTTTGACGCGCAATGGTGCCGCGCGCGCTTCTCCCGGTACATCTTTGACACGCAATGGTGCCGCGCGCGCTTCTCCCGGTACATCTTTGCCGTGCAATGGTGCCGCCGCGCAAGGCGCGAGTGTTCACGAAGCACAAACAGATCATTTTGACCATCAAATCCAACTCCAACATCAATTCAATATGTACTATTTCCTGAATATTACTGAGGAACTGATCAAAAAGTAGGCTACTGTTCACATGCGTTTTACTACTATATAGTATAGTAATAATTTAGTACTTTCTCCTGTTATTGTTGGTTTCCTCTTTTCTCATCATTTGGAATGAGGATTTAAATTATTTTTTTAAAATAAAACATGCAAATAAGTTCAAACATCAGTTCAATATCTACTATTTCCTGAATATTATGAAATTCAAGAGGGCCGCCCCCTGATGACGTCATAATATGCAAATTAGATGAGTATATTTACACCCCACATAAACTTTCAGTCATCCCCAACATTTTTCTAATTTACAGTAGATCTCTATCTTTAAGCCCTTTCAAGCCACAAGCTTTTGAAATTTTGATGTCAAAATCCAGCATTTTTTTCAAAATAACCTTGGCGCCTAAAGGGTTAAAGGTGCATTGCACAAGTCTCTGAGTTTTTGCAGAACTATGCCCCCCTCTGGCGACAAGCGAAACTGCAACCAGAGGTGTGCACACTCATGGACCACACGCACACGCAGGCTTGCACGAGCTGTTCATAACCAAAGGAGCATCAGCCACACAAATCTTTTGTTTACAGTCATGTCGTCTTCAGAGGACATAAAGTTATAAATCTGCAAGTCATTATAAATATATGAAAGGAAAGGCATTTGAGTAAATTACACACTTATGTGTGAGGGGAAAACGGGGGTAGTAGAAAACTTCGGTTTTTGTTTCCATCTATCTCCATGTTGAACTGTTTTATGGGTTTAATGTATCCACTTATGATTGTATTATTATGGAAACACGTTCATGAACCGTTTTATCAAGAAAAAAGCCAACTGAGGATCCCGTTTGAGCCCTAGAGCAGACCGGAGATCTCTCCATTTGTTGAAAGCCTTCCCGATGTTGACTCTCGTCTTATTCCGACGCCTGTCTGACTCCAATTTGGCCCTTTTGGTGGCACTAGACAAAAGTTTTCCTTTCTTTGTCTTACGTGGAGTTTGCGTTGGGGTTTGGAATGAACTACAAGCCGGTCTCTTTGAATCCATCTTCTACTTTTGTCGAAAGTTGACTAAATTGATATATATATATATATACACTGATTGGCTTCATCACTCTGTCTCCTCTCCACCAGTAAGCTGGTATGTGGTGGGCGTTCTGGCGCACTATGGCTGCCGTCGCATCATCCAAGTGGATGCTGCACATTGGTGGTGGTTGAGGAGATTCCCCCTTCCATGTGAAGCGCTTTGAGTGCCTAGAAAAGCGCTATATAAAATGTAATGAATTATTATTAAAGTTTAGTCGCTCAAGTTGTCTTCGCTGATACGGAGAATGGCGGCGCCGGCGAATACACAAACCTGCCAGACATAGCCAGTTGAGCGTGAACGCGCATGACGTCACGCCCGGTCTCAAATTCCGTCCCGAATCCCTCCTATTTATTTTACTGTACAGGATTATAGAGGCAATCGTAGTGATCAGAGAAGGGCTGATTCAGCCCATCAGGCAATTGTTTAAGCATGTATGGGTTAGAAAAACGGGTATTTTTAACATGAAATGTTGCGCAATGCACCTTTAATGCAACATGTAAGCTATGTATCGTTTCTTTTGCAACGACTCTATTATTTTTCCAGTCATAGACCAGCGCTCAAGCACTGACTAGAATCCAGCGCTGACAAGAATCAACATTCACGTGCTCAAAAAGGTGTTTCGCGCTGACAACAATCCGGTGGTGACTAGAATCCAGCGCTGACTAGAATTACTTCTTCAAACTATCTGGTCCAGCTTTCTCAAGACAACTTAAAGTTTGTCAACTTTCGACAAACTTTTTAATCTACACGCAGCGGAGGAATGGAAAGTTGACAAGCCATTAAAAAAGTGTTAAGAACCACATATTGTCAGGGCTCACAGAAGGAACAGACTGGATGGTAAGTTATTAAAGTTTATTTGTGCAGATGGATATTCAGTCGGAGATAACAGGTAAGGATCAAATGACTTTGAATCATTAAACAGGCTTAGCTGAATGGATAATGTCCTTTTCTCTCTTGCAGATGGGTAGGATGCAGTCACACCGAAGATGGATGGATTTAGAAGGAACGGGAAGCTGGTAAGTAGCAGTTTGGTTGAAGGAGAGTCTGAGAGTCATGTATCAACGAGACCAGACAGTGACTGCAGGGAGAGTGAGTGTTTTATAGTCCATGCTGGTGATGGGACACAGGTGACGGTGATCATGATGAGGATGATCAGGTGCAGGTGATGATGACCGGGAATGCTGGGAAGTGTAGTGAAGACACAGATGAAGGAGGTGAAGACACAGATGAAGGAGGTGAATGTGACACATATTATTTTCAATAAATCATGTTCCCATTCGCTACGGCGACGAATTTTAAAATTAATTCAACTAAATTCTATTTATACGGTAAAACGTTACATTTTTAGGCATTAACTAATGCCAATGCCTAATGACAAAATGTTTTATTCGTTCACCAAGCAATTTACTGGTTTGTTAACTCGCAAGACTGTAAGGAGAAAATGTCAATTTGATGGATAATTTAAATATATTCTGTAATTACATTTTGGTAATGTATTAATTCCGCCGTCACATCTGAGCGGGAAACGCTGCTTGGATAGTTTCAAGATAGTTAAAAATAATGTATAATACAATAATAATTTAATTGTTCATATGTGTTTATTCTTGTCACATCCACATGCAGTCTAAGTACCGCAATCGCTTGTCTCTGCAACCCGCAGTAAAGAAATTAGCAGAAAAACATCAAGCACAGGACTCACACTAATTTTCAAATCAATTTTGAAAGATACGAATTCGAATAAATCATTCTGCTTTTTCTCTGTTAATGTTCTCCGTTGAAAATAATTTATAAGAATGCTTTTTGTTTGCTGACTCGCAGTACAGTTGCTGTTAATTCAATTTTGAATGTCAAATTTGTAACTGTTGCATTTTTTGGCTGCTCCTCACTGATTGGCTGCTATTTGCGATAAGCCACATAATTCAATTTTGAATGTCAAATTTGTGACCGTTGCATTTCGTTAACACTGATATACACTGATATATAGGCTAATTTCTACTTCAGATGACTTTTTTGCTCTCTGGGAAACTATGATAATAATATTCCCACTGTTCAGTCAAATCAAATCTGTTATTTGGCTTTTAGTGACACGCTTTTTAATTCTATATGAAAGCTGCAGTCCGTAACTTTTGGGCGCTCTAGCGGTAAATAAACAAAATTGCAGGCATCTTGGTACTGTGCAGGTACTGTGCTACTCCGCAGCGGTGCCGAGTGCCGACTCGAACCAGTCAGGGGCTGTTCACATATCGCGTTTTATGCGCGTTATTTCAAATGTAGGTGCGCGGCAAGTGTGCGCATAATAGAAGTGACGGGGTCGGTTGAAAACATCTCAACTTTTCAGAATGCCGCAAGAGCACAGCAGGTCATGTGACAAAAGCCAACCGATCAGCTTCAGGCTTTCCGTAACAACATTGAAAGCTCGGCCGAACAGCTGATCATAGCTGCACAGGGCGGTTTTTATTTCTCATCTCCATAAATATATTTAGTAGTAAAGCTAATGCAAGGGCTAGAAATCAAGTAATCCTTTGCTGACACTTCCTTGTCATCATGTCATGAAAAGGACCTGGATAATGGATAGGGGGCGCTGGCCCAAAAAAGGTTGAGAACCACTGCTTTAGAGGAAGAACTGGATGTGTTTGCGAGAAAGTGCTACCGAACCATGCTGGGAATTAGACAAGCAGACGCCCATATTACAAACGAGGAACTCTACAGACTGACCAAACAACGTCCAGTCAGCGTGACCATCCGCAAGCGACAGCTAGAGTTCGTGGGCCACTGTCTGCGCAAGGAAGAGAACGAACCAGCCCACATCTACACCATCTAACACTCAGAAGTGAATGATAAGAACAAGCGAGGAGCCCCTCGCCTAACCTTCAGACACAAAATCCGGAGCTATATCGACGAGTACAACAAAAGTCAAAAAGCCCGGAATCAAATAGCTCTCCCCGCAGCGAAGAGCAGTCAGTCACTCACCCATGTCGAGATGGAAGAGGAAACTAAACTGATCATCAGCATCGCCAAGAATAGAGAATTGTGGAAACATATTCTCGAGCTCCATACCAGGGGACCTGGCCAATGATGATGATGATGATATGGTTTATGTAAATGCACTTTGGAGACGTTCGTGTTCTTACAGGTGTTCTTAGCTATACATAATAAAACATGTTTTTACAGCAAAATCACCAATATACTATACTATCTAGAGTCTTTACACCTCCAACAATTGAACAGTTTACTCTACAGTAGTTCAACAAATGCGATTTTAACACAAGGAACCGTGTTTACTCACATTTGAAAACACTTGGTTGCTGATCTCTGGGATGTTCGACTATGACGTATCCTCTCCCGTGGCCTCCTGGGAAGGCAGGGATAGAAAAGTGTCCGTTGACGGGTGCTTCAGAATCTGGGCGGAAGCAGTAGGCCACCTGGGGAACCTCTCTTCTTTTATGAATACTGAGGTTTCGGACATAATATTCCTTTCAAATACTGTTTTCTCCTACTATATAGTAGGCAAGTAGGCATATTCGGACGCACTATTAATGTACGCATGTCCAAATCCCGCGAGAATTAGTACGGAAGTAAGAGAATTAGTACTATATAGTATGCGGTTTGAAACGCAGCCAGTGTCTCACTCATTAACAGTCACTTGCTGCCACCTACTGGCGGTTTTAATTTAACAATTAAAGCATCTTTTCATTTTTAAAATCATGTATAATATCAATATTCAATGTTTTAAGTTTAAAGCATCAAAACATTATTTCTGCATTTGTAACTGCAGGTTAAATGCATTCATGTCCCTCTACTCTGCATAAAATAGTCTGTGTAAATGCATCTAAATGCCACTTCAGATGCAGCTTCTGTGTTTCCTCTGTATTGCAAAGATCAGTTTTGTTGATACGGATTTCATTTGATTGTTAACAGCCCTATTGTGTCTTATTATTCTAATAGAATTTGATTTAATGTAAGAATTTGACAAAAAAAAATTATGCATGCATTTAATCAGGTTAAAAAAATGCCTTTATAAAGGAAAAAATGCCCATAAAAAGGTAAAAATCAACTTAATCTTATTTGAAAAGATGATTTCTGTCACTGCTGCAAACTGACCACAGTGAAAGAAATTTTATCTTAAAGATGTGTGTGACCATCATATGACAGTAAAAGAGCACACACAAACCGTATTCTAATATGGAATTGGATTGGAATGGTAAAGAGGGTTGGTACGTGACAAGAGAGCCTCCAATCAAGGATACAATATGATTGTAGCAATGTTCAGGGAAGAAGGAGGCGGGAACCGGAGAACAATCAAATCAAACTTTATTTAAATGAAATAAACAAAATACTTGCCAGCAGTCCCTCACGGAACTGCTGGCTACTGAAAATAAAATATAAATACCTGCCAGTAGCCCCTCACGGACGACTGCTGGCTACCAAAATAAAATATAACAAAATACAAACAAAAGCAGGCCTGTTCCTCTCTCGATCATCAACGTCGTCGCTCCTCCTTTATGCTTCCGCTCCTCCGTGAGATATGCGAGACCGGTGTGCTACCCAGGTGTTGCTCATTAGCAATCGCACCACCGGCCTCACGCCGTTCTCTCACGCCCCTCGGCCGTCCTTCGCCACAATGATGAACAAGTCGAAGGCCCTGTCCCAATACCCGCACTTGCGCCCTTGTGCCCCTCAATGCGCGTTCTCGCTAAGGGGTGCAAGACCGTAGGGTGTCCCGATCCTCTAATAGTGTTCTCCAGGGGTGATCATAAGGGCACTTAATGCACCCCTTTCGCAAGTGCGCATCAGACCTCACTTTGCTGTGGGATATTACCCAGAATCCTTGTAGTGTTGTGACGTTTCGAACAGCTAACCAATGGGGGAGAACGGTTGCTATGGTGCTGTTCGGGAGCGGAAACTCCGAAGATAAAGGAAGCCGGTATGGTGAAGTGTTTTTCAAGGCCGCGAAATTTAAAAATATTAGTGTTATCGTGTCACGAAATGTAGTTTTAAGAGTTTTTCAGTCGAGAATATAGTTGTTTAAAGCTCAAACCTGTGGTTTGTTTATAAAGATAGCGTCTATTTAAAATTTTGATCTGACTTTTTCGGAGTTCCAGGGATCAGCGGGCGCACAGCGCTCATGTACCCCGCCTGGAACAGCCTTACCTCGGCTAGTCATTCTGACGTTTCCCGCGGGCTCTGTGTCTTGTGGTTAAACATGAGTTTTAAATCGGCTTTTGTATATCTAACAGGCGATCTTTGGTCTCATTAATCTATGATTTGTTCCCTGGCAAATCGTTTTGGCTGAGGGCAAAGTGAAGTTTCATAACTTTATATATTTATGCTATTTAACTGTAACGTTGTAACGTTAGCCTGTTGACTTATGTTTGACTGAATCTTTTAACTTGCTTTATTTCTTGACTTATATAGCTTCTTATACTTTTTAGGCTACTTATAATTTAATAATGGCTATTATTGATCAATAAAACTGAAATTTAACAAAAAGAGACAAGGTTGTGTCATTTTATTTCATATAGCCTATGTAAGACTATTAATGTATAGCCTTAGCCTATATATAATATATCACCAACACGTCATGTATTTTTTTTTCATGTATGGGATGGGAAGAATAAAGAATTTCATATATCAATTTCCATAATAACATAATTAAAATTGCATTTCGAATCGCTGTGAATACGGTAAGGCAGTATAAGCTCAGGTAAACCCCATTCACAATTTATCTTAGCCAAAAACTGTTTTAATATTAATAACATTAACAGAAAGGTTGGTAGCTAAGAGTAAAAAAAGATATTATTTTTTTCATTCAAAGGATTGTGTCATGTTACAGCTATTATAAGCAGCACACACATTAGCCAAATGAATGGTGTTTGCTCTCCTGATCACAACAGAAGTGACGTGTGCAAAACTGTCCCAATTCTGCTCTTCACAGCTTTGGGCCCTTGCGCACTTACTCCGCTAAGTGCACTTTCAACAAGTGTCCACTTCCAGGAAGGCCTTAGGGCTCAAGTGAGAATTGGGACTGGGCCTAAGAATGTTTCACGTATGGTTAAAAAAATACCATCATTGGCCTAGAAAGATAACATTTTGGGAGTCAAAACTAGGGCTGTCACTTTTGTGAAAAAATCCTGATCGATTTTTGAGACATAAATGTTCATTGAATCGATTGTAAAATCAATTTTCCATGTCTAAAGACGTTTCCATTTTCAGCGCCAAATATAGGCAAATCCACGGACAACTAACTGGCATTAGGACGAACGTAAAGAGTGCGCTTGAGACGCGCACAAGACAGCAATATTTCTGATGATTTATTGGCATGAAGTTTCGTGCACAATGACAAACAGGAGTGCAAGATTCTCGAAAAACAATAAGCAGAGTGGACTGCCATAACATCAATGAAAAACATTACTGCAGGCTTCAACATGGCTGTGTTTACGATTAGAAATGTCAAACAAATTTTGCCTACGTAGGCGGTCCGTGTACGTTTTGATAGTTTGTTTTCCAATTTGAAACGAAATAAGCAGAAACGAGAAAACGGCGCCTTATTCGTTTTTTCGTTTTCTAAAAAAACGAAAAAACGAGATTTCGGTTGAATTTTCGTTTTTTAGTTCACAGGCAAAAACGAATAAATTACTTTAAAATTCGTTTTCCACATGTGGGCGGTCCTGAGACGCCCCCTTCCGCCGATTGGTCAAGCAAATCTGAGCATGTGACGTCATCAGTCGTCGCTCAGGTTTGTTCAACAAAATAATAGTCCTAAAAACAAAACAAAATAATAGTCCTAAAAACAAAACAAAATAATAGTCCTCTACTATGGCTACCGATTCTTAAACTGTACAGGGCAGGTCCTATTGGGCTTATTTCTTCTGTGCAACTTTATGCGTTTCACAGAAATCTTTACATCAGAAATATTAGTCTGCCACTACCCAGCAAACATTGGTCCGACGGCAACGTCGTGTCCCTGGCCAAAAATAGTTGCGGCCAGACGTCATAAATCGGTAAAAATATGTAACACAGAACATTTCCTAAAAATGCATTCAGATACATTTGTACATGTCTACAGTGGCATGTATACTTGTTATTTTAACTTTTAGCTACGTGTAGTTATGTTTAGTGTATCGGGTGAGAGGACGTCACCTGGCGACGTTTTTTCCACGTGCATTTATAGTCCATCATGACCCTCTATGAAATCCTTGTTAAATATGCAAAAGCTGCGCTTAATCCTCGCATGGTTAATACTGCAATAATTAATGTAATTGCCCATGAAGTTTTTAAGAGGTTGTGAAGACGTCCACTGGCGTCCTTTACACGTCTAGTCAGGCTGTGAATATACGTCCACTGACGTCTTTTGCACGTCTAGTCTAGCAAGACAGAAACAAATTATCAGGAATTATAATTCTTTATAAAATACACGATTTATATACAAATGAATATTTACTTTATCTTGTTTTTATAAATTATAATCACAAAATGCCCAGTATAGTCAAGTGATTGCAAAGCCACTGCATTTTAGTCATTATTTTAACCTGTTATATCTTTATGAAATACACAATTTATATACAAAAGAACATATATCTACTTTATCTTGTTTTTATATATTATAATCACAAAATGCCCAGTATAGTCAAGTGATTGCAAAGCCACTGCATTTTAGTCATTATTTTAACCTGTTGTACCTGATGTTTTCGTTGTTATTTTTTATGTAATGTATTTATATACAAAAACAGTAATATACCCGGTCACCATTTATGTCTGAATTGGATGTGCCCAAACCATAAACTGTGCTGCCAAGATATATGAACAAAAAATCTCGCGATACAACAAAATCCCGCGATAGGATAGATTATCTCGCGAGATGTTAACGCGTTCTCATAGATTCTAGAACTTTGAACAACCACGAGGAGAGGATGGAGTTGTGTCGATAGTATTATTAAAAATCTACTGTTTGGTAAGTACATTTTGTATTAGATTAACGTGCTTGAGGTTTACTTGTGTGACATGAATGAACAGAAAGAAATGATGCCCACATTGTCAACTGAAATTTACTGAGTTTGGCTAAAATTAGCCAGTAGGCTAATATTAACTTTGAACGTATACAACAACGGTATACCAAGTATATTGTTTAATGATACAGTCAAAGTTATTACTGTAACTTATTAATGTAGCCTTTTGAGAGTTTCTTTCAGAAAGTAAATTATCTGAAATGGAATGAAATGTTTAGCTGGATTTTAACATGTATGTTTTCAGTAACTGCTTTAAAAATAAAGCATAACATATTTTATACAATAAAATAAAATGTAATGCATGTTGATTACCTTTTTCTAATGTTTTATTCATGATTCATTCATCTTGTTCCATGTTTTTTTTTTTTATTTAGCTGTAGACCATAAAAATATTTTGAAAATAAGTGCATATCATTTACCTCAAATTTATAATTTTATTTAATAATATATATATATATATATATATATATATATATATATATATATATATATATATATATATATATATATATTCTCTTCCCTTAGATGCTGTGAAGAGGTGGAGCCCAAATGCTACAGACTCTGAAATTGATGCAGCAATGGCAGAACACCTGAAACACGCTCCAGGAACAGCTGGTGGATACAAAAACTGAGCCAAACAATGTGTTTAAAGGGATATAGTTCACCCAAAAATGAAAATTGTCATCATTTACTCCACCTCATGTTTCAAACCTGTATACCTTTCTATGTTATGCTAAACACAAAGATGTTTGTAACCAAGATGTCGCTTCCCATTAATCTTTCTCAAATAATGGTAGTCAATGGTTGCTCTATTTGCTTGGTTACAAACATTCTTCAAAATATCTTCTTTTGTGTTCAGCAGAAGAAAGAAACTCATACAGGTTTGGAACATGAGGGTGAGTAAATGAAAGAATTTTCATTTTTGGGTGAACTATCCCTTTATACAATAATTCAGTATTTTGTAATTGGTATTTTAGTTTGGTTAACAAATGTTAAACATTGAAAAAATAAAATTTGCTAAATCAGAACATGCTTCTTTTTTTCTTATGTCCACAAATAATGTGTTCTTGTTTGTGATGTACACGTGATTGAAACGTTTTATTGACGGTCAGGTCCGTCTGACTGGACCAATTTTGGACCTTTTTAGAACCTTTGTCAAGATGTGTAAACCTCAAGACTTGATTGCCTTTCACGATGTTACACAATATGTGTGTGATTATTTTAAATGCAGGCTTATATACACTTAAATTATGCAGCAACACATTTAAACACAAATGATGACGCATTTAGACGTCCAGGGACGCGCTGAAGAGACGTGTAATTCACGGCCAGAAAAGACGTGTAATTCACGGCCAGAAGAGACGTGTAATTCACGGCCAGAAAAGACGTGGAATTCACGGCCAGAAAAGACGTCGGTTCAACTTCCATTTTGGAACTATTTTTCAACCATAACGGGACGTGTCGGACGGACGTCTTTTCAACGGTCATTACACGTCCAAATGTTTGCTGGGTAGCCCGTTTATTTAGCTGTGCGGAGTTAGGAGTTTGGTGAAGCTGCACTTGACAGCGGCGAGCGGGAGAGGCTCTGACCAATGTTCAGTCAGCAGTCACAACTTTTCTTTTAGACAGTATACGCTCCGTTTTGACACGGGATTGTAATTGCAAATACTGTAATGCCAATCGGCTGAGGGTGGGTACCGATGATGGTGAAATACATTTTTACTGAAACTGTAATCATGGCCGCGACCCGCGAGAATGATTGACAGGACGATAGCGGAGGCAATTAAAAGCGCAATATAACTTCAGTTAACAAAAACACAATTAAAAAAGTGTTTAATATAAGTGACTTTGTCTTTGTTTTATTGTTTTTGTTGTTTTTAATCAAATAATTGCGAACCACAAACCGAGCCTTCGTTTTAAAGGGCGATTTCCAAATATATTTTATTTATTTGTTATAATATGGGTATTTTATGTCACCTTAGTTTGATTATAGTATACGCGAGTTTTTTTTTTATTGTACTATTTTATTGTTGTTTTTTAATTAACAATAAATCATAACAACTTATAAAGATCAAAATCTACAGAAGAGATGGGGGCAATCCGTCCCCTCAGTTTATAAACTGTACTCACGAATTCTTAAACTGTTCCCTCGGTTTAACAATTCGTGCCCACGGATTAATAAACCGTACCCACGAGTTCCTAATCCGTGCTCTCAGATTTGTAAACCGTGCCTTCAGTTTTTGCAATCTGTAGACCTATCCACAAATTCATAAACCGTGCCCACGCTTTCGCAATCCGTACTCACGGGTTTGTAATCCGTAGGCTACTCACGGATTTGTGGCCATTCCCCCAGTCTGTGCCGCATGATTCAACCAGGCCTCCTGTTTAGGTGCGGGATGCATTGCATTGTGTTTAAAGATCTTTAAAGTCCATTTTTGGTAGGAAAAAGCTCAGTATAAAATAAGCAAAAAAAAAAAAAAAAAAAGACCACATATAAAAAAAGAAATATAACATAAACACATTTCCAAAACTGTAAAAGGTTAGGTTATATAAAATAAAACATTCATAAATGATTTTATGATAAACATATTACTGTCTTCAGTGAACTCATTTATAGTAATACATACACGCAAATAATAATAATAATCATTATTATTATTACATTTAGGATACATATTTAGATGCATATAAGACGCTTTTACCAAAAAAAGGAATAAAGCAATTTGTCAAATGTCAGTCATAATACAGGTTAGACAATAATAATACAGGGCTAAGATTATCACAAATAAACACAAGATTGTGACGCATATCCAAGTGTTTGTGCAAAAAAATAAATAGGCCTAATATTGACGTATTTTCAGATTTTGTTTATGACTTTTTGCCCCTTTATTAAACATTTAAAATATTCGCAAATTAATATGGAAAAAAATTCGATTTTACTTTTTAAAATCAAATTAGAACCTGGAAATTATATTTTTCCCCGCAGTGATAAATGAGAAGAGCCATATGTCTCCGGAACCATACAGAGAGATGATTTATAGGTGATTTATAGGCTAATCATAGTAAATGTGTCTGAAAAATAACGAGGGATTTTTATTGTTTATTAATAAACTGTTTAAATTCATACCTGCTAACTTTTGAGTTTTGCTCGGCGTGAGATTTATTGACGGCCGGGGGGGGGGGGGGGGGGGGGGGGGTGGATCGAGACGTCGCTCGCGCAAGGTCTCTCGCTCGCTCTACGCGGTTTGGAGCACAATCTCTGTCTCGCATGCACGCTCGCTCTAGATAACGGGAGATTTTTAACGAATTTGCGGTATAACTAGTCGATCACGAGTGGCTCAACAGGTAGATATATAGATAAACTCATCTTCCAGGCATTTGACCGCCCGGGTTGACACTTCAGCGTGAGAAATCGGGAGTGTGGCGTGTGAGCGTGTGAAACCAATCAAATGCGGGTGTCTCACGGCCAATGCGTGAGAGTTGGCAGCTATGTAAATTAGTGTCGGCTAAACATATCTCCATCTCCGCTGTAAAGCGGATGCGCCTTTAGAAAGAAATGCACCTTTCGGATTATAGCCTATAATAGCCTATATAATCAGACGGTATAGGCCTATTTGCTTTCGATTCGAATTTGTTCGTTTAAAAGTGGACATTTCAAGCTTTAGATAGGCTATTGTTTCAGTTCATTTATCAGATGCGCTCCGGAGATCATGAAAGCGCGCCTGATTGTTTTATTTTATTTTACAAAAGCACAACGTTTTATTGTTACTGTGAGTTTACACAAATAAAAGTAGTAGCGAATGATGTATAATTTTTTTCTGTATGACCAGAAATGATAGATTATTTTAAGTTGTTTCCACTGCTGATAGGAAAATACAAGTGTTTGCGCGGGCGCCTCCGTGCCGTGCCGTGCAGTGCACACTCCGCACAAACACTTGGATATGCGTCACAAACTTGTGTTTATTTGTGTGTGTGTGTGGGGGGGGGGGGGTGTGGGGGGGGGGGGGGGGGGGGGGGGGATAAAAGCGTCTTCTAAATAGGCCTATGTAGCCTAAATGTAATAAATTAAATTAATATTTCTGATGTAAATTTTATGATGTAGATTTCTGTGAAACGCATAAAGTTGCACAGAAGAAATAAGCCCAATAGGACCTGCCCTGTACAGTTTAAGAATCGGTAGCCATAGTAGAGGACTATTATTTTGTTTTGTTTAGGACTATTATTTTGTTAAACAGACCTGAGCGACGACTAATGACGTCACATGCTCAGATTTGCTTGACCAATCGGCGGAAGGGGGCGTCTCAGGACCGCCCATATGTGGAAAACGAATTTTGAAGTCATTTATTCGTTTTTTACCTGTGAACTAAAACGAAAAATCAAACCGAAATCTCGTTTTTTCGTTTTTTTTGAAAAAACGAATAAGGCGCCGTTTTCTCGTTTCTGCTTATTTCGTTTCAAATTGGAAAACAAACTATCAAAACGTACACGGACCGTAGGCGATTGTAGGCCGAATCTGTATCTGTATGCATGAGACTGTCTGAATACCGGCAGAATTCACATTTTTGTTGTAAAAAGAGACACATTATGCAGAAGTGAAGTATAGTATAGTTTGTATGTGTGTTTGTCAGAGCCTGCAGTTGCTGTGTGACGCGCGTTCGCTGCGGGCGTGTCGTGACGAGCTGGACGCGCTCCGAGAGAAGGCCGTTAAAATCGATTCCCTATTTTCGTTTTCGATACTTGTGTTGGTTGGTCCGATCGATTGTGCAATCGATTTTCGAACGTAAAGTGACAGCCCTAGTCAAAACTATAAAGGAGGAAGGATGCCCTCCCTTCACTGTCACACTCTGCAGCCACTCTGTGTGACTTTTCTTGCTTTTCTTGCAAGAAAATGAACCTCATCAAAGACAATTGGAAATGTTTGTCTGCCACCACACCACCATATAGAATATGAAGGATATCAACAAATTTAGGAGTCAGCTGTCCACGGCAGTCCTAAACCTGCAAAGGAACCAACACAATATTGTCTAATTATTGTTATCGATAAAATCGCAGAAAATATTGAGATATCATTTTTTGTCAATATCGCACACCCCTATTTGAAATATATATTTTATGCTAAGTATACTACAAATACATTTGCATATTTATGTACTTTATATAAATACTCTGCAATTGTACTTTTGGTATACTAAATTGTATACTTAGTCTACTAAATTGGAAAAAAAATATTTTGTACTTAATGCCCTGTAGTTATCTGGAAATAGTGCTGAGGTCCAATTAAAGATATACTTAAGTATATTTGATTGTCCTAAAATGGAATTATTGCAAGTATACTTAATGTACACTTTAAATATCTTGCATATTATACAGAAATCATACAATGGGCATTTTGAGATGAGGGCATTTTAAATATGAATACATTTAAATGTTTGATTTTAAGGACATCTTTGTAAACCGTTGTACAATTAATAAGTTTGGTACTGTGAAATCTGGTACCTAAAGCTACACTGCATCCTACTTGTAGAAAGTGAGTGGAAATGAAAAACAAAGTCTTAAATTGTAAGCAATAAAGCCACATGGCTGTCATCTAGAGGACATTTTGAGAAAGACATTGTAAAGCAGAAGACAATATCTCAATAAGTAAATCCTTTAGGGAATCTCTGTGAGAGAGTACAATGTATGTATGTGCTCTTATCCACTTTTATTTCTGTTGAGAAATGACTCATTTTACCTTTAATGAAGTTCATGAGTTCATTTTATGTCACAACTTAAAGCACATACAATACAACATTTTATGGCATCAATGTGCTGCTAAGAAAGGAGATACCAACCGTGAACATAAAGTACATGGAGCAAACACAGAAAAGTGTGTGTATCAAGTGCACTCACTTTGAATGTCCTTACCCTCATGAAGCTGAGATTTATCAAATTGGTTGGTTTGAATGATCAATACCAAAAAACCTGCAACTTCAAACTAAATTGCAATTCTTCACATTCATTTAAATAGGGAAATCTGAGGGAATCATGTAATGACGCTCTAAATTCCAGGCAAGGATACTTGGTTGGCACCGCCTGCTCTGTTTAAGTAACACCCCCACTACCTTCTTCATAAATGAATGAGCAGAGTGGGTGAGTGGGTCAGAAAATGAGAGAGATGGGGACTACTTTAAACATCTACCTGTATCTGTCCTTTAACTTTATTTCTGCAGCTTCAATCCTCCGATCAGGCACCTGTCGGCTCCAGAGACACTTCAGGTTGAATGGAATGTACCAGACTGGGGATGTTATACTTGGAGGCCTTTTTGAGGTTCACTTCCTCACAGTGTTCCCAGAGCTGAGCTTCAGAACAGAGCCAGAACCACCTTACTGTGAGCAGTGAGTCTAGAGTGGATACGAAGAGCTACACAAGGCTTAAAAAGAAAGAAAGAAAAAGTCGGATGAGAAAGAAAATTTATTTTTAAAATAAACCTAAAAAAATCTATTCTTTACAAAACAACTCATGCACTAGAAGTCACTGTTAATTGCTAGTGTGAATTTTCTAACATGCTACTTTTTTTGTGTGTTTCATTTTCAGAATTGTTAAATATTAATATTTCTCTTGCTTTTTCTTAGATTTGATATGGCAAGTTTCCAGCAGGCACAGACCATGGTTTTTGCAATAGATGAGATCAATAAGAATCCAAACCTGCTGCCTAACATCACACTTGGTTACCATCTTTATGACAACTGTGTGATGCTAGGAATGGCATTCCGGGCTGCCATATCCCTGGCTAGTGGAACAGAGGAGTCCTTCTCCAACCTCAACTGTACTGGCTCTCCTCCGGTTATTGGGATTGTGGGGGACTCAAATTCCACTCCTTCTATTGCGATTTCTAGTGTTCTGGGACTATTTCGAGTACCTATAGTAAGCTAGAATAAAATGACTATAACATTTTCTGTACTTTTTAGCATTTGTTTCTGTAAACTAATTTTCATAAGTAGCAGAATATTTGTATTCCTTAAAATTATCATATGTTTGTATGTAAACAAAATTCGGACAGCTAATTTTGTTCTCATTCGTTGTCTCTCCTTTTGCTTTTGCCTTATTAGGTTAGCTACTTTGCCACCTGTTCCTGTTTGAGTAACAGAAAAAAATACCCTTCTTTCTTTAGAACAATCCCCAGTGATGCCTTTCAAGTGCGGGCTATGATTAAGGTTTTAAGCCATTTTGGATGGACCTGGGTTGGTCTTGTCTACAGTGATGATGACTACGGAAACTACGCTGCTCAGTCCTTCCTCCAGAATGTGCATGTGTTAGAAGGGTGTGTTGCTTTTTCTGAAATCTTGCCTTTAGATAACAACCGCAAAGATATACAGCGTATAGTGGGAGTGATTCAGGCCTCTACAGCAAGGGTGGTGGTGGTGTTCTCCACTTCAACTTATGTGTTGCCTTTGATGGATGAGGTGGTATTGCAGAATATAACAGGCAGACAGTGGATTGCAAGTGAAGCTTGGGCTACTTCACCTGTTTTTCATACTCAGCGTCTTTTGCCCTTTCTGGGGGGCACACTGGGCATCGCCATCAGGCGTGGAGAGATCAGAGGACTTCATGAATTTCTGCTACACCTCCGTCCTAACAATGATAAAAGAAACAATATGGTGAGAATCTTCTGGGAGAACATGTTTGGGTGCAAGTTTAACACTGGAGGTAGAGGAGACAAAATGTGTTCAGGGCAAGAGGATCTGAGCAGCACATACACGGCATACACAGATGTATCAGAGCTGAGAGCCTCATATAATGTGTATAAAACAGTTTATGCCCTGGCACATGCGCTTCATGACCAGATGCAGTGTGAGGAGGGCAGAGGACCATTCAGTGGGAACAGATGTGCTGACATAACAAACCTACAGCCCTGGCAAGTAAGGTTCAAATACATAGTGCAGAATCATTTTACATAGAAGAAACAACTAGACACAAAAATAAAATAAAAAGTGCAGCATTTAACCCCTATCCTTTCTACAAACTGTACAGCTGGTTCACTACCTACATCATGTGAACTTCACCACAGGCTTTGGGGATCATGTGTCGTTTGATGAGAATGGTGATGTTCTGGCCATCTATGATGTGATGAACTGGCAGCCTAACTCTGATGGATCAATCATCGTCCGCACCGTTGGTGTGGTAGATGAAGGGGCAGCTACAGGGAAAGTGCTCACACTGAATGAAGATGCATTATACTGGAACTTTGAGACAAAAAAAGTAAATAAACATTGCATGTTAATGTCATTCTGGAGATATGTAGTCTAAATACTAGTCAAAGCCATAATAAGAGAAATGAGGAAAAACTAATGAAAAGACCAACCTTGTCATAATGTAAAACAGAGGACAAACACATGACTGATAACAGATGATGTTTCTTTCAGCCCCCAAGGTCTGTGTGCAGTGAGAGCTGCCCCTCAGGAACCAGACGAGCAAGGAGGAAGGGTCTTCCGGTCTGCTGTTTTGACTGCCTGCCATGCGGAGATGGAGAGATTTCTAATACAACCGGTGATATTATTGACAGAAAAAAAATATATTTTCTAAAATTTGAATATCATTTAAAATGTTCTCTTATTTACTTGTTTGTTTGTTTGTTAATTTGTGTCTCTCTCACAGATGCTAATGAGTGCACAATATGTCCAGATGAGTTCTGGTCCAATCCAGATAAGGATCAGTGTGTCCCCAAAGAAGTAGAGTTTCTGTCCTATGAGGAACCTCTGGGCATCTCTCTGACCACTGCTTCTCTGCTTGGCTCCTGCTTCTGCGCTCTTGTGATGTTCATATTCGCTCATCACCGAAACACTCCCATAGTACGCGCCAACAATTCAGAGCTCAGCTTCCTGCTGCTGGTATCACTCAAACTGTGTTTCCTGTGTGCGCTACTGTTCATTGGCCGGCCACAATTGTGGACGTGTCAGTCAAGGCATGCTGTGTTTGGCATAAGCTTTGTCCTGTGTATCTCCAGTATCCTGGTCAAGACTATGGTGGTAATAGCTGTCTTCAAGTCATCTCGACCAGAGGGTAAAAGTGCCATGAAATGGTTTGGAGCAGTTCAACAACGATGCACAGTTCTGGTCCTAACAGCCCTCCAGGTTGTGATATGTGCAGTCTGGCTATCAACTGCCTCTCCAACACCCCATAAAAACAACCAGTATCTTCGCTCTAAAATAGTATATGAATGTGCTATTGGCTCAGTGGCTGGTTTTTCGATGCTGCTGGCATACATTGGACTATTGGCTGCAGTAAGTTTCCTCTTAGCCTTCCTGGCGAGAAATCTTCCAGATCATTTTAACGAAGCAAAGTTCATTACTTTTAGCATGTTAATCTTCTGTGCTGTGTGGATTGCATTTGTTCCAGCATATGTGAGCTCACCAGGGAAATATGCAGTGGCTGTGGAGATATTTGCCATCTTAGCTTCCAGTTTTGGTTTACTGGTGGCCATATTTGCCCCAAAGTGTTACATAATCCTTTTACGTCCAGAGAAAAACACTAAAAAAGCCATCATGGGAAGAGAAACAAAGAATAAATAGTTTTACCTTACTGTAAAATTGTAAACTGTCTCAATTTATTTTGGGCTTTACTTCCCTAAACAAATGAGCAACATTTTTTTTGCAATGCCTACTGTCTTGTAGTACTATAATTATTAAAATACAAGTTATCCATTTGCTTGCTTTAAAATAACCCTGTATCAATATATTTATCATATTGACTTTAAACATTTATTTGATGCATACGTTTTAAAAAGAAAAAATGTATTTGTTTGACCTCATATTTTTTAATCATAGCTCAAACTTCCGATGAAGCATCTGACTTATTTCCGATTAAGTATGTAAGACTTTTCCAGTCATTGAGTTTTCCTAACCCTGCCTCTTTCTTAAGAAGCATTCTGTTGATCAAAGTGACAAATCCTTGTAACCGACTTGAATAAGTTGCTGTGTCTGTGTGGGGAAATCTTTAACCCTCACTCAGAATTCCCATATATAGTCATAATTATCAAACAATACATTTATTAAATAATAATATATTTCTAATACTCAATGTGCTCGGAAATGTAGAGTTATGATTACCAATCCAATAGAGTGACACCTCAGTTGGTTCCTGTAAAAAAGCAATCTGCAGAGATTTCACAG
Source organism: Rhinichthys klamathensis goyatoka (assembly GCF_029890125.1). Lineage (NCBI taxonomy): Eukaryota > Metazoa > Chordata > Actinopteri > Cypriniformes > Leuciscidae > Rhinichthys > Rhinichthys klamathensis. The sequence continues at coordinate 4,576,341 of NW_026606764.1, read as the reverse complement.
TGACTTTGGATTTAATAAAATTAAACAGTACTATAGCAGATTCAAGTGCTATAGTTCCTGGTGACAGACAACAAGCTTGACTCCTATTGCATGTTCAATACAGACAGTTCTCAAGATGCTATTGTAAGCTGCTATGTGATCAGCAAAATTCGAGACTCACACCTGTAAGTAAATGCAGTTGTCATTCCCAAACACTGACAATGTGAATGTGGCCTTTTTTGTTTTGTTTTGCATAAGTTAGAATGACATCAGAGCAAGTCGGACCACACATTTCTAACCTGCTTGCATTGTGATCATCCGTGTGTGATTCTGCGCCAATTTTGCTCATCTCACATGAGCCTAACATGTGTAGTATCATGAATGTCGTCTGGGCAGACTACAGTACATTCATCAGGTTGTCACTGTCATTTGACCGACCAGAGTCAGTTTGTCACTTTACTGCAATTCAGAAATCCTCTCCTATGGCCTCATTGGATTGTGAAGTCCATTGGATGCCCCATTCAGAATCTTACAGGAAGTAGTAGGTCATCTGGGTACTTTTTGCTTACAGTTGTATGAATATTGTGAATTTAGACAAACTACTCTTTTTGCATAGGTTATATCCAAGTTTGCATGCTTCCCTACTATATATTAAGTAACTGTCCCCATTATGTTCTGTTAGTGTCATCATCATTGACTTTTAGTTTGTTTTCATTCTCATCATATGTTCCTTTGTTCAGTTTTCCCGCTTCTTATTTGTGTGCATTGGTTTAAGCGGTGTTCTATTAATTATCCTCATTTGTGTTTGCTATATAAATTGTTCCCTCACATTCATTCTCTGTTCGGTCTATGTTGCATTTAGTGTGTGTTGCCCTTCCTGTCTAATTATTATTTTGCATCATCATCATCATCAACATCAACAACAACAACAACAAACAAAAAACTTTGTATTGGAACTTTATTCTTTATCTTTGTCTGCCTTCCTGCAACCACCTGTGACAGAAGACTGAACCTTTAAAAAATGGCTTTAAAGAGACTACTGATATACTAAGGAGTGGTGGGCAGATCAAGGCTTCGTGGAACACTTAAGCAGTTGAAGCAAATGTGCTGTATTGTCAAATACACTTAAACAGTTGAAGCAAATGTGCTGTATTGTCAAAGTCAAAGTCAAGTTTATTTCTAGAGCACATTTAAAACAACAGAAGTTGACCATAGTGCTATACATCCAAAGTCATAAATAAACAACAAAAATAAAATGACAACAAGAAGACAAAAACACACAGCTCTTAAACTGAAGTAAAAGCCAAATAAAATAAATATGTTTTAAGACTAGATTTAAAAGTGGAGAGTGTTGGAGCCTGCCTCACAGACAATGGTAAATGATTCCATAGTTTAGGGGCCACAACTGAAAAGGCCAGATCTCCCCTATTGTTAAGCCTTACTCTAGGGACAGCCAAGAGCATGCAATCTGCCCACCTAAGCGACCTCGATGGAACATGTTTTTATATAAGGTCAGAAAGGTAGGTCGGGGCTAGACTATTTAAGGATTTATAAGCAAACACTAAAATTTTAAAATCAATCCTAAAACGTACTGGAAGCCAGTATAGGAGAAATGTGATCACGTTTATGTAACCCTTTTAATAGTCTAGCTGCAGCATTCTGCACCAACTGCAGGCGTGAGAGAGATGCCTGGCTGACACCAGCATAGAGGGCATTACAATAGTCCAATCGAGAGGAGATGAAAACATGTATAACTCTTTCAAAGTCTTTAAATGACAAAAAAGATTTCACTTTAGATAAGAGCCTTAACTGCTAAAAACTGGCTTTAACCCTCTGGGGTCTAAGGTGTTTTTGGGGTCCTTGAGATGTTTTGACATGCCCTGACATTTGTGATTTTTTCAGTTGCTTATAAACATATTAATGGCAAAGGTGTCATTACAACTCTATTTAGCACAAACAGGGATACCATAATATGTGAGCAACATGTATGTACATGTTTGTATTTTTGAGAGAATATTGTTTATGTATGGTTATTGAAAAAACTCAAACTTAAAGTTTCTGAAATAAGGCCACAAAACACATACTAAATATCGAATATTGAATGATCGTGAATAATGCTCTGATTCACACCTAAGAAGACAATGACCTGCATAATGAGCCGCATAATTAGCCTTTCACACAGGCGTGTCACTGGGTACCAAAGAATGCGAGGACAATATATATATATATATATATATATATATATATATATATTTCTTTCTTTTGTCCTCACATTCTTTCTTGTGGTACCCAGTGGAAAAAGACACATTTTTTCAAGATTTTTCCAACTCTAACTTTGAACCAATTCTGTAGAATATATTTATATATATATTCTACAGAATTGGTTCAAAGTTAGAGTTGGAAACATCTTGAAAAAATGTGTCTTTTCCACAAATTTTGCATGCAAATTGTATAATATCCCAGGTAAACATTTCTAGTAATTGAGCAGTTAATTCTCATACTGTATTTTCAAAAAGTTTTGGAATATGTATCCTCTCCCCAAATTTGTCACTAATAAAACACAATAAAAAAAGGTTACAATTACAACAACAATTACAATTTTAATAATAATTTAATAATAATATTTCAAGTGTAATCTTTCTTTGTAAAAAGTATACATTTTATCATACGTATTTCAAAGGTAAGGATTCATTAATTTGAATATTGGAACAAACACTATAATAAAATCTTAGTTGATAATTCAATATACCTACTTTATTTTTGACAAAACATCCCATACTATACAGTATATTTAACATATGTAGGGCTGGGTATCGTAACAAAATGTTCGATACCGATACCGATACCGATACCGATACCTTGACTTCGATACCGGTTCCTGAACGATACTTTTTTCGATACCAATTTTGTGTAACCAGTTTTAACAATATAACATTACCTAATTTTTTTTCTTTTTCAGTTTGTTTACTTTTTTACACTCATATTTTGAGTTTGTAAAAAAGCACCAATGCTAAAGTTTCATAATTTCATCATTTAACAACATGTATTCTTTACTTCAATGAGCTCATTGTTTCTGCCTTAATGCATTGTTTAACAATGAAACTGAATGAAAATTAATTGAAATGCATTACACTGTCACCTCTGATAACAGATCACTCTAAATTGTAATTTAGACACATGCATTTTCTGTAAAGCTGCTTTGAAACGATATCTATTGTGAAAAATGCTATACAAATAAATGTGAATTAAATTAAATATAGGCTACTGGGGGGCGGGATACTGTATATGCCTCGCGCTCAGCACGTGAAGCTTGCCGCAAAGCACTGGCAAAAGTAGCCTAATGATTATGGATGTGGAAACAATAGCAAGGAGATATTTTAATTATTTATTAATGAACAAGTGTTTACTAATGGTTTGTTCACACCGAAAGCGAATTTAATTATTTGTGCGAGTAGATTACATACAAAGTCAATGCAAAGACGTGAATAGACGCATCATTCGCGCCGGGCGTCGCGAATGATGCGTTTGCCGCGAACGTCTTCCGCGCAAGTTGAAAAATTTGAACTCGAGCGGAAGATTTAAGCGTCTGACTAGACGCGATATACGCGTATTTGACGCTCTATTCGCGTTCGGTGTGAACACACCATTACTCTCAAGTGTATTCTGTGCGCTTCTAACACACACACTACAGCCTCACGTGCGACGAGCCGCGTCTCTGGGCAGCCGCGTAAACTAGTGTTTTTTCCGCCACAGCCAATCATACTGAATGCTTATTGTTTCACTGACGTTGACGAGATTAACCACTTAGGTACCGAAATTTGGTACCGAAAAACAAGACATGTTTCGATACTCGGTAGTATCGAGGCAATTCGGTCGGTACCTAAAAAGTACCGAACTCGGTACCCAGCCCTAAACATATGTGCAGAAATTGGTGAACAAAAGCTTATTTGATGTGGCAGTAGTCTTTTTTTACAGTAAAAACTTTATAATCTATCCAAAACTAATCAACGAAATCTTGTCTAAACATTCATATTTAGTCTGTAACATATCGTGTTTATGATATATTAGCATATGAATGTTAATTTGCAGTTTGTTGCTTATACAAAGACATTTTATTTCAACATATTTCAGTCTATTTTTACTCATCTCTGTAGGCTATAGCAATATAGTTTGGTCAAAGCTAAACTAGCAGATGTGTTCATGTAAAAATAACATGTTTACTAATGTAGGTGCGAGTGTGAATAAACGGCACAGCTGCGCGCTGTACAGCTGTAGTAAACAACAGCACACGTCTGTGCCGTTCATTCATTCACACACAGACATGCGATTCATATTTAAACAGTCTTTTTGCGGTTTACAGACACTATTCCATATCGCAATTAGAACAAAACACTTAAGAATAAATAACTTACTATTCACATCAGCTTGATCAGTTGCTCCTCGAAATGAAACTACCAGCACTTCTGAGGTAAATTTTCCAGGATTATTAGATAGTGTTGAGTTTGGAATTGGAAATGTGAATGTTATCTCTTTAAGGACTGTAGGATAAGCAACACTCGCCCTGGATGGGCCTATCAGAACCCAGGAACTCAGTCAACTACAGTTGTTTCCTTTGATGTATTTACTGGAGCATATGTTTGTGTGTGGTCTGTACAAAGATAAATAACAATTACAATAAGTAAATAATACAGACTTCAGATCCAATTATTTAACAATCCAATATAGTAAACAATGATACAATCTGTGTGGAATATTACTTGCAATAAGAGTGAAATACAATTGTGCCATGATTAGCAATATTAGCATCAGAATAGGCCATTTAACTATAATCGCCATCAACTCACACTTATACTTGCAATTTACTACAGACATATTGAACATGAAAAACGATCTCTTTCAACATAAAATATGACAGCAGTATAATCAAAACGATCGCATAATTTGACGGCAGATGTGAATATGATTGTGCATGTAACGATCGTTAGTTAGACACCATAAAACACTCAAATTTAGTTACAATAACTTCAACAATCAACAATTATATACAAAATTACAACATGAACTTTCTCCTAAGTGTATATTAACCCTCTGGGGACGGCACACGCGCCGGCGCGTTTTGCTGTTTTTTTTTTCACATAGCAGCAACATAGACTTAAAATACTCCGTCATTTATGGTCATATAAATAAAATCAATACATGATTATAAACTATAGAGGGTCTTCTTTTTTTGTGTACACTCACACTAACGTCAAAACCTTGTGTTTTATTTTAAATAAATAAAATAAACAGGGTGCGCTTTCAGCTCACTCTGTCTCCGCAAAAATCTTTCTGAAACATGTCTGGAAAATGAACGGAAACTCCGCTAATACTTATCACACAAACATGAAACATACGTCTAAAGAACGCTTTAAATTTCTACTTTTAAATAAAACAATTCACATTTAAAACAAATATTCTCCTGCAATGTAATCTGTATGAAACTAAAGAGAAGTACAGTTTCTCCTGTCTCAGCTCATTATCGTTAATTTGTTCACACCCACTCGCAGAGCGCGCTATTCATAAGATAATGTGTTGAGGCGATCTATGCAAAATAGATAAACGCCCCCAGGCAAATGCCTTAAAAGCAGCAAGTTTCATCATAAGATTCACTCACTTTCCTGCGCGTTTGGAAGATGTCACGCTACACCGGCTCGGAAGCTCTTCAGCTCATCCTGGACAGTGACGAAGAGTTCACATTTTCCTCAGAAGAAGAGCGGGACTCCGACGATGAACGTTTGTATTTTGAAGAGCGACTTGATCCAGCCATGGATACAATTTCGGATGAGTAAGTCTTTTAGTTTAACTTACATTAGTTGACAAGCTATTTTATATAAACATACATATTTTACTGGTTGGACTATTTCCAGACTTGCCATCCAGTAGCCTATTCAGAGTATTGAAATTTAAAATATATCTTAATAGGCAGGTTTTACTTACATTTAAATTGTCTAGCCTATATGCTATATGCTGTATGATATGTAAAAAAATTATATTTAAAAAATGAGGAGCTCTTTTCCAAAACGCGATAAATCCATTTCAATAGTTTTCAGGGAAATTGTTTTTTTTTACCTAGACCCACACATTTTGTGAATATTCAATTTATCCTGTTAAAATGTTTTTTTCCTCTCAGTCTGAACATGTTGAACAATGATTATTAAATCAAACACCAATATTGTTGATGATAAATTCAAAGTTTTTTTTTTTTTTTCAAAACGCTATAAATCCACAAAAGAAAAATCCAAAAATGGATGATTTTGGCCACTTAATTAAGTTTTGTTTTGTAGAAAGACTTTCTTTAAAGTGAATTTCGTTTTGTATAAATTGTATCTTAATTTTAATAATTTTTTCATCAACCAATTGCCTTAACATCCATAATCCATAACATGCATTTCTCTCTATGCGCGTTCACTACAGTGTTTATATGCTGCCTCATTATCATCAACGAAGCGTGTGCTCACATTGCCTCGCAAATATCTGTTGTAATTCAATGTGTGTAAATGTGCTGAAATGTGTAAATATGCCCGGTTGATGAAGTGCGCAAATGTGTTAATGTGGTTAGTGCTATCTCCGGTAATGGCACATTGACACGCATATACAGCACGCGTCTACCATTTTTCAAATCAGTTATTCATACTATAGGCCAATGGTACTATACTTTGAACTATTTATGTCATAATAGTTTTCAACTTTTTTTAAAGGAATGTAGTTGCAGCATCATTGCCTTCACCTGCCACTCGGAGGGCGCGCAACACAGTCGAAAATCAGAAAGAGTAAGTATATATTTTTCCCACTATTTTACAGAAGTTAGTTCAATTTTGTTTATATACTTAGTGATGATACAATATGCATATGTGCCTGTGTGGCTTTGCAAAAATTGTGTTGTTGTTGTTATGCATGCACAATATTACAATTAGTGATTGGTAATGTTAATATAAAAGCTTATTTTTTGTTATTTTATCAACATGCTGATTGTCCATCAGTTATGCATGTGCTGGCATAGTACTTTGTTAAACCTTTATTAATATTATTATTTTTATAGGAATGTGGTAGCATCACTCTCACCTTCACCTGCAACTCACACTGGGAGGAGGGCACGCAACCGGTGTCGTTCAGTTTTGAGAACAATTGAAAATGACAAGTAAGTACACGTATTCCCTTTCTTTCAGATATTAGTATAATTCTGTTTACATATTCCGGTTTTGTCTGGGCAATATTACTTTCAGTGATTGAAATACAGTTTTTTGTGTAATAAACATGCTCACAGTTGTTTGTTTGTTTTACAGCTATAAAGATGATGGTGATCATCAGACACCTGTTGCAAAGAGGGCCAAGACAAACATTCAAACAAGCAACAAGCAGTCCACTCTGTCATGGAAAACAGAGACTGACATTGATATGGTTCCACAGGCTCTGAGATTCCTGCCAGCCCGGGAAGTTGGACCACAGCTGAGTTCTGCTGACACACACACTCCACAGAGTCTCTTCAAAATGTTTTTTTCTGAGAATGCAGTGTCAACTCTGTGCCACAACACCAATGTTCAGGCTGCTGGTGCAATTGCAAAGGGCCGCAAATTTAAATGGACTGATGTCAGCATCAGTGAGATGTACCGCTACATTGGGCTGGTGTTTTACATGGCCATGGTGAAGATGAGCTCCATCAAGGACTACTGGCGGCAAGACAGTCTTTTCTCTTTGCCTTTTCCTGCCACAATCATGGCAAGAGAGAGATACCGCACCATTTCATGGAATGTGCACATGAGTCACCCAGATGCAGATAAGGAGAATGACAGAAAGAGGGGCACAGCTGAACATGACCGTCTTTTCAGAGTCAAACCTCTCATGGACACTATCCATCATGCTTGTAAAGCCATCTATCATCCTAGAAGAAACTTAGCTGTGGATGAAAGAATGGTGGCATGCAAAGCACACACAGGTATGACACAGTACATGAAAGCTAAGCCAACCAGATGGGGTTTCAAGTTGTTTGTTCTTGCAGACTCCTCAAATGGATACATTTTGGACTTTTCTGTGTACACAGGAAAGAACAACTTTCCCACAGGCCATGGACTGTCATATGATGCTGTAACATCTCTTTTAGACTGTAAAGTTTTAGGCTCTGGGTACCATGTGTACATGGACAATTTTTACACAAGCCCAAAGCTCCTAAAAGACTTGTTTGCAATGAAGTTTGGTGCATGTGGTACTTACAGGGACAACAGGAAGAACTGCCCACGTGATACAACTAATTCACTCTCAAAAAAATCTGCCAGGGGATCCATCAGGTGGATTCGGGATGGACCTCTTGTATTTGTGAAGTGGATGGACACACGTGAGGTATCTGTCTGTTCTACCATCCATCCTGCTTATACTGGTGAGACTGTGCAGAGGAGGGTGAAAACGCAAGATACATGGAGGACAAAGACATTTCCATGTCCTGCACCTGTGACTGAATACAACAAACACATGGGTGGTGTTGACCTGTCCGATCAACTCTTACAGTACTACACTGCACAACACAAAACAATGAAGTGGTACAGAAAGATCATTCTACACTTCTTGGACATTGCTGCCACCAATGCTTTCCTTATCCACAAAGAGCTATGCAGGGTTCCAGACTGCGACCAAATTGGTCGCATATGCGACCATTTTTTGAGAATGTGCGAGTTAAAATGTTATGTGGTCGCATTTGTGCGAGTGGACGCTTGAGCAACAGAACGCCGTTGTATCAGCTGCTGCAGTCCGTAACTTATGTTCAAAATGAACGAGTAGGCTACATCATGAATCCATTTTCCAAACCGTGTTTTTGACTTATTCTGAATCACTACGGTACGCCTATAATAAGTGTTTATATTCGGACTATTTTATCCCGGGGTCGTCTCGGCTGCGGAGTAGCCCAGTGCCTGCGTGACTCGCCATAGACATTAACGGAGAGAAGTTCTGTCTACAATGTTCTTCCGCAAGACACGTGCAGTTTATTTATTGACGAACGTAGACGTCACGCGCATTGCACACTGATGGTGAAACGCGCCAATTACGAATTCACGAATTAAGGCATATAAAAATGATAAAAATGGTCTCACGAAACACAGAGCCCCTTCCTCCTACGTCTTTTCAGCGGTTATATTTTCCTCTGTCGAGCGATTACTCTCATGATCGCTCGACAGAGGAAAAGGAAATTATTATAAAATGCAGAAGGTAAGGAGTGTGAGATTTCTGCTTTTTGTTACAACTATAAACTTTGATAACGAAAAATCTATCAGTTTATTATAATACTCTAATCTTTTAAAATGTAATGCATACATTTGAATGTTTAATGATTTTTAAAAGATAGAAAGATGATAATAGACAGATAGATAGATAGATAGATAGATAGATAGATAGATAGATAGAATATGATTCAAATGTAAATAGATAGATTGTATTTAATTCAAATGTAAAATGCTTAAAATTACAGATTAAAATTACTGTCCAAAATCCATAAAAATCCTGAAATTTGGCAATGATAATTAATATATTACAGGTATTTATGCTGCAACCCAGAAAGCCTTTGCTAGCCTTGGTCCATTAAAACCACTATTCATCAGCATGCATTGATTAATCCCATGGCATGTAGCAAAAAAAAAAAAAAAAAAAAAAAGGTGCGACCAAATCATATGCTGGTGCGACCAACTGAGAAAGTTGGTAGCACCAGTGCAACCAGTGGAAAAGTTAGTCTGGAGCCCTGCTATGTGGTAACATGACCCATAAACAGTTCATGGAACAGCTTATTGCAGAGCTCTGTGGTGTGTCACAGAAAGTAGCACCAAAAAAAACCAGTAGTGACCATGTGCCGGTTCCAGGCGCTGAGCTGAGCTCAGATGCAACGAACATTTGCACAGTTGGTCGCAAGATCTGTGTGCTTTGCAAAGGACAGCTTGGTAAAAGGCAGGACACACCTTGGAAATGCCAGGCATGTAATGTTCACTTGTGTCTTCAGTAGAATAGGAACTGTTTTCAAAAATGGCACCAAGACATGTAACTGTATTCTCAAAACAATCGGATTGCTTTGATTTCACTACTTATATCCACTTTTGTTTATTTTGCTCACATTTGATTTGCTTAGAGCCCGCTTCAACGGGGCATAAGCATTTACTGTGAGATACCTGCCTTTACTTTTGTTTATTTTGCTCACATTTGATTTGCTTAGAGCCCGCATCAACGGGGCATAAGCATTTACTGTGAGATACCTGCCTTTAGTTTTGTTTATTTATCGCTCACAATTGCTTTGTTTATAGCCGACTGATTATTTATTTATTTTACTCACATTTGATTTGCTTAGAGCAAATTTAGAACATTTAGTTTCTCCACATAGAGGAATTACAATAAAACAGATTGAAAAACAAAACCTTTGAATCTCCTCTCATTCTTTGTTCAGGCTGCTTCACTTGATGGGCCATTAGCCATTGGGAGAGTGTCTTTCACACCCCTGGTCTGAATCTCATTAATATTCATAGGCCATTACCACTCCCACGCATAAACCTCATCTGACAAAAAAACTGTCATACAAAGTATTAATTAATGTTGTGTTTTATGTAGGGCTGTCAAATGATTAATCGTGATTAATCACATCCAAAATAAAAGTTTTTTTTTACATAATATATGTGGGTGCACTGTGTATAATTATTTTATATATATAAATACACACACATGCTTGTATATATTTAAGAAATATTTTCATGTATACTGTATATAGATTTATATATAATTTATATTATATATAAATATAAATATTTTATATATAAATAATATTTTTTTCTTAAATATACATGCATGTGTGTGTATTTATATATATACAAAATAATTATACACAGTGCACCCACATATATTATGTAAAAAAAACTTTTATTTTGGATGTGATTAATCGTGATTAATCATTTGACAGCCCTAGTTTTATGTGAACGATTAGCGAGGATGATTTTCACATCATTTTGAAGCCAGAACTCGAAGCGACAACATCCATTAGTCAAAAGTCTTGTGGACACATATTTAGTATGTGTTTTGTGGTCTTATTTCAGCAACTTTCATTTTTATTTTTTTCTATAACCACGCATAAACATTATTCTCTTAAAAATACAAACATGTACATACATGTTGGTCACATATTATGGTAGCCCCGTTTGTGCTATATAGAGTGAATTTACACCTTTGCCATTAACATGTTTATAAATAACTGAAAAAAGCACAAATGTTAGTGCTTGTCAAAACATCCCAAGGGCCCCAAAAACACATTGGTCCCCAGAGGGTTAACAAGAATTAACTCACTTTATAGATGCACGCACACATATAACACTCCAACTTGGATCGGCTCGCATTTCTTCCTCACAGAACACTTTGCGTCATCAATTAAAAGGGAAACAAGTCTTAAAGGGGCCACACACGCAAAGCCGTTTGTACAGCCGCCCCCAAATTGTGTTCAATTTGACATTTAAGATGGTTGCGTGTGAGTTACCGATGCCACAGTGGGTGTGTTGGGCTCTTCCGTATCTTCTGGGATGGGGGGTAGAGCCACCAGTCGAGCCACAGGTCTAGTATAAACCTAGACCTGTGAGAAGAAGGTTGGGCGTTACCGGATCGGTATCAGCCACATTAGAAGATACATACCCAAGGGGTTTTGAATTAAGGATGTTCTCCACTTCAACCAACACAGTCCTGAGTACTTCTTCTGATACAGTTTGTGCTCCAATGGTCGCAGATAGTGCCAATTTAATGGATCTTATCTCCCTCTCCCAAACTCCCCCTAAGTGTGGTGCTGCGGGAGGATTGAAATGGAATGTGATCTCCAGTGGTGCAAGTCTTTGCTGAAGATCAGGTAACATACACTGAAATGCTTATCAGTTGAACGAAAGGCTGGCTTGTGGAGACGCAAGCGTGCTAAAGGAAGGTCTGCCATTTTGGGAATTGTAGGTTTGGCTCTCAGACGTTGGCATTTTGTACAGGCATGTTGTAAGCTGCGGATAGCTGCTCTTCCTCTTAGAACCCAGAACTGTCGTCTTATTTCTGCAAACACCCGATCAGGGCCTGGATGACAGAGTCTTTTATCGTAATCTTGGAGGAGTAACTTCACAGCTGGATGTCTAGATTCTAGTACAATGGGATGTTTCAGGGCAGGATCTAAGGTTTCAGCACATCTTAGCCTACCACCAACCCGGATTGGTAGCTGTGTCATATTCTGGAGCTAGGGTGAGTAAGCGGCTATTATGTTGAAGAGCCTTGCCTGATTTCAGTCGTTGTAATTCCTCAGGAAAACTCTCATTTTGCACCTTCTGGAGTATGCATGTCTCTGCTGCTTGATACATGTTTGCTGTAGGTTCTCCTGACTGTCCAGCCGCCTCATGTAGCTCCTGTGCAGTGGGCTTTACTAATTCTGTCCATGTCCTGTACTTATTGCCAGTTGGTTCCTCTACAGCTACTACTCCACAGAATGCAGATATCTTAAGCTCAGATTTGTCAATCTCAGGGCGCTCTGTAGGGTTTGTGGGCCAGCTTTCAGGTGGAAGGAGCAGGAATGGGGGCCCCTGGCTCCATCTGTTAGCCTTGGCAAGTTCTTTCAGAGTCTTTCCCTTGTGAGGTCATCTGCGGAATTTTGACCTGAATTCACATATCGCCAGGCAGTGAAGTTGGTAAGCTCGTGGATTTCAGCCACTCTTGTACCGACGAAGACTTTAAAATGGCAGAACTCTGATTGAATCCAGGACAGCACAGTGGTGGAGTCTGTCCAAAGAATTGTGTGGCGAAGTAACAAAGTTAACTCTTTCTCCAACAGGTTTGCCAACTGGGAACCAATTACAGCAGCACAGAGCTCCAAACGGGGCATTGACAGGACTCTTTTTGGTGCTACTCTAGAGTACGAATGACAGATGGATCTTACCAAGCTGATCTTCGGTGCGCAGGTAAGTCACTGCTCCATATGAACTCTCTGAGGCATCGCTGAACACATGAAGGTCTGTAACAGATCTGGTTTGATCTACTGAAGTTGGTACATATGACCTTGGGAAACTGATCTTGTGAAGAAACTGCAGTTCACCTTCCCATTCGTTCCAGCTCTGGACTAAAGTTTGGGGAAGTTGGGTGTCATCCCAGCTGCGCTGTTTGCTCCAAAGTTGTTGGACCAGTACTTTAGCCCTGGTAGTTAAAGGAAGGATATATCCCAAGGGGTCTTACTGACTTGCTAAAACTTTTTAAATAATCCTCATTGTGGGAGCGCCATGATTTATGGGCCGGTGACGGTACGTCAGGACATTTACAGGGCAATTCCAGCTAAGACCCAATGTGGACTCCTGGACATCTGTCTTTTCATGAGCTAGCCAGAGTTCCAGACCATACGATCTGGCTTCACGTGAAAGATGGTGAATGACAGATGGCACATTGCTGGCCCATTGTTTCAACTCGAAGCCTCCTTCAGCTAACAGCTCCCTCAGCTTGTCAACCAATTGCTCAGCCTCCTCTGGTGACGACAAGCTCTGCAAGCAATTGTAAACGTAAAAGCACCGTTCGATAGAGAACCTCACATCTTCGTTAGGTTGACTATGTTCTCTCACATGCTGTTGTAAGGCAAAGGTAGCACAGCAGGGCCTGCAGGTTGTGCCGAATGGCAGAACGTGCCATTCAAAGACATCAGGTGGACCTTTCTCCTTTGAGTCACGCCAGACAAAACCGAAGAAGTGGTCTATCTTCTGGAAGAAGGCGGACCTGATGAAACATGCCCCGGATGTCTGCACTGATGGCCACTGCATGTTCACGGAATCTGAGCAAGATCCCAAGAAGTGATGAACCCAAGGTGGGGCCAGCGAGGAGTGAATCATTTAAACTGAGGCCACTGAACTGAAAGGAGCAATCAAACACCACACGATTCTTTTCATTGTGGCGCACCATATGGTGTGGAATGAACCAGGATTTACCATCTCTTTCCATATCTTCTGGAAGGAGCTTTCTAATAGCTCTGGACAGAACCAATTTCTGGATTTCTGAGGAATAAGCTTCAGCTTGTTGCGGGTCTCTGGCAAGTTTCCTCTCAGTACTTCGTAGGCGTGGCATGACAGCTTCCATAGTGGCATGAAGATAGGGCATGTCACACTTGCGTAACAAGGGTGTTGCATAGCGACGTATTCCATCCACCTCTACACGAACTGTCTTGGTTTCCAGTAACTCAATGGCCTTTTGGTCCTGCTTGGATCTTGTGTACTCCCTTTCATTCTGAAATGGCAAAACATCCACTTGCCACAGCCTTTCAACATTATTGAACAGTTCTGTGGTGCTGAGAGGAATGGATATGTGGAGACACTGTTTTGGTTCAAGTCTCTGCTCCAACAGGCTGGTAGGGCCCTGGAGTGTCCATCCTAATTTGGTTCTTATTGCAGCTGGACCCCCAGGTGGACCAAGTCTTACTGGCTCAATTGGTGAGATTATGTGAGTTTGATCTGCACCAACAAGGACAAGAGGTTTTGCCCTTTCAAAATACTGCAGTGGTAGTCCAACCAAGTGTTTGTATTGCTTCTGCAGCTTTGGAATTGGGTAAGAGTGATCAACGAGATCAAGCTGTGGGGCAGTAAAGGCTCTGGATATGAGATATCGCTTCTTCGGGTTGGAGTATGGAGAAATGGAGAATGAGACTGAAGCTCCATCAAGGGTTTGCACATCATGACGGATGGTTCTCAGAGCTAAGCTTTCTTGTGTCCCTCTTAACCCCCTGGGGTCGGCTATCGCGCCGGCGCGATTGTCTCGCTTTTTTTCTTATCAGTGCAAAAGAGACTCAAAATACTCGGTTGATTTTGATCTTACATATAAGTGTGATACATCATTAGATCCTGTTAAGTTTCTATTTTTTTTGTGGATACTCACAATAAAAACAAAGTGTTGTGCTTTTCACCAAATAAAGAAAAACAAACATGATGCGAGTTCAGCGTTCTCTCTGTCAGTGAAGTCCATTCTGAAACGCGTCCTAAGATTAACTGTAACTCCGCGATTACTTGTCACACAGGCACGAGAGATTTTTCTTTATGAAGCTTGAATTCTCTTCTTTTAAATGAAGTAATTTATATAAAAAACAAATATTCTCAGTTTATGCAATCTGTATGAAAAGAGAGTGCTGTCAGTTTTTTTTTTTCCCAGCTCATTACACTTCATTACGTGTTAATCTGACACGCCCACGGAGGACGCGCGCTATTCAAACGCAAATGTCGAGGCAAGCCATGACAATGCCCACATCAGCCGTTCCACCGCGGCGGTAAAATGTGTGGTGTATTTGCTGCCTTTTACCGCTAAGAGGCGCTACAGTCATAGACTCTGAAAAGTGTTCGTTTATTCCGGTTTATTCTCTCTAATGCGTAATCTGCTGCCGCACCGCGCTGATTCAGAGCGATTGAAACCTGGTAGCAGATGAATTCAACAAGTGAAACGTAGTTAAAATAATTCATAATCACAATACTGAAATTAGGCTACTGAAATGTAATTGAATAAATAATGAAAACATTTCAACATCAAGGCTACATCAATGAGGCTTTACAACTTTAACAGTGTACAGACGGTAGCTCAGTGATCAACGCAACAACACGAGCTTCGAGGAGCTTCCTTCGACCCGAGATCGAATCTCAATGTAGCGTACATGTTGTTAACCGATGTTGGCCTACAGCGTTTATATTTTACCACCTTGATGCTTAAATAGGTAACTGTTTATAACTGTTTACTTATTTAAAGTCAAGAGTTTTGTTTAATTATCATTACAACATAAATTTGCTACATTCCTGTAGAACCGCAGCCGCTGCACAAACGACAAAAACTGATGAAGGAAGATTGTCAGCCGATTGCATCAGAAAATGAAAATGAAGAAGCTCGTCTTTAGTCTGCTAAATTATTGTGTAATGTAAAAGAACACTAAAATTACTTAAGTTTGAAACCAAGTTCGAACATTTCAAGGTTTAAATAAAGTGTCGGGACAGTTTTTTTTAATTTAAAACAGGGTTGCATCGGGTTTAGAGTTTATTTCTTTTGCGATGCAAAATAAGAAACACTAGGCTAATCTTATTCTTGCGACATTTTAAATTTGTATTGCCAAAGAAATTACAGCTAAATTAAACAATTAAAACAGTACAAAACGAAAATTGTCCAAAAAAACATAATTAAATTAAAAACATGCGTTTCTCTTTGCCTCTCTCGCGCTGGATCTCTTTTTAACAAGTTTATTTAGTCTCCCTCGCTTTGCGCGCCGCGTCTCTCTCGAAATTAAACATTTCAGGGTAAAAACACATCATACAGCTGATAATACTGTATATGTCGCTGCGTGTCAGCCATACAAATCACGAAAAAAATGATTTAGCCTTTAATTGTTGCTTCAAAGACACAGCACGCCTTGTTGATTTCACCTTACAATAACTTCAATTGAAATTTTGTGTGAAAAAAACTTTAAGGCTACAATAAATAAACTACAATATTTATAATTTAATAAGATATGGGGCCTACATTTGGACACAGATTTATCCTTACAATAATTTTGCCTGCTCATCAGGCTGGCTATCCGACACTCTCCATATGAAAGAGGAACATTAACACCTTTGTCCAGCAACTGTCCCTCCAACCCCCCCACAGGCTATCGGAGTATGAGGCTGACTTAACACAAAGAGAAGTCGCAATTCACACTTAAATCGCTATTCTAGACAGTGTTGATAATGTAGGAATTAAATGATTTAAGTTACATGTAGCCTAGTAATATTTCTGTCATAAAAGTTTATTACTAAATATTTCATTATTTCAATAATTGATGAAATAAAACTGGTTTGGGCCAGCTTTTTCCAAGCAAAACTAAATATAATCTGAAAAATCACATGTTAATTTGTTGTCATGAACAAAATGTTCAACTCAATATTAAAGTCTACAGGGATCTTTGGATCCTTACAACCAGGCATGCAATTTGTGAATTAAGTTTTTATTTTATTTTGTATTATTCAAATAAATATCGAAACACGGTGCTTCGTGGTAATGCTGCTAAATTAAATAACATTTATAGAATAATTATGAACTTAAATGAAACAATATCGCAACATTTCGACAAATACATTATTTGATCTGTTTTTACATTTTAATTCAGGGCGATTTAGCCTACATTTAATTAGAGCGAGATTTTCACCCTTGTCTTGTCATTTTCTCATTGGGAAGCGCTTCCAGTTTGAGTAGATCCTCTGTACCTCTCGTTTTCATAAGGATTAGCCTACATAATCAGATAACATTTATTAGCCTAAATATTTAGACATTTAAAGGCTTTAGACATAGCCGATTTCTTATCGTGACTGAGCTGAAGTGGCTTTCGGTTCATTTTTGTGACGCGCAGTTCCCGGAGACAGAGACGACAGATACTGTTTTTGTCGTTAGCCTAATATGAATACAAGTTTACAGTTTTGAACGATGTAATACTCTACTCTTATCTGTATGACCAAAAAATTACAGAGTCGCCTATTAAGTTATTTTAGCTGTAATAATGAGAAAAATAAATTAATCTAAATGAACGCGCCGCCGCGTTTGTCGAACACTAACTCACCATGCCAGAATAAAACCCGACTTTAGAAAAATGCATAGGGCCACTCGGCGTGGTGTGCCAAAACACTTAATTATAAACTTCAATATTTCATTCAAAATAATCTCATCAACACGCTTTGTGAAATTTTGAAAAGCCGTGCATGCATTAGGGCCACTGGAACTAATGAACAACTGAAACGCTGGTTTTGATTTTATTGTTTGTCGTTTAAACGTGCCTGTTGCATATCTCTATTTTATATATTTGATATTGGTGAAGTAGCCTATAGCATTGATTAGCTGGGTGTGGGGATTAAAATAATTCAGCAGAAGCAGGGATGTTTAGACCAGAAGGAAATCCCAATCCCCCCTGGCAAATCACACTTTACTTAAAACTAGGGATGTCCCGATACCACTTTTTCACTTCCGATACCGATACCGATGCCGCAGCTTTGGCTTTTGCCGATACCGATATTAATCCGATATTTTTATTTTATTCTTAAACTAATAAAAAATATAGCAATTTTCTCAATTAGCCACCTAAAATATACCTCCTATATAGTCCACAACAACAGTTGATTATGAAAGATTGCCACCCTTTATTCAAACACTACAAAAAAATAAAGAAATATATAAATGAAAGAAAATACAGATACTTCAGTACTTAAAGCTAGCTAGCTACCAACAGGTTTAAAGTTAAAACAATTTAAACAGCAGCATTCTACATTGTAAATACCAGTACAGTTTTTGTTTTTTAAATCAAGTAGAATTTCTATAACTGTGTTAAACTGATTATCCCTCTTGTGTGTGTTAAACACAATCTACTTAATACAGACAGCTTCATTATAAAGATAAACAACAAATCCCCAAAATATATGATCATAATCTATGACAAAAATGCTATTATAAACTAGATTAGTGGATAATACACATTGCTCTTCTTATTGTTGTAAAATACATTCATGAAAAACAAGGGTAACAAAAATGAAAAAGATAATTATTTTAGATATAGCTAAATCTGCTATAAAATTGAGACATGTTTTAAGTGTATTGCACAGCTATTTAATGAGGCAGCAACATTAATAATTATTAATGTTAATAAGCTTTAATTGCGTCACTGCATTATGATATGAAAGGCTTCAATACAGTGCGGCACAAAGCGCGTATGCGCATCCCGAGCGGAGAATGATGCGCTTGAAGCCACGTGGAGTTACAGCACGCAGCGCGTCGAGTCCGCTTTGAAAAGTTCAAAGCACAACGGAGATACATATTGATGGACAGTGTATTATACAGTATCTATCTATGCAATCGTTTATTGAGCCTTTTCTTTTAACAGTTTTAAATTTTAGTTACTGTGCGCGTGAAGAACAATTATAGTGCTCTGACTCTAGTGTTGTGATCAAACCCTATGGATCAAACCGACAGCGTCCGACACCCGGTAGAGAGTAACACGATTGAGTTACAGCAATAAAGTCCAGCAACATAAAGTTGTTATATGCGAAAACATAGACCTTTATCTTACAGATCAAGTATAATAGTATTAACATTGAATCATCTTGAAGATAGTTTCATCATTGACTGTAACCGAACGCGACGCGCTGTTTGAATGCTGAATGGAGAATGACTGACAGCAGCGAGAGGGAAAAGTTTACGTGATCTTGAATTTAATGACTTAAATATTAATTTCTCTCTCACATAATGGCTTCAGAACACTTATAATAGAGTGCACGAAAACGTTATGGTACTTTAGAATGTTTTTGTGCCTTTTGTGGGGCTTAACAATAACACATAATAGTATACCCACAATATCGGATTTGGATCGGCCTCGTCTGATCGATGTCTGATCGATACCCGATCCCGCAAAAATGGCAGTATCGGAGCCGATACCGATCCTGAGTATCGGATCGGGACATCCCTACTTAAAACCATGTTTTTTAAAACTCTAGGTTGTGGGGAACAGACCTCTCTGCCATGCGCGCGCATGGTTTGGAGCACAATATCTGTCTCACTCTCGCATGCACGCTCGCTCTAGATAGATTACGGGATATTTTAACTAATTTGCGGTATAACTAGTCGATCACGAGTGGCTCAACAGGTAGATCTATAGATAAACTATATCTTTTAGGAATTTGACCGACCGGGTTGACACTTCAGCGTGAGAAATCGGGGGTTTGGCGTGAGAGCGTGAGATTTGGGTCAATTGCGTGAGTCTCACGCTCAGTGCGTGAGAGTTGGCAGCCCTGAAAAAAAAAAATAGTATATATATATATATATAGGCTATATATAATTTATTTATTACAGAACTGCTTTTGAAATTACGATTGGTAGCCTATTATTATACAGATGCAAAGTCGTTCTGTTGGGTACTATTTTGTGTGTAAAATGGAAATGCATGATAATTGTATTTTATATATATAAGCAAAAAAACTGTATGGTGTAACAGAGTTTTAGAGCTAGACAAATCTAAATAAATCTAAAACTTACAACAGACCAGGCTTGTGTGGGATTTGAACCCGTGTCATCTTGATGATGAACCCTAAGTTCTACCGCTCGGCTATGAATTTTCTCACTGAAAAATACCCGAACGTCTGTTTCTCACATGAGCGAGAAAACGTTTTGTCTTTAGCCTGTGAGTGTAGGCCTATACTTTAGCCTTTTACAGTTTTAAAAGATTATATCTTATTTGAATGAGCAACAATTACGGAGTAGGCTATAAATGTTTGTTGTAGGCTTATTTGGAAATTACCATAACTTTGTAGTATTTCATCCTTAGGCTACAGTTTTGTAGGCCCCACTTACGTTTTGTTAAATGTCCCTTTGCGCCACCTGGCGGTCATTTCGCGAACGACTTTGAAATGCGACTGGTTTATTTTTACCGTGGTGGATGGCTAAAAATGGTATGTGGATGGCTAAAAGGTGACTAAAAATGTGCTTTTGGCTTTCATTTATATTTTGATTGTTTGTATATATATATATATATGTGTGTGTGTGTATGTGTGTATAAATATTTATTTATTTATATATATATATTGTCCTTGCATTCTTTCTTGTGTGACACCCCTGAATGAAAGGCTCATTAGTATGCAGTCTGCTCAGGTGAGAACTGCCTAATTATTCATGAGGGGGTTGGGTCGTTCACGCCCATCCGCATATTGCCTTTGCAAACAAAAAATGTTTTTCACAATTTAAAACAATCTATTGTTTTATGTGAATGATTAGGCAGAATGATTTTCAGATCAATTTGAAGCAAAAACTCTAGGCAACAACATCCACTTGTCAAAAGTCTTGTGGACAGATATTTAGTATGTTATTTGTGGCCTTATATTAGAAACTTTATTTTTTTGTTTTTTCAATAACCACGCATAAACAATATTCTCTCAAAAATACAAACATGTACATACATGTTGCTCACATATTATGGTAGCCCTGTGTGTGCTATATAGAGTGTAATTTCACCTGTGCCATTAATATGTTTATAAGCAACTGAAAAAAGCAGAAATGTCAGAGCATGCCAAAACATCTCAAGGACCCCGAAAACACCTCAGACCCCAGAGGGTTAAAGGAGTAGTTCACTTTTTAAAAAACTTTTGCTGATAATTTACTCACCCCCATGTCATCCAAGATGTCCATGTCTTTCTTTCTTCAGTCGAAAAGAAATTAATGTTTTTGATGAAAACATTCCAGGATTTTTCTCTATATAATGGACTTCAATCGTAGCCAAACGGTTCAAGGTCTAAATTACCATTTCAGTGCAGCTTCAAAGGGCTTTAAACGATACCAGACGATGAATAAGGGTCTTATCTAGAGAAACGATGATTTTCGATCATTTTCGATCAAAATGAACGAATCTTTTTTCGAGTCATTGACTCGTTCATTTTGATGAACGAGTTCGAACAGGAGAGTTCGCAAGGCGAGCATTTGTGCCTATAAAACTTTAACTTTTTTATTTATTTTTGATATGACCGAACGTTTCGCTAGATAAGACCCTTATTCATCGTCTGGTATCGTTTAAAGCCCTTTGAAGCTAAACTGAAACGGTCATTTAGACCTTGAACCGTTTGGTGCCCAGCAAAGTGCATTATATGGAGAAAAATCCAGGAATGTTTTCATCAAAAACATTAATTTCTTTTCGACTGAAGAAAGAAAGACATGGACATCTTGGATGACATGGGGGTGAGTAAATTATCAGCAAAAGTTTTTTTAAAAGTGAACTAATCCTTTAAGCCAAGCTTCTGTGCTGCCTCTGGCAGGAGCATCGTACGCTCAGAGCCATCATCAAGGATTGCGAATGTATGTGTCCAGTGTGCAATTGCCATGGTGTAAGAGCACTCTTTGAGTAAAACCTTATTAATGCTGACTGGTTTGTTCAGGTACAACGTTTGGGTCGCTGAGCTGACTAGGCAAGCCTCTGTTTTGGATACCTTTATGACAGCCCTCTCATTTACCTCATGGAGGATTCGTAGATGCTTTCTCTGACAAAGCGGACATGGTTTCTTTAGACCACAGTGGATAGCCTGATGAGCACGGCCACAACTCCAGCATCTCCTATTGGCGCGTATCCACTCTGAGAGCTGATCTTTGGTGAGGGTTGAAATTTTGGGGCATTGACTGAATGCATGATCAGAGTTCTGACAGTAAGAACAATATACTGAGGGCCTACTCTTAGCTTTCTCATCAACCTTGGCAGAAGAATATGTAGCGTTTGTTACCTCCGCACTGTTCCCAGACCCAGTCAGTACAGTGGCAGTGGTTCGGCGTGACCATGGAGCTACCCGAGACTCTCGTTTGGGCCGGGTTTCTCCTCTTGCTGACTGATCATCATAGCTTTGGCACCAAGATTCATATTTTAGCCAATCGGCCAGATCCATCAATGAGTATGTCACCTTAGGCCCATGTAACATGTGGCGGCGAAAATCAGCCCGTCTTTCAGGTGGCAGCTTACTGAGGAGGCGTGCAACATGCAACCCACACTGCAACTCAATGCTACCCACCTGGCCCAATGTTTTTAGCAGACCAACTAGAGACTGCACTTGAAGGGAGAACTTTTCAAAGGCTGATGGGTCATTGCGGCTTATATCAGGAGAATCTAGAATAGTAGCAATCCTTTTTAATGCTACCTGGTGGGGCTGACCGAACCGTTCATTGAGGGCCATCATGGTGTCTCTGTAAGGTGTATGGGAGTGCAAGAAGGAGTCTGCTATTAGACAAGCATCGTCCAATTTTAGATGGTCAACCAGGACCTGATATTTAAACATTTCAGTACTGTCAGGTGGCAAGAGGTTGTTTAAGGCCATTTTTAATCGGGCGAACTCACTTGGATCTTTGTTGCGGAAAAATGGAATGGTGGGGCATGGTCCTTTGTACTATTTCTCAATCAGATTCATAGATGCCATGGGAGGTGCCATATTATAGGATGCCATTCTGTGATGTTCAGAATTTGGAAGTGTGGATGATTCCCATGGGTGGTCATAAACATACTGAGGACTTATCGTTTGGGCAGGGTATTGACCATACCTCAGATGCTCATCATACCAACTTGCATGGTGGAAATCCATAGTCTTCTCCACTGAAGTGAGTCAGGGACTGAAAGTTGGTGTGGCCCTTGTACTGCTGTAAAGCCTTTGCTTGTCGTGCTGATTCATAATTACTGGCTCTTCATATGCGATAGGTGGAGGAGGCTCTGGCCAGTCTTCATCACTCACATGCTCTGCATGGTGGAATTTAACTGATGGATGATTAGACTGGGTCTTAGGAGTAGATAAAGGCCTTTGGAGACTACAGGCTCGGTCTAAAAGCTGAATCAACTCATCTTTGGCTGTCTCGATTCGTTTAACAATGCAGTTAAACTAAATGTATGAAGCAAACTGTATGAAGCTAAAAAATAAACTCAACATTAGCAACAACAGTTAAAATAAGATCACATGATTTATCTGTCAATCAGATGCACATAAAAGTGTAGCTCGTTGCTATAGCAACAGTGTGTCACAGTTCTGCAAGAGATAGGACCCAGAGGCAAATGAGCAGACAAGGTTTTTTTTATTTACAAGACAGAAGACTAGAGACAGCAGGGAGAGTGAAGCGTGAACCACAGTTCAGATAGTAGGGCAGGGCAGACGACAGGCAGGATGGGTGACCACTGAAACGTCAGTAAGATGGTGATGACGTGAGTGCAATAGAGGCAGCTCCAAAGCAAAGACCAGACAGGAACACAAGGAACTCATAGCTCAATGAAGATTTCAGATGTTGCACCAGTCTTGCCGCCAGGTAGAAGCTCACAGAACCAGAGACTTGAAACAGCAGCTAGATAGCTGCACCAGTCAGGTTGCCAGGCAGTTAAGAGTCAGTGGCCAGGGGTCTCAGGATACATAGCAGGAACACACAAGATGACTCAATACAAGATATAGAAACAGTTAAGAGAACCAAAATAAACCTGATAAGATAATGACAAGAGAAACTAAAGTAAAGAAATAAATATAACAAAAGCAAACTAATGAGAAAGTTTTTTTTTTTTTTTTTTTTTAATCTAAGATCAAAACTGGAACTAGAAAAGCAAGTCTTCCACCAGACAGGGAAATAAGAACTGAGGAAAATAACTAAAATAAAAATTCTAAAACAAAAGACAACTCAAACTAGATTATGCGCTAAGATAATTTCCAGAACACAAACTGGAAACCATCACAAAGTACATACACAAAACAAACCAGCAAAGACATGAGGGAAAGAGGCACAATATAAAGGGACCAGAGCACATGAGGATCAGATGAGCACAATTAGTGAAACGAGGACAAGACGGAGTAAACAAGGGGGCGTGGTAACAGGAAACAAGGAGGCGGGACATGTGGAGCAAGGACCAAGACAGAGCCATGTGCTCAAACACAAGACAAACATGGAAACATGAAACCACGACAACACAGACAAGGCAGAAACCTGACACAGTGGGCTACCGGCACATTTTCGGTAGAACGAAAAAAATAGCATTTTATTTAACATGTTAACCCATACCCTACTTTATTGTTTTACTGGCACTTTTTTATTCATACTATTTTAATCCAACATTTATTTGATCAGACCTCTCACTTACTGTTCTTTGCTTTTGCCCTTCTTAAAAAACATTCAAATGCTCTTACGTGGACTTCCTTTTAAAAATTAGTAATAAAACAATCGCTCTTGGCAGCAGGGATAGCTAGTAGGGGTGCACGATTCAGAAAATGTCACGATTCGATTCCGATTTTTTGTCTCAAGATTCGATTCAAAATCGATTTTCGTTTCAAAAACGATTTGCAGTAGGCCTATATAAATGTTGTTTACTTTTTCCTATGTGATTGATTGCAGTAGACATAATTTAAAAGAAAAGAAACACAACAAATTAAATGTAGTTTGATATTACTTTATATGTCTTAATACAAAAATAAAAACTTTTGCAACTAAAAAGTGCAAAGTGCCAAGCTTTGTCCAGCTTTCATATACATTTAATTCAAGTATAAAATAAAACTTAAATAAAAAGCTTTTACATTTAGCTTTAAAGTGCTGTAGTCAGATCAAACAAACAATTATGTTAAATGTGGTTTAAGGAGTACTTCAGCTACCAGGTTGACTGTTGAAATGTGAACTCGACTGGGCACATTGAACTTCCTAAAAATATATACTAATGTCATAGAACCCTTGCGAAAATATTTTAAATCGATTTAAAGGGATAGTTCACTTTGAAATTAATTTTTGATATGTTTTAGCTTACCTCAAGGGCATCCAAGATGTAGGTGTCTTTGTTTCCGCAGTAGTTTCAATTTTGATATTTTTAGGTCAAACCGTTCTTGTCTGTCAGTCATATAATACAGGTCTATGGTCACCACCTCAAAGAGCATGCACAGAGAAGTCCAAATTAAACATGATTTAATGACTCGTAAATGTAAGTACACATTGATGGCCTAAGACACGAAACGAGCGGTTTGTGTGAGAAAATGAACGGTATTTATATCGTTTTTACAGACAAGAACGGTTTGACCTAAAAATATCAAAATTGAAACTACTGCGGAAACAAAGACACCTACATCTTGGATGCCCTTAAGGTAAGCTAAAACATATCAAAAATTAATTTCAAAGTGAACTATCCCTTTAAAAAAGCCACCGCTACTGGTAACATCTATGGTTAGATTGATTTGTTTAGATCCAGTGAAGTCGTTCATAGGCGTAATTTGCGGGTATCTCCAGTTAACTAGCAGAGCATTCATTTAGTTTGCTATTAAATAAGAGATTTGTTGTTTTTGAAATCAAGCTGCGCGCTCGTTGTCGCTGCTATCAGTGTCATGGATACAGTGTTCTCTGTGGCTCGTGCAGTCTTCACTCGGACGCGCGCTTCAAGCAGATGGGAGTTTTACTTACTCAAAAATGTTCTGAGGGCAGAAAGGAAAATGATTGGTTGACAGCTTCAACCAATGAAACCGAAGCAAAGGCGGGGTCAAGACGTTTGAACGTGCGAAGGGAATAGTCGGACTCGGAATACAAGACAAACAGATGTTCTTGGAGGAGAACGCATTTATTGCAAGGTGAGTGAATTTACTATATTTAGTTAAAATTCAGCACCCTCTAACATTTATTAAGATCATCAGTGAACATTAAAATGCACAGAACTAATAATCATCGTCTAAATATCGTATTGTATGCATTTTGATTTGACTGTTTAATCAATCGACCGCAACAAATCTGCTTATGGGATAACTGGTGTAAATCATGCTTTTCCAATGCTACCTCGCTGTGTGTGAAATTGATATGCGAGAACAGAACTTTACGATATGTATTGCGATTTTTTTAAAGAACAGCGATTTGAACCTATCGAGTACTACTCCCCTGAGAGCAGCGCGTAGTAGACTAAAATAACAGCGATATGAATCTATTGAGTACTCCTGCCCTGAGAACAGCGTATAATACACTAAAATAACAGCGATTTGAATCTATTGATTACTCCTGCCCTGAGAGCAGTGCGTAATACACTATAATAGCAGACATTTGAATCTATTGAGTACTCCTGCCCTGAGAGCAGTGCGTAATACACTAAAATATCAGACATTTGAATCTATTGAGTACTCCTGCCCTGAGAGCAGCGCGTAGTACACTAAAATAACAGACATTTGAATCTATTGAGTACTCCTGCCCTGAGAGCAGCGCGTAATACACTAAAATAACAGACATTTGAATCTATTGAGTACTATTGCCCTGAGAGCAGCGCGTAATACACTAAAATAACAGACATTTGAATCTATTGAGTACTTCTGCCCTGAGAGCAGCACATAGTACACTAAAATAACAGTGATTTGAATCTATTGAGTACTTCTGCCCTGAGAGCAGTGCGTAATACACTAAAATAACAGCGATTTGAATCTATTGAGAACTCCTGTCCTGAGAGCAGTGCATAATACACTAAAATAACAGCGATTTGAATCTATTGAGCAATCCTGCCCTGAGAGCAGCATGTAATACACTAAAATAACAGCGATTTGATTCTATTGAGTACTCCTGCCCTGAGAGAGCAGCGTGTAGTACACTAAAATAACAGCGATTTGAATCTATTGAGTACTCCTGCCCTGAGAGCAGTGCGTAATACACTAAAATAACAGCGATTTGATTCTATTGAGTACTCCTGCCCTGAGAGCAGCGTGTAGTACACTAAAATAACAGTGATTTGAATCTATTGAGTACTCCTGCCCTGAGAGCAGCGTGTATTACACTAAAATAACAGCGATTTGAATCTATTGAGTACTCCTGCCCTGAAAGCAGTGCGTAATACACTAAAATAACAGCGATTTGAATCTATTGAGTACTACTGCCATGAGAGCAGCGTGTAGTACACTAAAATAACAGACATTTGAATCTATTGAGTACTCCTGCCCTGAGAGCAGCGCGTAATACACTAAAATAACAGACATTTGAATCTATTGAGTACTATTGCCCTGAGAGCAGCGCATAATACACTAAAATAACAGACATTTGAATCTATTGAGTACTATTGCCATGAGAGCAGCGCATAATACACTAAAATAACAGACATTTGAATCTATTGAGTACTTCTGCCCTGAGAGCAGCACATAGTACACTAAAATAACAGTGATTTGAATCTATTGAGTACTCCTGCCCTGAGAGCAGTGCGTAATACACTAAAATAACAGCGATTTGAATCTATTGAGAAGTCCTGCCCTGAGAGCAGTGCATAATACACTAAAATAACAGCGATTTGAATCTATTGAGCAATCCTGCCCTGAGAGCAGCGTGTAATACACTAAAATAACAGTGATTTGATTCTATTGAGTACTCCTGCCCTGAGAGAGCAGCGTGTAGTACACTAAAATAACAGCGATTTGAATCTATTGAGTACTCCTGCCCTAAGAGCAGTGCGTAATACACTAAAATAACAGCGATTTGATTCTATTGAGTACTCCTGCCCTGAGAGCAGCGTGTAGTACACTAAAATAACAGTGATTTGAATCTATTGAGTACTCCTGCCCTGAGAGCAGCGTGTATTACACTAAAATAACAGCGATTTGAATCTATTGAGTACTCCTGCCCTGAGAGCAGTGCGTAATACACTAAAATAACAGCGATTTGAATCTATTGAGTACTCCTGCCCTGAGAGCAGTGCGTAATACACTAAAATAACAGCGATTTGAATCTATTGAGTACTCCTGCCCTGAGAGCAGCACGTAATACACTAAAATAACAGTGATTTGAACCTATTGAGCACTACTGCCCTCCCTGAGAGCAGCACGTAATACACTAAAATAACAGCGATTTGATTCTATTGAGTACTCCTGCCCTGAGAGCAGCGTGTAGTACACTAAAATAACAGTGATTTGAATCTATTGAGTACTCCTGCCCTGAGAGCAGCGTGTATTACACTAAAATAACAGCGATTTGAATCTATTGAGTACTCCTGCCCTGAAAGCAGTGCGTAATACACTAAAATAACAGCGATTTGAATCTATTGAGTACTACTGCCATGAGAGCAGCGTGTAGTACACTAAAATAACAGACATTTGAATCTATTGAGTACTCCTGCCCTGAGAGCAGCGCGTAATACACTAAAATAACAGACATTTGAATCTATTGAGTACTATTGCCCTGAGAGCAGCGCGTAATACACTAAAATAACAGACATTTGAATCTATTGAGTACTATTGCCATGAGAGCAGCGCATAATACACTAAAATAACAGACATTTGAATCTATTGAGTACTTCTGCCCTGAGAGCAGCACATAGTACACTAAAATAACAGTGATTTGAATCTATTGAGTACTCCTGCCCTGAGAGCAGTGCGTAATACACTAAAATAACAGCGATTTGAATCTATTGAGAAGTCCTGCCCTGAGAGCAGTGCATAATACACTAAAATAACAGCGATTTGAATCTATTGAGCAATCCTGCCCTGAGAGCAGCGTGTAATACACTAAAATAACAGTGATTTGATTCTATTGAGTACTCCTGCCCTGAGAGCAGTGCGTAATACACTAAAATAACAGCGATTTGAATCTATTGAGAAGTCCTGCCCTGAGAGCAGTGCATAATACACTAAAATAACAGCGATTTGAATCTATTGAGCAATCCTGCCCTGAGAGCAGCGTGTAATACACTAAAATAACAGTGATTTGATTCTATTGAGTACTCCTGCCCTGAGAGAGCAGCGTGTAGTACACTAAAATAACAGCGATTTGAATCTATTGAGTACTCCTGCCCTAAGAGCAGTGCGTAATACACTAAAATAACAGCGATTTGATTCTATTGAGTACTCCTGCCCTGAGAGCAGCGTGTAGTACACTAAAATAACAGTGATTTGAATCTATTGAGTACTCCTGCCCTGAGAGCAGCGTGTATTACACTAAAATAACAGCGATTTGAATCTATTGAGTACTCCTGCCCTGAGAGCAGTGCGTAATACACTAAAATAACAGCGATTTGAATCTATTGAGTACTCCTGCCCTGAGAGCAGTGCGTAATACACTAAAATAACAGCGATTTGAATCTATTGAGTACTCCTGCCCTGAGAGCAGCACGTAATACACTAAAATAACAGTGATTTGAACCTATTGAGCACTACTGCCCTCCCTGAGAGCAGCACGTAATACACTAAAAATAACAGCGATTTGAATCTATTGAGCAATCCTGCCCTGAAAGCAGCGCTTGGGCGGGAGATGTATCAGTTTGACCGTTGAAATGTCGCGGAGATTTGAACGAGTTCTGTTATCGCATATCAATTTCACACACAGCGAGGTAGCTTTGGAAAAGCATGTTTTACACCAGTTGCCCCATTAGCAGCTTAGTTGCGGTCTACTAATGAAACAGTCGAATCAAAATGCATACAATACGATATTTAGACGATGATTATTAGTTCTGTGCATTTTAATGTTCGTTGATTATCTTTACTATTATCTTACTTAATTCACTCACCTTGCAATAAATGCGTTTTCCCAAGAACATCTGTTTGTCTTGGATTCCGAGTCCGACTATCCCCTGCCTCCCCACGTTCAAACGTCTTGACCCCGCCTTTGCTTCGGTTTCATTGGTTGAAGCTGTAAACCAATCATTTTACTTTCTGCCCTCAGAACATTTTTGAGTAAGTAAAACTCCCATCTGCGCTCTTCAATCTATCGCCATTGTGGAGACTCCGGTGAAATCACAAAATAAAATGCACACAAACGTGATGAACGGTTTTGATGAGAGAGAGAAAAAACTATACGAGTGCGGTTTAGAACCCGTAACCTCTGACACGCTTGGCAAAAGATCTACAGAACTCAAACATAAGATCTGTGGATCGATGCATTTATTTACGGGTTGAGCAGAGAGGCTGCACAGTTTGACCAGCGGGCGGCAAGAACTTGCAATGTATAACTATTTATCAGACCGGCCCTCGCAGCCTCGAAACACTACCGGACCACCGGTAAAAGTCCCGACTCACCCGATTGCCACTCCGCCCCTGCACGCCATTAAAAAAAAAAAATATGAATCGATTTTTGGAATTCTATGAATCGATTCTGAATCGGTAAAGATTGAATCGCGATTTGAATCGATTTTTTTACACACCCCTAATAGCTAGTATGTTTAGTTTAGGTTAGTTCATTAGTTTATAATGACGTGGACAGTCCCTTTTGATAAGAAGAGCAGCTTTACCCTCTACGACTAATTTCCAGCTGTAGTCCCCGGCCAGTTGTCAATAGGCATACATCAAATAAAATACATTGCAATTATATTTACAGCAGGACTAAGCAAGGAGTAGTAGACCTACTAAACGTGTGGCACACAATTGAGACAAGCACAAACAAACAAGCGCAGATTGCAAGGGCATAAAAACAGTTCATGCAATAACACAGTACAAATCGACACAAAGAATAATCACACAGAGGCCACATTGAAGCTCATACAGGACATAACATTGAGGCAGGCAGCAGAGATCAAGTGGCAGCAGCATGACCATGTCACATCAAATACACATCACATGTGTCAAATTAATGTGTGCAGTTGTAATTGTCGGACAGCCAGTTTTTAAGGTGTATAATAAAGGTGGAATGTGTATGTATGTCTTTGATTGTAGTGGGCAGTGAGTTCCAGTTTTGTATTGCTATAACAAAAAATGATAATTGACCAAATGTGCTTTTCCTAAATTGGATTAGAAGGTCACCTCGTGTGGTGCTTCTGGTAATCTGACTGCTATTATTATGTTGGATTATGAATGAATTAAAAGAAAAAGGAGCGGTATTATGCAGAATTTTGTAGACCAAACATATGTTTTTTGTATTTGATTACATCTTCCCAGCTTAGCAGTTTGATTATTAAGGATGATACAATGATGTGAACTTTTAGGCTTCTGGTCCAGAACTTTGAGAGTTTTTTTTATAAAGAGTTGCTAGTGGCTTTAGTGATAAGCTGTTAGTTTGACCCCAGCTTGTCAGACAATATGTTAGATGTGACACAATCATGGTATCCATAAATAATTTGGGAGCATTAAAAGTACAGTTAGGTCCATATATATTTGGACACAGGCACAATTTTCATACTTTCAGCTCTGTATGCCACCAGAATAAGATTAAAATGAAACAATCAGGATGAATTTGAAGTGCAGACTTTCAGCTTTAATTCAAGAGGTTGAACAAAAATATCAAGTTAACATTTTAGAAACTGCAACCATTTTTATACACAGTCCCCCCATTTTCAGGGGCTCGAATGTAATTGGACAAATTAATATAATCATTATTAAAAATGCATGGATTGCCTCAGATCATTTGCGTTTGAATAGCGCGCGCTCTCCGTGGGCGTGTTCACATAAGCAGATAATGAGCTGCGAGAACGATAATGAGAACGACTGACATCTCCTTCTTTTCATACAGATTACATAAACTGAGAATATTTGTTTTTTATATAAATTGTTTAATTTAAAAGAAGAGAATTCAAGCTTCATAAAGACATATCTCTCGTGCCTGTGTGACTGAGTATTCGCTGAGTTACAGTTCATTTTCGGACGCGTTTCAGAATAGACTTCACTGACAGAGAGAAGGCAGAACTTGCATCATGTTTATTTTTCTTTATTTGGTGAAAAGCACAACACTTTGTTTTTATTGTGAGTATACACACAAAAAAAAATAGACACTTAACAGGATTGAATGATGTACAACACTTATATGTAAGATCAAAAAGTATTTTGAGTCTCTTTTGCACTGAAAAAAAGACTAAAAAAACAAACAAAAAAACGAGCTGGTATCGCCGGCGCGACCGCCGACCCCAGGGGGTTAAATGTCTGAAACCTAAAATAAACAATATGTGGTTGAAAACACTGCATAGTTGTGATATATGACAAGTGCTGAGCGTGTCCGTATCTGGCTCAGCGCCAGGCAACCCGCGAAAGCACAGTTTGAATCTGGCAGTTATTTGACGCCACTGAACATTCTAAATCCCATATGTGGGACCATACCGCTCAGAAGGTTAAAGGTCTACGTGGCGGCCATAGCTACTTACCACGTTTCTTTGGGCGGTATGTCTTTAGGGAGAGACCCCTTAATAACACGTTTCCTCCATGGCACTTTGAGGCTGAGGCCTGTAGTACGCACTAGGGTACTGGCATGGGCTTTTTCCCAGGTGCTACAAGGAGCAGAGGCAAGATGGCGCCAGTGTACCTGTCGGCAAGCCGTCGCCTGGCGTTTGTGTTATTTTTCTACTCTTTTGTCTATCTATAGAAAGAGTTACCACACTTTATATATATGATCGCGAATACCTGCTTAGCATTCGGAATCTTGTCACGGATGTGCACGGTTGGAATTCACGTGGACAGAAGCCGTTGGAGTCTGCACTTTTAGCCCGTTTACCGTCAAACATCTGTTGCATACCGGACTGTTCACTTCATCGGAAGAAACGGCATAGGAGACGGGGGAGGTGAGGCGGTGTCCTGGTGAGATAAAAAAAAAATCCACCAGAGTCTTTGTCAGATGTTCCGAGTTGTCAGCAGTGGATGACATCAGTCGCTGTTTACCATCAAGCAGACGCTATTCTTGCAGCAAGGTACTCTTCTCTTCACTATGTTTTCCCAGAGCATCCAGAATCAACGTTCTATTGGAGAACAGTGCACGGAGGTGGAGTAAACTTTTATAATCTTAGAGCGCTGGAGTTTGTTTCAAAGCAGAGATTGTCTATCATCACCTCTCTAAATGTATCTACAGCCAACAATTTGAAGATAGCTTTAATAAACGCTAGGTCCATCTCAAATAAGACCTTTATATTAAATTATTTTATTTCATCTCGGAAGCTGGACTTTCTGTTTGTGACTGAGACTTGGCTAAATGCTGGTGATCTTGACTGTTTATCTGAAACCTCTCCAAGTGATTTTAACTTTTTAAGTACTCCACTGACATCTGGTAGAGGGGGAGGGGTTGCTACTATATTTAATAACCGCTTCAAATGTCGCTTGTTAGCAGTACAGGATTATTCTAGTTTCGAGTTGCAGGTGGTTAACATAGATTTAAACTGTCCAGTTACCTGTGCCCTTATTTATAGACCCCCGAAATACAACAAACGGTTTATTCAAGAATTCTCTGAGTTTTTAACCGCAGTTGTGCCGAGTTTTGAGAGGATTCTAATACTTGGTGATTTTAATTTGCATATCTGTTGCCCTAATCAGCCCATGGTAAAATAGTTTTTACATCTTATTGAGTCATTTAATTTTAACCAATTTGTCTCAAGTCCTACCCATAAACTTGGTCATACTTTGTATTTGATTTTAACTCTGGGTGTTCCTGTCTTGAATATAGATATTGAGGATGCCTGTTTCTCTGATCTTTTGCCTTTGCACGGCAGAACAGGCCTTGATATTACTCAGATAACATGTGAAAACTTTTTAGAGTATTTCATTAACAAAATTGATGCTCTTACAGTTAGTATTATACATTCAGGCCTCATTCTTGATTATGTTACTCCACCCTCATTAGCACATCATTTAAGTGAGTTTAAACCAATTTCATCTCTTGATTTGGTGGACTTAGTCTGCCAGTTGAAGCCCACTCAGGGCCAGATGAATGTACATTTGTCAAGTCAAGTCAAATATATTTATATTGCGCTTTTCACAATACAGATTGTATCAAAGCTGCTTCACAGTATCAATCAAAACAACTTAACAGTGTTTGTTTATTACTGGAAAAAGACATCCAAGTTTGGTAGAGCTGATCAGTGGTATGATGGGTCATTTAATTTGAATATCCCCAACTGAGCAAGCCAAAGGCAACAGTGGCAAGGAACCGAAAAACTCTATCAAGTGACCCGATGGTGTCCTAAAACTCCATCAGATGACCCAATGGAGAAAAAAAAAAAAACTGAGTGTCATCGGCATAACAATGGAAACTAATTCCATGTTTCCTTAGAATATTACCAAGTGGCAGCATATATATTGAGAATAATAAAGGGCCTGACACAGATCCCTGCGGCACTCCATAGTTTGCCGAAGTTATGATCGATTTTTCTCCATTTAAGTAGACGAAATGGTAGCGGTCAGATAAGTATGACCTGAACCAGCTTTATGCTTGTCCTTGAACACCAGTGTAATTTTGTAGTCGATCTAAGAGTATTGTGTGATCTATAGTATCGAACGCAGCACTAAGATCAAGTAAAACTAGTACTGAGATACAGCCTTGGTCCGAAGCTAAAAGTAAATCATTTGTGATTCTAACAAGCGCAGTTTCAGTGCTATGATGTGACTTGAATCCAGACTGAAACTTTTCATAGATGTCGTTTTCTTGCAAGAAAGAGCC
The DNA here is from genome assembly GCF_029890125.1 of Rhinichthys klamathensis goyatoka. NCBI lineage: Eukaryota > Metazoa > Chordata > Actinopteri > Cypriniformes > Leuciscidae > Rhinichthys > Rhinichthys klamathensis. Next base: position 4,541,511 of record NW_026606764.1, on the reverse strand, counting down.
GAGTTGAGCGGACACAACTTTTTCTAATATTTTTGACATGAATGGAAGATTTGAGATGGGTCTGTAATTTGCTAGGTTATTTGGATCTAATTGTGGTTTCTTAATAAGAGGTTTTATAACTGCCAGCTTGAACGTTCTTGGAACATGACCTAAAGCTAAAGATGAGTTAATAATATTGAGAAGAGGCTCTTCCACTATAGGTAACACTTCTTTCAATAGTTTAGTTGGTATAGGATCTAATAAACATGTTGTTGTTTTAGATGAAGTGATAAGTTTATTTAACTCTTTTTGTTCTATGGTTGTAAAGCATTGTAATTGTTCTTGCGGGGTGATAATTGCGGCTGAATTATAAGGTGCGAGCAAAGATTGAGCGTTTACGTTTGTGATTCTGATGCTTTCAATTTTCTCGGTGAATAAGTTCATGAAATCATTACTACTAAACTGTAACGAGGTATTTTGTTCAGACGACGTCTGTTTATTTGTTAGTCTAGCCACGGTATTAAATAGAAACCTTGGATTATTTCGGTTGTTTTCTATTAGTTTGCTGAGGTGCTCAGCCCTGGCCGTTTTAAGGGCCTTTTTATAACGTTACATACTGTCTTTCCACGCGATTCTAAAGACCTCTAAATTAGTTTTTCTAAATTACGGGTTTCTCTCTTTAAAACATACGTAGTATTATTGTACCATGGTGCTATACTTTTTTCTCTGACCTTTTTTAATCTAATGGGTGCAACAATATCCAATGTTCTAGAGAGAATGGAGCTCATAGTGCTAGTTAATTCGTCTAGTTCATCTGTTTGTTTGGGTTCAGGCAGCAGCTGAGTCAGATCAGATAAGCTATTTGAGAAATGATCTATGGTGGATGGAAGAATTGTTCTACCTGGTCGATAACGTGGCGCAGCATGACATATTACAGCAGTACGTAATATGCAAGTTACCATGTAATGGTCCGTGACATCATCACTTTGTGGAATGATATCTATATCGGTTGGATTTGTGAACGCAGCGTTAATAGTGCCATGGCCAAGACGCAGAAAGTGCTTGATGTGAAACCGCAGTGTGCAGTGTTATGTACCAAACCTGGTGTTCATCAGGTAATCAGCGCCTGTCCCCACCCACTATACCATAAATTGCGCATATTTAAACGTGCAATTGAATGGGCCTCCTCCTCTCACTGCTGATGCTGTGACTGTTTGAAATAATCCTGATGCCAATAATTGTAATGTAGCGAGGAGTTTTACAACTGCTGGAATGGAATGTGAACGCTGAGTCGGAGATTCAATGTCATCTTTGATTTCTTCCAGTAACTGTATGAATTCGTTTTCACTCAACTGAAAAAGTGTGATTCTTGTGGCAAAAATCTTTTCAGCTCGTCTCCTTAGCCTATGTCTTCGTCTTGCTCGGATTACTGCTGCCATTTCACCAGGAGGCATATGCCAGGAAACCCGCTTCCTAAGTTACACCTGCTTTTAAGAGGCGGAGAATTTTCAGCGCAAAATAGAGGCGCGCTTTCACCGGCTTTTTCTGTACATAATGCGGAATACATAATTAGGCACAGTTTACGCTTCCCCTCCAATCTCTTTATGTTACTCTCCCACTTTCCCCTTGACCATCCCATGAATGCATATGCATGTCACGAAAAGCGCATTTTGCCATTTTCAGTTCCCGCGACAAGCAGTCTGCGCTTTCATCTCGGGGCGTCCCGTTCGTACATACCTCGCCATGGTTTTATGCGCACTTTGCGAAACAAATACGCCTGAAGTGGGCGCAAAAGCGTTAGTACATCTGGCCCTCAGTGTTCTTTAGATATTGTTCCCCCGCGCCTCCTCGTTCAGGTATTAGACGTGGTTGGTTTGGATCTTTTGTCAATAGTGAACTCCAGCTTATTGAGTGGTGTTGTACCATCCTGCTTCAAGCATGCAGTGGTGCAACCCCTTTTAAAAAAGCCCAATTTGGACTCATCTGATTTGAAAAAACTATCAGCCAATCTCAAAATTGTCTTTCCTGTCAAAATTTCAGAGAAGGCTGTCTTTCAACAGCTTTCTACTTATCTAAATGGAAATGGTATTTTTGATAAGTTCCAATCGGGATTTAGGGCTCAACACAGTACAGAGTCAGCCCTTCTCAAAGTGTCAAATGACTTGTTTCTGGCTGTCGATTCAGGAAAGTGTGCAATTTTGGTTTTAATTGATTTCACTGCTGCATTTGATACTTTAGTTCATGCTGTACTGTTGGAGCGTCTAAGAGAGTGGGCAGGGATTCAAGGAAAATCTATTAATTTGCAACATGGAAGTAAGCAATTTTCTGTGAATGTGTGAACTCCCGATTCATTAGATCCTATAAGTAAATAGCTGGAAGAATAACAAAATGTGGGAAATTGTAAAATAATTTGTGCTACACACCAGTGTGTTTACGACAGTAGATAATATGATAACAAATAATGTAATAAATTAAAGCAGTTAATATTAATATTAATCAATGAACAATTTAAACAGGGTTAGGAGAATGTATTTTAACATGAACAAATCTTACAACACCTTTAACATAAATTTAGATAGGGAAATGATAAAATGATGGGAAGGTGACATTGTGTTTTCCAGAGATACCCACTTAGCACCGCCTGCTCTTTTAAAGCAACACCCCACACAATCGTCATCATAAATTAGCGAGCAGAACGGGTGAGTGGGTCAGAAAGAAAGAGATGTGGATCACTCTAAACATCTGCCTGTATCTGTCTTTTAACTGCATTTCTGTAGCATCAATCCTCAGATCTGGTACCTGTCAGCTCCAGGGACGCTTCAAGTTGAATGGAATGTACCAGGATGGAGATGTTATACTTGGAGGCTTGTTTGAAGTTCATTTTTTCACAGTGTTCCCAGAGCTGAGCTTCAGAACAGAACCAGAACCACCATATTGTGAAAAGTGAGTCTGGGTCCAGAATGACAACGTAACTATAAAAGAAGAGAAAAGGGGAAAAAAAATTAAAAAAAGAATAAATAGGAAATATGACTGTTTTTGTCAAATAATGTGTAGACAGCTATGATTCTAACTTGACAATTTTTTTTTATTAATACTACTTTATATCTAAAAAAAGTGTGCATAATAGGAGGGTTCCATGAGATGTATTTCGAATGTATTGATGCTTAATTCAAATTTTAGTTATTAGTTTTTTTTTGTATCACTTTATTTTAATAAGTTCTCTTGCTTTTTTCTTAGATTTGATATGGAAAGCTTCCAACAGGCACAGACAATGATTTTTGCTATAAACGAGATCAATAAGAATCCAAATCTGCTGCCTAACATCACTCTTGGTTACCATCTTTATGACAACTGTGTGATGCTAGGAATGGCATTTCGGGCTGCTATATCCCTGGCTAGTGGGACAGAGGATTCCTTCTCCAACCTAAATTGCACTGGCCCTCCTCCGGTGATTGGGATTGTGGGGGATCCAGGATCAACTCCATCTATTGCGATTTCCAGTGTTCTGGGGCTGTTTCGAGTACCTATAGTAAGATGGGATGAAAAAAGTAAAATTGCACTAGATGCATATGTTTTGCACTTTTCTTTTATATGTTCTTTTTAGCCATATATATCCTGAATCTATTTATTGTAACATTTTATTTCTCATCTGTATGTGAATGTTGATCAAAACTCAATTTCTCTGTTTCATGCCTTCGCTCGATCTTTCCTAATTAGGTTAGTCATTATGCCACCTGCTCCTGTTTGAGTGACAGGAAAAAGTACCCCTCTTTCTTCAGAACTATTCCTAGTGATGCCTTCCAGGTGCGGGCTATGGTACAGATCTTGAGGCATTTTGGATGGACCTGGGTTGGTTTCCTGTACAGTGATGACGACTACGGAATCTATGCTTCTGTGTCCTTCCAGCAGGAAATGCAGCAGTTTGGAAGTTGTGTTGCTTTTTCTGAAATCCTGCCCCATGATAATAACCCCAAAGATATTCAACGTATAATGGGAGTGATTCAGGCCTCTACAGCAAGAGTGGTGGTTGTTTTTTCTACTTCATCCTATCTTATGAACTTGATGGATGAGGTGGTATTAAAAAACCTGACAGGCAGACAGTGGATTGCAAGTGAAGCTTGGGCCACTTCACCTGTGTTTCACAGTCCACGTTTTTTACCCTTCCTAGGGGGCACACTGGGCATCGCCATTAGGCGTGGAGAGATCCAGACACTTAAAGACTTTCTCCTACGTCTCTGTCCCAGCAATGATCCAAGAAATAATATGTTGAGGATCTTCTGGGAGAACATGTTCAGGTGCAGTTTTGAAACTAGGGGTAAAAAGACAGATGGTGAACAAGTGAAAAAGGTGTGTACAGGACAGGAGGATCTGAACACCACGGACACACCATACTCTGATGTTTCAGGGTTGAGGGCAGCTTATAATGTGTATAAAGCAGTGTATGCCCTGGCACATGCGCTTCATGACCTGATGCAGTGTGATGAGGGGAGAGGACCATTTAGTGGGAACAGCTGTGCCAACATAATCAACCTAAAACCCTGGCAGGTAAGACCCTGAGGTATAGTGCAGATTATCTCCAGGCATATAGAAGAGCTCATGTGGAAAAGTGAAATATGTGCTCTATATTAATTAATTTTTCTGATATTTTAATAAATCTGATATTGTCACAATAATATTGGTATTTGTTAGTTGCAGAAGATATATTTATATTATATTATTTAAAAGCATAACAATTACAATTTAAAAAAAACATCAGTCAATCAAGCATTTTTATCAGAACTTTGGTAATTAAAAGTAAAGTGTGGCAATCATGTATGAATGTATATTTGTTATTTTTAACTATACAGCTGGTTCACTACCTACAGCAAGTGAACTTCACCACTGGCTTTGGGGATCATGTGTCATTTGATAAGAATGGAGATGCTCTGGCCATCTATGATGTGTTGAACTGGCAGCCAAACTCTGATGGATCAATAAGAGTCCAAACGGTTGGTGTAGTAAATGAAGGGGCAGCAACAGGGAAGGTGCTCACACTGGATGAGGATGCATTATACTGGAATTTTCAGATGAAAAAAGTATTTTTTTTTTTTTAAATAATAATTACAGCATATTACATTCATTCTTACTTTTCTGGCATACTGTAGAACAATGTAGTTTCCAAATGCCTCATGAAAATACTGCAGTATACTGAGCATTCACTCTATTCATAAATAACAACATATTCTGTCCCATGACAGCCCCCACATTCTGTGTGCAGTGAGAGCTGCCCACCAGGGACCAGACAAGCCATGAGGAAAGGTCTTCCTGTCTGCTGTTTTGACTGCCTGCCATGCGGAGATGGAGAGATTTCTAATACAACAGGTGATGAGAATTTTGTTGGTAGATATAATTTAAAAATATTTTCCTCATAACCTTCCTCATAACCTTATCTTCTCTAATTTTCTTACTTACAGATGCTTTTGAGTGCACAATGTGTCCAGATGAGTTTTGGTCCAATTCAGATAAGGATCAGTGTGTCCCTAAAGAAGTTGAGTTTCTGTCCTATGAGGAACCTCTGGGCATCTCCCTGACAACTGCTTCCTTACTTGGGACCTGGTTCTGCGCTCTTGTGATGGTCATCTTTGCACATCATCGTAACACTCCCATAGTACGCGCCAACAATTCAGAGCTCAGCTTCCTGCTGCTTTTGTCACTCAAACTGTGTTTCCTGTGTGTGCTACTGTTCATTGGTCAGCCACAGTTGTGGACGTGTCAGTTAAGACATGCTGTGTTTGGCATAAGCTTTGTCCTGTGCGTCTCCAGCATCCTGGTCAAGACTATGGTGGTAATAGCTGTGTTCAAGTCATCTCGACCAGAAGGCAAAGGAGCGATGAAATGGTTTGGAGCAGTTCAACAAAGATGCACAGTTCTGGTCCTAACAGCCCTCCAGGTTGTGATATGTGCAGTCTGGCTATCAACTGCCTCTCCAACACCCCATAAAAACAACCAGTATCTTCGCTCTAAAATAGTATATGAATGTGCTATTGGCTCAGTGGCTGGTTTTTCTCTACTGCTGGGATACATTGGACTGTTGGCCGCAATAAGCTTCATGTTAGCCTTCCTGGCGAGAAACCTTCCAGATAATTTTAATGAAGCAAAGTTTATCACTTTCAGCATGTTGATCTTCTGTGCTGTATGGATTGCATTTATTCCGGCATATGTGAGCTCACCAGGGAAATACGCAGTAGCTGTGGAGATATTTGCCATTTTAGCTTCCAGTTTTGGATTACTGGTGGCCATATTTGCCCCAAAGTGCTACATCATTATTTTACATCCAGAAAGAAACACTAAAAAAGCCATCATGGGAAGAGAAGCACAAAAGAGATAGTTTTATATTATTCTAATGTTTGTGTAAAGAAGTTAAAAATATTGAAATGCCTGCTGTTTTGTAGAATTATAATTATTAACTGTAACAGGGGTTCGGTTGTTATGGAAAGAAGGAGGCGGGAACCGGCGAACATTTCAAGACTTTAATAATAAAACAAATCAACAACAAAATGAAAGTATAACCCAGCAGCCCCTCACGGACGACTGCTGGCCACACAAAAAAGAAACAAAACACAACATAAAATCAGGCCTGTTCCTCTCTCGATCTTCACTGTCGTTGCTCCTCCTTTATGCTTCCGCTCCTCCGTGAGAGATGCGAGACCGGTGCGTCTCACAGGTGTCGTTCATTTTCACTCACGCCACTGGCCTCGCGCCGCTCTCTCACGTCAGATTTTATACATGCATGTTCACATGTTGCTTGTAATATTGTAACACATAAGTTTTCAGTTTGAAGTGAATTAATTATTTATTGAGACTTTTATTGAAATACAGTATATTTCCAGGTTTATCAAATATATACACTTGATTTAATAAATGCATGAGGGGGAAAGACTCTTTGCCAATACAGTTTGATCAACAATCAACAAGGTTCTCACATTTAAAGAAATGCTTTAAAAATATTCATTTCATGACTTCAAGTCATATAGTCATTAATGTGGTCATATTAAATTAATAAAAATAAATAGAAATATTTTGTTTAAAAAAACATGATTTTGTCACAGTCACCAGATTCCATCCAGCTATTCACTTCATTTCCCAGCATCCTCCTTGACCCACACCTGCACTCATCACCAGCACCATAAAACACCACAGTTCCCTCAGTTCACTGTCTGGCTGCAAAGGAGGCCACAAAAAGAGAAGACATCGATGTAGAAGTTAACATCAGTAAGATGGAAATGAAGAGCATTATTACACAGAGTTTAAAGAAAAGGTGGCAAAAGCAATGGGAAGAAGAGAGAAAAGGACGATGGTGTTACAAAATTCAGAGGAAAGTGGGGGAAATGAGATGTACAGGAAGGAAAAGGAGAGATGAGACAATTATATCTAGACTTAGATTTGGACATACAGGACTAAACAGCACTTTATTTAAAATAGGTAAACATAACACCGGCAGATGTGAATACTGTGAACAACAAGAGACAATAGAACACGTCATGAAACACTGTAAAAAATATGAGGGAAAAAGGAGGGAAATGATCCAAAATTTGAAAAAGGAAAGAGTACGGTTTGATTTAGTAGAAATTCTTAGGAAAAATTCTAAAGAAAAGTGTTATGGAATTGTTTTTCATTATTTTAGAATAATTAATATGATTGAGAGGATTTAAATAATTTCTTTTTTTCTTTTCCTTTGTAATAAAAGTAAGTAATAGTCATTCAGTTCCACACTCCATACCAGTTGGTGGCAGTAATGCACCATTTCATTGTGTGCCAACCGCCAAAAAACTCTAATAGAAGAAGTTCACTGTCTGTTCTCGTTGTTATGCCATTGACTGCCTGACTCTCCTTCAGGATCTCTACTGCCTCTACTCCCGTCTGCAAGTCCATCTGTCTTCAGCTTGTCGTCCGTCTTCTGCCCAGCCCGATATCATCAAACCTGCTTCAGAAAAGAGACTCAGTCATATACAAACATCTCATTCATTATCCAAACCTGTCTTCAAATCATCAACTCACCTGCCGTGTCTGTTCTTTGTGCTTAGTGCTTTGAATAAATATCCATTTACTTTACCTGTTTGGGTCGTTCTGATCTGTGACAGAAGACCAGTGCCCGGTTGCATAAAGCACCTTAAGTGTAATTTTCCCTTAAGGTCGCCCTTATGTTTCCCTTAAACCTAAGGGTGTTGCAGAAAAATACCCTTAAGTGTTACTTAACGGGTTTTTTTAAGTGAAACGTCATAAACACTTAGAATTTCCCTTAAATACTGTTTTTTCACTTAAGTCATCGTTAAGTGTTGCATAAAACCCCTTAACGGTAATTTCCCTAAGTATAACTTAAGGTTTGGAAATCGTAACCTTAAGAGTAACGCGGACAAAAATAAGACGACATGGCTGAATTTATGGAACCAGCTGAAGATCATAGGGAATAGGGAGAACCCTTTGGACTAATTTAGCGATGAAAAATTGTTGCAAGAATACCGATTTGATCGACGCGCAATATTTGACATCGCTATCAAACTAGACGGCTGTCTGTCTGTCATTACACGCGACTCGCATGTAAACTATCACAATGTTAAGTCAGTGCGCGCACGGAGAGTGTGTGGCCGACCCGTGCAGAAAAAAAATTCACAGGAGAACGAGCTGATTCTGTGTTTTAAAAGGAATCATGACAGAAGAAAACAGGTATGCTATGGAAATATACTCAGCTGTATTTCGAGACAGAGCCAGAAGTGCATTCACAAAACCTAAACAAATGCCAAAGCATGAGACGGTGAACAACACAAACTGCCGCCACTTTCGGAGCTAACGCGGTGTTGCGTGATAGCGTCACTGGACTGACACGTGATATTCCGACATGTTAGTGTTTTGCGTATCTATGGCAACAACAGACTTTTATAACGTGAATCCAGGATCGCTGTCGTGAAACACTTAAATGTTTCCCTTACCTAAGAGAACCGTTTAAGAGATTATATGCAACACCCTTAAGTTATTCTCTTAGGTAAGGGTAAATCGCCCCTTAAGTATCATACTTAAGGGAAAAACTTAAGGTGCTTTATGCAACCGGGCACAGACCTTAAAGATGAGTAGCTTGGAAATTGCCTCAATAAATGTTTGCCCTTTGAATGGCAGTAGGATGATGGAAGATACGATTTTTATTTTCCAGAGTGGCAGAAACCTGGAGGAATACGTCACTGAGTTTGTCACCATTAGTCACCAAGCCAGTTGCAGTGACCTCACCCTTATCGAGGGATTTTGGTGCGGGCTGGATGATCAGATCCGCTTAAACATGCCGTGCGGAAACCCCGTATGGGACCTTGAAAGTTATATCAACTTTGCGCTCTGGATGGATGGGTCCTCGTTCATCGTTGGAAGTGCGGATGAGGACAACACTACCGCTCAACCACAGTCACCCTTGTCCCGTCCAGGGTCTTGTCCAGCCAAGCCTGATCTTCACTTCACGCCTGACCAACCTGATCCTCAAGTCACGCCTGACCGGCCCGATCCTCACGTCACGCATGACCAGCCTGATCTTCACGTCACGCCTGACCAGCCCGATCTTCCCGTCGTGCCTGACCAGCCTGATCTTCCCGTCGTGCCTGACCTTCACGTCGTGCCTGACCAGCCTGATCTTCCCGTCGTGCCTGACCAGCCTGATCTTCCCGTCGTGCCTGACCAGTCTGATCTTCACGTCATGCCAGCCATCAGGCCTATCACTGAATCGATCTCTGGCCATCCAGGCCTGATGTCCAGCGTGACCGAACCACCGCTCATGTCAGTGCGATTGGCCAGAATGGTGGTTGCCACACCCACTCCCGAGTCTCTTCACGTCATGCCTGTTCGGCCTGATCCTCACGTCATGCCTGTTCGGCCTGATCCTCACGCCATGCCTGTTCGGCCTGATCCTCACGCCATGCCTATTCGGCCTGATCCTCACGCCATGCCTGTTCGGCCTGATCCTCACACCATGCCTGTTCGGCCTGATCCTCACGCCATGCCTGTTCGGCCTGATCTTCACGTCAAGCCTGATCTTCACGTCATGCCAGAGCTTCATCACGTCAGCACTGCTGAGCCTGATCTTCACGTCATGCCTGTTCGGCCTGATCTTCACGTCATGCCAGAGCTTCATCACGTCGGCCCTGCCGAGCCTGCGCTCCACGTCGGCCCTGCCGAGCCTGCACAATTTGATTAATGCATCTATGGCCAGGATAATTATAAAATATGATTCTCTAACAGCAGTCAAGTTGTTATTGTGTCAAATAAGTTGTAAATTTGCTGTAACATTAACACAGGAGATCATGACTTACTCTGTGCTCAAAGTGATACTCGGAGCTCCAGTGGTTTCCTCTGCGGGTGAACGAAACTTTTGGAAGATGTTGTTGCAGAATCACATAAACAATTACAGGAAATGCTTTTTTTTTATTGGTTGTTGCGTTAAATCTTACCCAGATACAATAGTGCTATTATCTGATTGGCTAATTGTGTAGCCCTTTCCTTTTTTTGATTGGCTGATAAGTGGCAGGCTCGATTAAGAGCAGGGGAGACGTGCTTGATTCCTGCCGGTTCCACAGTGAAAGCGGCGCAGCCAGAGACAATTTGGGCGCTGCGGCATATTAAATATATTATAAATAGTTTTTCTGCGTGAGAAATACAATGTGTGGCGGGAGTGCGTGACAAAAGACCGAAATGTGTGACACTTGAGAGCCCTGCACATACATATCTCTGTAAGAAGTAGAACACTGGAGCGGATGTTCATTTCGCTTTAAGCCGTGCTGACTAGTATTTTCCTCCCGCAGCGCTAGCAGACCGACTCGTTGTGAAGATGAAAAGCCTGAGTATGTTATTGGTATGTAAGCTTTAATACACATGTAATTGCTTTATTTGTTTTGTAGTGTTATTTGCAAGGTATAAATACATTTGTCCGTAAGAACATCGGAGCTGGTGCTCACTTCCCATTTCAGCCGTGCTGACTTCCTCCCACAGCGGCGCTGGCAGACCGGCGGGACCATCGTGAGACAGACGGGAAGAGTCGTCGTCGACCTTTTTCTTTACAGCATGTGGTTTTAACGTTTTAAGATTATATGTATTCGCTGGTTATTGTTGTATACTACTACTAATTAAGTTGGCACTTTAACTCTTCAAACATTTATTTTAATATTTCCCATTCCAACATTTATTTTCCACTGGCACAAAGTGTTAGGCTACTGAGATTTTACGGGTATGGCTATAATTGTATTTTGTTCATTGATGAAATATGGCTAATATGCTGGTAAATCTGTATATTCCATTGATGTAAAAGCTGAAACCTGAAATAAAGCTGTTGATGTGAAGCAATAACTGGTGTTATTGAATATATAACAGTATAGTTAATAAAATAATACAAATAATAAAAAATAACAGTATAATGCTGTACTTTATTTTACATTAGGTCTGTGCTTAACTACTGTAGTTAGTTTAACAGTAATTTTACTGTGGTATAAAATACAGAAGCTTGCTGGCTATTTGGCTATTTTACGTTACATTTTTTACAGTGTAGATGTAGAATTTTCCTTCAGGTCAGTCCTATATTCGTAATAAATAAGTTTGAATGTCCGCTGCGATATCTTGTCCTTTTAACGGGTTTTCCCATGCCCTGACACACTAATCATTTTTCAGATGCGTCTTGCTTCTGTGTTCACAACAAGTTAAGTTCTTTCAATACAAAAATGTCTTCTCTACTGACTGACTCACTCATAAACAGTCTTTGCCGCCATCTAATGGCGAAATAATGTAACTTATGTTGCTGTTCACGGTCAGGGACTATTTTTTTCCAGTGGAAAGAAGGCTTTTAGTGATTTTACTTCATGAAAGTTGTATTGATGCATTTTTTTGGGCTTTAATATTTGTATTGTATGGTAACCGTTTTATAAAAGCAATAAGGTACTCAAGGCTAGTGCTGTAACGTGAACAAGTCACGGCTAAAGGGGGAAGCTTCACGTCGTACCTAACAACACCCTTCAGTCGTGACTTAATCACGATACAGCACAGCCTCTCGTACCATATTGCTTAAATATGTGAGACCGGGGTTTTAGGTTTACCACCAAGAACACATTAGGGGTTCTATTTACTTTAAGTTTATTCAATTAATGCTGTAAAAATAAAAACAACTTATTCTCAAATGTGATTTATCAATTTAATTGACAAGAAATAATTCCAATTTTAAATGTTCACAAAAGAAACCCAAAAGAGCAGAAAAACAAAACTCAATAAATGAGGTTCACGGAGCATATGACACAATTAAACATCATCGCCGCTCCACATTACTCAGAGTGCAATTGGAGTAATGCAACAATTTCTAAAACGTTACAATACAATACGCTACGGCAAAATACAAGACAATACCATACAATACGGCAGTGGGAATACTGTACAAAGAGAAAACAACAACATAAGTATATTTTTTATATTGCCCACTTACATATCATTCGAGAGAAATTAGAGAAAATAACACTCACATAACAATCAGCTCCTACACACCTCCACATTCACTTCACGAGGGTTGAAATCCCCAACATTATGTTGTACACTGTGTAAATAATCACATCAAATTATAGTCATATAAACAGCATATGAAACATTTGGAAAAATTAAATAACATTTGGCATAAGACCAAATAAACAGGCCTACACCGCATGGTGTGACGTCACATCACCGCGGACATTACACACGACATAACTTTTTGAACAAGACAGTTCTCCGAATTGACACCAGAAAATATGCATCCACAAATGGTATTAAACAAATATATAATCACAAAACATTGTATTTACCCATGGATGAACTTCAATCGTTTACAATCTCCCGCGAGTGCACGTCTCTCACACTACCCGCTGCACGTCTCACCAAAAGACTGAGGCAAGAGCGTGCACGCACTGTATCGTACGCGATCCACCTAGTGCCACCTGTTGATGACTCAGGGAAGTACAGGTAATCTCTGTTATTCCTGTTTTAATAATTAAACATAGTGAGTAACCATGAAATAATAGATCTTTAACAGGCAAGGAGAAAAAACAAACTTTAAAAGGCATCTACCACCCGGTTACATTCTCCCCTGCTATAAGTCAGCGTCCTCGATGACTCGCTAAATCACCTATTTCGGCATTCATGGCACCCTGTAATGCCTTCTCAAACAATGCAGCGCCAATACTGGTCAATACTTGAGACACCATATCCGTGCTGACACTCACTGCATTACAAACAGATCTGGGTGCATGAAAAGGATTGGTGTGAACACCCGCAGTTGCTCGCTTGCTTCTGCGCACAGCTGGAACAGGTAATTCTCTCTGGACTGGGTTACACACTTCACCAGTTTCTAGCTCCTCCGACTGCACACACCCATCTGGATCCTCTGCATTCAGGACCACACCCTCAGACTCTGCAAAGTCTCTATCAGTACCTGCTGATACTTGTACCTGGCCACCTTGAGAGCTGTCATCTCTCAACCCTGCAGTACCCAGTGCTCCTGAGTTCAGTGAAGTGTTTGCTGCCCCCCACACAGATGGTTGCTCCTCTACTACCACAAAATCTGGCTCAGAAGTCTCGTTCCCATCCAGAACGACAGGCAGTGTACCCGGCTCAGACTTCTCCTTACTCCTAGGCCTAGGAGTGGGCACGGCACCTGGCCGCAACTCAGACCTGTGAACCCTTTTCGATGGCCCTCCCTCCAAAGGTGTAAGTGGTGCCAACTATTTCCACTACTCTGTAGATGATTGGGCTCCAGGCATCTTGAATCTTGTTCCTGCCCGGAGGCCGCTGGCGCAGATACACCAACTCGCCCACACTGACCTGAGGACAAAATGTCTTTTCATTCAGACAAGTCACTCTCTCCAGGGCTTTCTCCTCCGAGTACTCCTTGGCTTTCTCATTAGCATATCTCAGCCTCTCTTGATGGACAGACAACCAATCTTGTTTCCCCTCAAGCACCTCCTTGCTACCCAACAATGCATCAACGGGCAGATGTGGCTGTACCCCAAAAAGTAAATAATACGGGGGAAATCCTGTAGTAGCATGCAGAGTCACATCATAAGCGTGTACTAACTCCAGCAAGTACTCAGGCCAACGCCGTTTACGTTCTGATGGTAAAGTACGAAGCAGGTTGTGAAGTGTTCGATTGTACCGTTCACACTGGGCATTTCCCTGCGGCCTATAAGGGGTGGTACGGGTCTTCTTCACACCATAAAGTCTGCACAGCTCAGCAATGACCTCACTCTCGAAATTCCGACCTTGATCGGAATGCAACCTCTCAGGGACCCCGTACTTCATAAACCACTCTTTCAACAAGGTTTTTGCTGTGGTATCCGCTTTTTGGTCTCTGGTGGGAAACGCCTGTGTGAACTTTTTGAAAACATCGGTAACGACCAAAACATTTTCACGCCCATCAGAAGCAGGCTCTAAGACTGTAAAGTCCACCGCAATCACTTCCAGGGGTCTGGAAGCCAAGAATGCTCTCACAGGGGCACGGACTTTAGGCTGAGGCATCTTGGTAAGGATACAACGCTGACACTTCTTTACCCAATCCTCCACATCCTCATACATACCGGCCCAAAAACATCTCTGCTTCAACAACCCCAAGGTCCGCTCAATGCCCTGGTGCCCCATATCGTTGTGCACGCTCTGCAACACCTGTTTCTTTAAACAACCTGGCAACAGCAATTGCCAGCAGCACTCCTCAGAAGGGCCGTCTACTACTCGATACAGCAACCCATCCCGTTCTCTTATGAGGCTCCACTGCTTCAGAAGGCACTTCACAGACCTGGACAGAGACTTTCTTTCTAGGTGAACTGGTCTCTTTTTTGTGTTCCAGAACCCTCTAAAATCCCTCAGAACAGGGTCGCTTTTCTGAAACTCAACCAGCTGTTCTCTAGTGTACCCGGGAAGCGTATGAGTGTTACCTTGGAGACTAGTGACCGCTTCTCTGGCCTCCAACACACGGATTTGCCTTAACCTACAGCACTCAAGTCCCTTCAGAGTGAGTTTAGGTTCCAAGGCTGTACCTCGACTAAAAACACTGCAAATCGCTACACACTCATCCCAATCAACGTCAGGATCAGATTCAGGCTCCCCTGCAAACTCCTGCCTAGACAGAGCATCAGCTGCAGCGTTACTCTTGCCTGGCCTGTACTTCACCTCAAAGTTGAAAACAGACAGCTGAGCTACCCATCTCTGCTCGATCGCCCCTAACTTTGCGGTCTGTAAGTAACAAAGCGGATTATTGTCCATAATCACCTCAAACCAAGACCCAAGTAAGTAGCCACGAAACTTCTCGACTACAGCCCACTTAAGGGCCAGAAGTTCGAGCTTCATGCTACTGTAATTGCGATCATTCCTTTCTGCGTTACGCAACCTTCTGCTTGC
This sequence comes from Rhinichthys klamathensis goyatoka, assembly GCF_029890125.1. NCBI lineage: Eukaryota > Metazoa > Chordata > Actinopteri > Cypriniformes > Leuciscidae > Rhinichthys > Rhinichthys klamathensis. The sequence continues at coordinate 4,526,121 of NW_026606764.1, read as the reverse complement.
ATACGCCATAACCCTCTTCTTGTCATCCTGTATCTGGTACAGAATGGCCCCTAAGCCATTCTGGCTTGCATCCGTTTCGAGGATGAAGGGGCAAGTGAAGTCCGCAAAACCAAGCACAGGTGCCGTCGTTAACTTCCACTTCAACTGACTAAATGCATGATCACACTCATTAGACCAACCAGACCTGAAGTGACGGCCACTCTTTGCGCACCTGCCTTCACGCAAGCAAGCATTTACCAGATCATGTAAGGGTCCAGCTATCTTCGAGAAGCCCTCGATAAACTTCCTATAATAACTGCAAAACCCTAGAAATGACCTCAGCTCTTTGAGAGTTTCTGGGGTCTTCCAATTACTGACCGCAAAAACTTTGTCCGGGTCAGGAGAAATCCCTTGTGCCGACAACTGGTGGCCCAGAAACCGCACGGAGTCTTGGAGAAAACGGCACTTCCCTAGCTTGACCTTTAAACCAGTGTCTTTTAATCGTTTCAGCACCATCTCTAATCTTTCCAGGTGTTCCTCAAATGTTTGTGAAAATAGCAAAATGTCATCTAGGTACACTATCAACACCTGAAAGACTAGATCGCTCATAACAGACTGCATGAGCCGCTGAAAGGTAGATGGTCCGTTGCAGACCCCAAACGGCATCCTCCGGTACTCAAATAAACCAAAAGGTGTGGTGAACGCCGTCTTGGCCCTACCTATCCCGGTCACTCACCGCAATCTGATGATACCCAGAGGCCAAGTCCACAGTTGAGAAAAACTTTGCTCCCCTGAGGGCATCAAAACTCTCATCAATTCTGGGGAGTGGAAATGCGTCACGCCTCGTCTTGGCATTGAGCTTTCGATAATCCACGCACAACCATAGCGACCCATCGGTTTTGCACACCAGTACCACAGGCGAGGCGTAAGCACTCACACTCTCCTGAATAACACCCTTTTTCAGCAACTTAGTGATGTGCTCCCTGACCTCCTGGTACTGATTTGGTGGAATACGCCGGTATGGCTGAGTCACTGGTAGGTCATCAGTCAGATGTATCTCGTGCTGCACCTTATCTGTATAACCCAAATCATCATCCTCCAGGGCAAACACACTTGAATACTTGCCCAGCATGGCTTTTAACTGAACCTGCTGTTCGGGTGTGCCTCCCATATCAATGTGATCCAAGACTGACTGGGCCTGAGGCTCAGAACCATCACCTACACCCATAATGACCTGTTCTGTGTCTGCTGAGATTCGCTGAAACCTCACTTCGCAGGACGAACCCACACTATCACCATCTACTGGAGACAACATACCTAAACGGGCCCTAGGCTGAAGCCAAAGATCTTCCTGAGACAAGTTAAGTACTCTCACTGGACACACAGGTAACTCTGACGTGATCAAGGTAGGTACTACAATCAAACCTGCAGGTAAGGGCGTATTTGCTGGTTCTACCAACCACGCTGAACCATCCTTTTTACTGGTTTCCGTTCCCGTTATCAGGACAGTAGCTGCCGACCAAGCAGACACATGAGTAGGAGTCTTACCCACGACCCGTGCAAATGAAACTCGCTCAACTAACCCAACTGATTGTGCCTGCTGGAAAACTGTCCTCCAGTCAGAATCTAGCCTACCACCCAGCGTGGTGTCAAACTCAGCGTGAACAATCTGTCGGCACTTACTGATGATGTTCATTCCGATGAGCACAGTCGCAGACGACGGACTAGGAGTTTCTTTGATGACCAAGAAACCACATTCAGGCAGGGTCATCCCCATCACTTCCACGTCCAGCTCCATGTAACCCAAATAGGGGATGTCTAAACCGTTGGCTGCCGTGATCTTCAGCCAACCTGAGGTAGATAACACATCACTATCATCCCCAAATAGATGTTCTCGGAAGAACCCCTCAGTAATGGTACTGACCTGACTACCAGTGTCTAACAAGCATGATACTGGTACACCCTTGATTTTCAAATCCACCATCGGGCATGTTCCAAGAGCCCGTTCAAGGAACCTGTCCCGACTAGTTCCCTGAGGTGGTGAGCCAGAGACTACCCCTTATGCAGCCTGACTTAGTGCAACAGAAGGACCTTGTTTTTCTTGCCCTACAGTAGTCCTGACAACACTGCTGGGTCTCCCACCCCGTCTCACGGTGCAATGCCTAGCAATATGCCCAACCCCGTTGCATCTAAAACAGATAGGTTCTCCCTCCTCTGTAAGCCTGGGAGGCGGCTTGGACACGGGTGCATACTTCTGCGGAACAGACACTGAATGCTGCACAGTCAACTCTTTGACAGCCTTGGTGAGCTCTGAAATAGTCTGCTCTTGCTCACTTATTCGCTTGTCCTGCCGGGAAATCACCTGTAAAATATCATTCAACAGAGTAGACGTTTGTTTCTCAGACCCGACAGAAGTATCACCAGTTGTACCTAGCAATTCTGAATGGACAGGTCGACTATTCGCTACTCTGGTCGGCCTGCTTTCTTCCATGGACCAAAGAACAGCCTCATTGCGAACCTCAAGCAGGGTTAAGTGGGGCCTTTCTCTGATTATTTTACGCAGCTCTCGCCTTAACGCGGCATCTCGCACACCCTCCACAAACTGATCGCGCAAAATCCCCTCTTCATTCGCCAAACCACCTGGGGATTGCTTTGAAACTGAGCTTTAAAGGCGAGAGAGCGCATGAGAGTAATTTCGCAGATCTTCCCCATCCAATTGTTTGCGGTTGTAAAACGTTTGCAACAATTGAGTCCCGCTACGCCGTTCCCCGAATGCCTCCCGCAGGAAAGTAAACAAATCACTGGCCCGCCTGGAATGGTTTCCAACACATAAACGCACCTCTTTCAGTGCAGGCCCTCTCAAAAGAGAGATGATAAAGTCAAGCTGTTCTTCTTGTGTCTGGTCTCTGGCCCGTAGGACCCTTTCCACCTCCTCAATAAACTCCTCTACAGACCGTCCATCTTTGTTATACTCCCCGCTAAAAGGTTGAACCTGGCGTTCACGAGGAACATAAATGTAAGAGCGGGTTGAGTTACCTCCCCCAACAGCCCTATTGGCCAGAGTATTATTTCTCCAATCACTTAACTCTTGTATCTGACCCCTCAATTGCTCTATGACGTCATTTCCCACAGCTCCAACGACAGGGACGTGCACCTCCTCTCCAGGCAGTTCTTCAGAGTCAGACATTTTTTTTACACAAGCAGGTCAAATAGCATCAAATCAGAATTAACTCAACTCAGTTCAAGATAAATGTTCCTGGCGCAAACTTCAGCCTGCGCTGTCCTTTTTAGTAGCTCAAACACACCCTCGCGCTGGTGCAGAGTTCCTGGATGCAGCCGTAAAATCCTGGGAGCTAACACGTCGGCAAAAGGACCCTCCGTCAAGCTGGACCAGTCTCCTCAGCAGCCGTCCCGCCTGACACACTGGAAACACGATCAGTCCAACGCTGGCCAGCTCATCCGCAACCGAGATCCTCCACACTCCGGACGTCCTCAGCCTCTGGAAAATATTCACCACTGCCGTATTGTCTAACCCAACTATACCGCTCGATGAGAAAAACGAATCAGATTGAATAAACAACCCCACTCCTGGTACCAAAATGTGAGACCGGGGTTTTAGGTTTACCACCAAGAACACATTAGGGGTTCTATTTACTTTAAGTTTATTCAATTAATGCTGTAAAAATAAAAACAACTTATTCTCAAATGTGATTTATCAATTTAATTGACAAGAAATAATTCCAATTTTAAATGTTCACAAAAGAAACCCAAAAGAGCAGAAAAACAAAACTCAATAAATGAGGTTCATGGAGCAGATGATACAATTAAACATCATCGCCGCTCCACATTACTCAGAGTGCAATTAGAGTAATGCAACAATTTCTAAAACGTTACAATACAATACGCTAGGGTTGTGACGGTATGGAATTTTTTCTTACCGCGGTGAAGAAGCAACAAATCTCGCGGTTTGGCGGTTAACCGTCACACACAGCAGACGTGATCAAGTATGCATGCAGCTTGTAAATGACAATGGAAATTAATAATTATAAAGCAGTATTCTTTATTAACAAATAAACAAATTAACATTTGTATTAAATTGTAAATATTAATAATGAACTATGAATTATGCTAAACTTAAACAACCTTTTTTTAATCATTATAAAGCAGTTTTCGTTATTATTAACAGCAAATTAACATTTATATTAAATTGTAAATAAAAATAATTAACTATTAATTAGGCTAAACATAAACAACCTTTTTTAAAGTGCAAAATAAAAGAGAAATAGTCTGAACAAGTGTTCGGCTGTTGGGCTGCTTAAGTGAATCGTCAAGTCCTGCTGCTTTATTTTTCGGTCTTCAGGTTTCGTGACAGGAAAACCACAACAAACCACAAGGAAAACTACAACTACATTTGGATTATTAGACAATGTCGAAATAAAGTGACTGCAGAGTTTTGCATTCAAAGGCATGTAAAGGGAACCATTGACACAGAGAAGAAAGAGTTAACTATTCACGTGTGCTCGCGCTTATGACCGCTACTGAACATCTGAACACAAACAACGATCAAATGCACATCGACGGATCTTCTTCTGTCTGTTCTCCAAAATGTAATCAAATGTATATTTCTGCAAGCATGTTTAAACTGGTTAACTGACAGTGTCTAAGGCAGGCAAAGGCATTTTTCAAGTCGAGTTCGCACGCCACTGCGCAATACACATTACCGCGCGGTGGCGTTCATTTCATAAATTGTGGACAAGCTTATTTAATGTAGCCTATAAATTAATGTATATATCCAAAAAACGGATAATGTTATACTTTGTAGTAGTGCTATCGTCGCGTAATAATCTGTTTGGTTGTAAAATGTATTACCTGAATGAAATGAAATCGATTGTATCGTCCTGTGGAATCATTCATTCACAGACAGCTTACGAAGATGTTCAACTAATAAAGATCTTCATCGCTGGCAAAAATATGATGCATTTGCAGATTTGCTTTCACTAGACTGTACTGTAGGTCCAAGGCCACTTCATCCAACGCTCTTGATGTTCTTAAATCTTCCTGTTACGACTCCGAGTCGAGTGTGAATTAAAGCGCTTCAGACGATTCAGTGCGTGCAGGAAACTGAACAGATCATTCAAACTGATTTGCGAACCGATTTAGACAGATCAGCCAACTTGTTTGATGAAGTCTTTAAACAGAATCGACTCAAAAGAGTGATTCATTTGTGAATTGAGCATCGCTCATGCCCATAAAAAAAGATACAGCGCGCTTGGAATAAACTACACATTTAACAACATGTATTGCATTAAAATAAAGTAACGAGAGGAACGTCGCCCAACGTAACGAAGTAAAAGTACAGAGAACTTTCAGCAGAAAAAAAAAGTGCGGTGATGACCTCACACCGCGGTAGGCATCTCATTAACGCGATATTGCGGTGATGCGGTTATCGTCACACCCCTACAATAGGCTACGGCAAAATACAAGACAATACCATACAATACGGCAGTGGGAATACTGTACAAAGAGAAAACAACAACATAAGCAGGGTTCTAAATTAACACCCGCCAAATGCGGGTTAAAATTCATTTTGGCGGGTGTTAATAAAAACTTACTAGCCAGTTTGGCCGGTTATGCATCAGGCTCTGTTCTCGGTCATTTATCCCTCTGGCAGTACTTCCTACATTTCCCATGAACACTGTGCCGTAATGCTACGTGATGACGATTCATACGCCCATTGGCTGCGCGCAGTTTGCAGTGAAACCAGCGCGAGAAATGATCATGGAAACGAACGTATGAAACGTACGCGTCCATCTACCAGAAAACACAAGGAAGATGAAGAACGAACGGAGCCAGAGCAGGGAGCATAGACTGAAAGAGGAGGGAGCTAGTAAAGTAGCTAAAGTAAAAAGTTAAGATTAAACTAAATGCGGCGGTGGTTGGGACAGACTTCTGGGTTTAAATTTAAATGTCGTTTAACGAGAGATAGCCTACGCTATTTTTTTAAGTTTAAGGTTTTTGTCATTATTTCTGAACAAGATTATACATTAGGCAATATACACAACAAGCTTACTATATATCTTAAGGTTTTCGTTTAGTTGAAAACATTAAACAATATGTGTAAACAAAAAATATAAACAACAAAAGCATTTAAGCTCAAGCAGCGCAAACGGGGAAAACGCAAGAAAAAGAAAAAAAGAAGCAGACTGCGCAGTTATCGTACAGAACGTACATACTCGAGTCAGCATATGATTATCGTGTTTATATTGTTTCACCTTCATGTTGAGAAAAACGTCTCGGTTACGGATGTAACCCTCGTTCCCTGAGTAGGGAACGGAGACGTTACGTCGGATGACGGAGAATGGGGGTTTCGCCAGAAAGCCAATCCTCTTCGAGTATTAAAAAACGAGCCTATGGCAATGAAATGCCATGGGTCTGCGGAATTTGCATAATGTATCTCCGCCTCACCGCGTGAGTATTTAAGGAGAGACACCTGCAACAGCAGATCATGTCTTCGCTGAGGAGCCGAGACTGAACTCAGGCGTCGACCCAGCGGTACAGCGGAAGTGGCACGGAGACGTAACGTCTCCGTTCCCTACTCAGGGAACGAGGGTTACATCCGTAACCGAGACGTTCCCTTTCGTAGTCACTCCGAGTTACGTCGGATGACGGAGAATGGGGGTCCCCGTCTAATCACGCCACCTTCACAGCTGTCTTCCAGTGCCCTGCGAAGTCTGACCTCCCTGTCGTGATATAGGCACGGACGAAGGAGTCCTACTTAACACAGGAATACCAAGGTACACTGGGAAGCATATCTCATGGGAGATATGCCGCAGCATGCCTACCCATAGGGAGGACTTAAGAATACACATATGGCCCAAGGGGGCTACATATGGAGGAACACTGGAGTGACCAGCCCGTAGGGTGGCATCTACTTTCAACTCCAGGAGTGGCAGGTGACTTGCCGAGGGAAAGACACATGCTCAAAGAGGCTTACAGTGGAAAATACACATGTGGGGGTTACTCAGAGGAGGAACCATGCACACGGAGGCACCTAGCCGACGCACAGGCAATAGACACTGGCGCCAGCGTCAACAGTGCTGGAGGAACTCAGGGCTTCAGAGGGGAAGGCTCACCTGAGGAAATATCGCACGTATCCAGTCCGTGGAGTGGAATGGCGAGCAAGCGAGACACTTAACAGCTCCCATGTTAGCTTGAAAAAGACAGTACATGGGCGGAGACTGGCTCCACTCGGAGATTGTAGAATCTGGCGAATGTGTTAGGTGTCGCCCAGCCTGCAGCTCTGCAGATGTCTGTTAGCGAGGCGCCACGCGCTAAAGCCACACTCCGGGTGGAGTGGGCGGTCACACCAAGGGGGCATGGTCGACCTTGCTGCTGGTATGCCAAAGCAATGGCGTCCACTATCCAGTGAGACAACCTTTGTTTGGAGAGAGCCTTTCCCTTCAGCTTCCCACCATAACAGACAAAGAGCTGGTCTGAGGTCCTGAAACACTGCGTCCTGTCTACGTAAGCACGGAGTGCGCGTACTGGACAGAGCAGTGCCAAGGCTGGGTCTGCCTCCTCCCGGGGCAGCGCTTGCAGGTTCACCACCTGGTCCCGGAAGGGAGTGGTGGGAACCTTGGGCACATATCCGGGCCGGGGTCTCAGGATCACGTGAGAGAGGCCGGGCCCGAACTCCAGGCACGCTTCGTCAACGGAGAATGCGTGCAGGTCCCCTACCCTCTTGATGGAGGCCAACGCAACCAGGAGCGCTGTCTTCATTGACAGGATCTTAAGCTCAGCTGATTGCAGAGGCTCAAAGGGAGCCCTCTGCAGGGCACTTAAGACCACTGAGAGGTCCCAAGAGGGAACGAGAGGAGGGCGAGGAGGATTCAGTCTCCTCGCTCCTCTCAGGAACCTGAGGATCAGGTCGTGTTTTCCAAGAGACTTACCTTCAACTGCTTCGTGATATGCGGCGATAGCGGCCACATACACCTTCAGGGTGGAGGGAGACAGCCTTCGCTCCAACCCGTCTTGCAGGAAGGAAAGCACAACGCTGATCGAGCATCTCCTGGGGTCTTCTCGGCGAGAAGAGCACCAGTTAACGAAGAGGTTCCACTTCAACGTGTTAGGGGGGTAACAGTTTCAGACCCAGGACCAGAGATGATGAAAGAAGACCAGGAGTCGTGAAGTTCAATCAAAGAGTAAAATTTACTGAAGAACAGTTTGCAGTTTAATTGGCAGAGTCAGCGTCAAAGTCTCACGAGGAGGTCGCAAGCTAACTCTACCTTACATGAAAATCGTACACCAGTTATACTGTTTTCAAGGGCATACATTACATAAACATTCACTTCTGATTGGCTCAGAAGACATAAAGCCTAAACAATTACACATAGATAGAAGGGTACGTTGACATCAATCAAGATAGCTGTCATCCAAGTCACGAAGATCCAGTAATGACCTCGGAGGGCCCATCGAAAAGCGTCATGAGACCAGCCACCCCGTGTCATGAGACCTGCAACATACTGATAAAACCTTCCATCCTCAGAGAGAAGAAATAACAATTACTTTACTTCTTGAGAGATATATGTATGAAAGAAGTAAAACAAATCATAGAATCATACAGAAATTGACCCCTGCCCATTAATAGGGTCAGCAGAGAAACATGATCATATGATGAGGGTTTTCTTTAAGTTTAACACACTCATTAGTATACATACGGACAAAAAGCCTGTATTTAATGTTCTTGCTCAGGGCCACAGAAGATTAGTCCCAGACATCATAAGACATTCATGAAAGATAGGCCTTCACCCAACATTCAGGAAAGAGGTGCATTCAACAGAAGTATGAATAAAAACTATATGTGAATCATTTATTGCGTATAGGAATGATTATATAACTTGATTAGTGCTTATTATAGTAATAATGTAATCATAAAAAAGGATATACATATAGTTAAATTGAAGAGGCAAGGGATTCTGACCCCAACCCTTCAGTCCCCCGTTTTAGACCGATGTGTGGTCCAATACCGCCACGTCTGGTCTATCAAGTGAGGCCACTACGGAGAGGGGGAGTGGTGACGCATGCTTCCCTGACGGGTCACACTTGTCTCTTCACCTCGTCACGGACATGCTGGATACTAAAAAGTCCAGTCCCCGTTAAGAGGCTCTCCCACCTTCCACTCACATCAGGGCTTCAATGTTGTTTTGATCCAATTTGTCCCTCAGGTGGGTCGTGAGCATCAGCAGTCTCTTTTCCTCCTCAGCAGGATTCAGATTTCTGCATGCAGTCCTGCACAGATAGGAGAAACAAAAACGAACACACAACCAAATACACAAACAGAGGAACATCACCCCCACAAGGGCTCCCACAGCATACAGCACGTAGTGCACAAATCCCATAACTAGATCTTCCGATGCTGTCACCAAATCATCCCAAGCTTCTTCCACATATTCTTCTACAGTTTCTGCCATATCTGTGAATATAGCACCAACCGAAAAAGCCAAAACAAAAGCCACCGCAATAGCAGATGGTGCTTCAGAGTCCGACATAAGAGAAGTTCCCTTGGACTTAAACCAGGCAGAATTCAAATACTCATAACCTGCAAATGGATCAGTCGTCTTTACTTGCTCAAGTAAAGCTGTAATATATTTCTGCTGAGCTTCCTGGGCCTTTACCTGGGGAAAATATTCAGTTTCTTGCTTCAATTCAGTAACACAAAGAGAACCCTCCGCTCCATTACCATCTTGACTCTGATCCACTGGACGCCACGTGGGACCCAAGGGATGCGTCCACCTATGTCTAGCACAGTTCTTGGGAGAAATGTTATACTCGTCATGCAACTGGATCGGACCCAAAAACTGCCGAAATTGTTTTTCCCTATCAAACCACTCATCCCCTATGGCAACATCCTTTAACTGAGGCCACATCCTCACCTGGAATGGTTGATAATTATCCCACAATAACTCCTTGGGCCAAGAGAGAGAAAAAGCATTGACAAAAGGCAAACCATTTTTACTGCCATTAAGGTCGAAATTCTTTTTATCAGTCTTATCGATTCGTCCGAATCGATCACAAACAGCACCATAAGACCTGTCTACGTCCCATCGGACCATGTGAACCCTCGTGGGAACTAACACTTTCCATCTCATCGAATCCTTATCCTTCAGGATCTGTTGATACAAGTCTGAACCTGGTTCTTCTCTCACAACAATGTTGCTATGTATGTAACTTTGGACCACATCTTTTACAACCTGATTGGAACCTAATTCAGCTTTAGCTTTGGGCAGGTAATATGACATTATGTGTCGAGGGTCAGGTGCACTAGGATAAAGGGGAAGTTTCACTGGTTTCCCTCCTAGAATCATGTGGGAATCCCCTAATGCTACGGTCTGACGCTTCTTCCGCCCTGCTCTATTCTCATTCTTCATGGGTTTCAACAGATAACTATTAGCCATATTCATCCGTTTGGAGCAGGCAGTGTGGTTTTCATGGGCTATGCTGTCTGGAATCCAACTCATGGAGCTAAAATGCGGTTCATAAACATAAACACTTCCATCTCTCACCCAACGACCTTTTTGCATAATGAGGGTATTACCGGGATAATTTGGGGAGTGACCAAGCCAATAGGTCACTGACTCATTTCCGTCCAACCGATAGCATCTATCGTTTACCTTCTGATACATAGTCGAAATCAAATTTAGACCCTCAGTTGAATTTAGGCATGGGTATTGTACCCAGGATGGACGGTTGTCAGTTTCTTCACAATCCCAATTAGTCGCAAAAGCATGGAATCGACCGGTCCAAATGGAAATCTGTATCCACAGTAGAAATGACAAAGCGATTAGGATTAAACATACAAAAGAGAGCGGGAGTACTAATCTAACAAAAGCCCGTCTCATTTTCCGTCGCTTCTCATTACGCACTTCTTCTTGCAGAATTAGCAGCTTCAATAAGTCGTCTGGCTCAGCCATCTGTAAATGATAAAACAGTAATGCCAGAATTTAGAAAAATCATATACGACAGATATTGAAGAGGTACGATTTATCATGTTATTATGTGGTGGTATTCTGGTTGCAACACCTCTCAAGTGGTTTCACCTGTGACCAATGTCTCCATACTGTACCCAACACACCTCTGTCGAGTAAAACAGATGTATTAGTAGTCAACAGAACTTGGTAAGGTCCATCAAATTTCGGACCCAGAGGAGAGATTATCTCCCTTTGCAACATTACACTGTCACCTATCTCAGGCAACGCAGGCATGTCTTTTTGCTCAGTGTTATCTTTCTCTGCTTGTCGGATACTGACACTAACCCTGGTGTCTTTTAAACAGTTATCCAAAGCCTTCAGATAATTTTGCAGAGCATCTTTCAAAGGCCCTGACGGTCCCTCATGTTGCAGAGGAGCGTCCCAGGGCAGTCGCATGTAGCGACCTGTCATTATCTCAAAGGGACTGATCTGAGTAGTTTTGTTCGGGCTGGCTCTCATACTTAAAAGAATGGTTGGGATAGCAGAGTGCCATCCCTTCCCCCACTCCAACAATCTCTTTCTCAATGAAGTTTTAATCGTCCGATTAGAACGTTCGACAGAACCACTAGACTGAGGACGAAACGGTATGTGGAAGTGTTGTTTCACTCCCATCAATTTCATCACATTCTTCATTACCTTCCCCGTGAAGTGTGTGCCCTGATCTGAGTCAATGTGCAATGGTAAACCCCATCTGGGGAAAACTTCATTCAACAGAATTTTTGCAGTTGCGTCTGCTGTGCAGTTTTTCAGAGGAAACGCCTCCACCCATCTGGAAAACAAATCAACAATCATCAGAATGTATGAAAAGCCTCCACTAGGGGGCAGGGGACCTATGAAATCAATTTGAAGGTGGGTCCATGGCCCCTGAGGTCGAGGGGCATGTCCTAAAGGAATCTTTAGCTTTGCTGGGGAATTCACTTTAAGACATACTAAGCATCTTTTACAAAAGTCATTGCAAGAAGCTCTCAGCTTTGGCCACCACCAGGTTTTTGAAATCATTGCATGTAAATTCTCAGGACCAGCATGTGCCAAACCATGATACAGAGACATTAGTTCAGTTCGAGCAGAAACAGGACAAACAAAACGGTCATTGAATTTCCATAATCCTTCTGTATTTTTCTTTGCACCTAATTTTGTCCATTGCTCTATCTCTTCAGGGTCATCCTCTGAATAAAGTTCAAAAATGTCTCTAGAGGGTTCACTCTCCTGGGGAGCAAAAGCCAGCACACTCACGCATGTCTCAGTCAATTTTGCAGCCTCTCTGGCAGCAGTATCAGCCGCTTGATTCCCTTTGGCCTCTGGAGAACTGTCAGTGGAGTGTCCCGTGATTTTGATAACAGCTCCTGCTGCGGGGAGATCACATGCAGCCATCAATTCTTTTACCTGATGCTGATGAGAGATGGGGAGACCAGCCGTGGTTAGAAATCCCCTGCGTCTCCAAACCGGGCCGAAGTCATGAACCGTACCGAAGGCATAACGACTGTCCGTGTAGATATTGACGCGTCTCCCTTTGCTGTGCTGTAATGCTCGGGTTAAAGCAACCAGCTCTGCCACTTGAGCCCCTCCCCCTGAAAGAGAACCACAGTCAACAGTTTCACCATGTTCATTTACGACAGCCCAGCCTGTGAATCGTTTCCCCTGTTCATGAAAGCTGGAACCATCCACAAACAAACTCATGGCATCGGAAAGGGGCTCAGACTGGAGTGGGCTTTGGCTGTCTGTGTCAATCAGCCGTGCGCAGTTATGGACAGTTCCTTCGTCTGGAAGCAAGGAGGCAGGGTTTATAGCAGTCTCAATGTCAATTTGTATCTCCACATTTTTACTCAAAAGAGTGGCTTCCCATTTAGCTCTTCTTTGGTTAGAAATAGATCCTAAACGAGTGTTTGTTAGCAGTTTCAAAATCTGGTGTCTGGTGTGCAGAATCACCTTTTGATGTGTCACAATGTTCTCTGTGGTTTTCACTGCCCACTCGGCACAATCACATATCAGCAGACATGGATGTTGTCCTGCCATGGAAACAGGAATAGGAGTAGAATAGTAGCCTACCATTCCATACGAACTTCTTCCTGGAACCTTTTGACCCAGGGCAGCAGAGTAGGATCTGTTTCCCACCCAGGTCCACAGATGGAACGGTCTGGTTGCATCAGCATGTCGCAGTGCTGGGGAGGAAGCAAGAGTTTCTTTGATACTCACAAAAGCCTCCTCCATCTCCTCGGTCCACTCGATCAGATCTGCTCCAGGTTTTCCTCCTTTCAGTGCCTCTGTGAGTGGTTTAGAAAGTTCAGTGTATTCACAGACATACTGGCGGCAGTAATTCAAAAGACCCATTACTTGCCTTAGACCAGTGACAGTATGTGGCTTTGGAAGTTCAATGATAGCTTTAACTCGTTCAGGGGTGATGCGTCTGCCATGCACCCCAACAATCTGTCCAAGATAAGTCACTTCAGGCAAAGCTAGCTGTGCTTTCTTCAAATTCACTTTGAATCCCCCGTTTTGGAGGGCATTCAAAACAGTTTGGACAGCAGTCAAATGTTTGAACTTAGTTGGACTAGCAATCAGAATATCATCCACATATTGCAGGACAACCGATCCGTCATTTTCAATTTGTTTTCTTACCGGATCGATGAAGGATGCTAGTACCTGATGAAACAAGGTGGGGCTGTTGCAGAAGCCTTGTGGAAGCCGACTCCAGGTCCATTGGCGACCCCTGCTGGTAAAAGCAAATTTCCCTTGGTCCTCCTTGGCTAAGGGACAAGTCCAAAAACCGTTAGAAATATCAAGAGCAGTAAAATAACAATGTTCAGCTCCTATTTCATTAAGGATAGTTGCGGGGTTGGCCACCAGAGGGTGTACTTTCTCAGAAATTGAATTCAAAGAAGTATAGTCAATCGTCAAACGCCAAGATCCGTCCGCTTTTCTGACAGGCCACATTGGAGAATTAGTGGGAGAGGAACATGGAATAATTATTCCCCGCTCACTTAACTCATCCACAACAATGTCAGCTCCTTCCCTAGCTTCATTTTTCAAAGGATATTGTCGTTTGGCTACATGCATAGGACCTGGGATGCTCAGTGGCTGGATCTGTGCAAGACCACAATCATATTTGTCTTTGGCCCATACCTTTGGGAATTTTGAAATTATGAACTTCCACTCAGGACGAGTTTCAGTGAAACCAACAGGTTCAGCCACTGCACATCTCTCATGGTGGGGGCCAGAGTGAGATAAGCGAATTGTTTCATTGCAGCCGAGCACGAGCTTATCCTTTGAAAGCAAAACATCAGCTTCGAGTTCTTTTAGAATGTCAACACCGATAATAGTCCCCACAGTATTCTTCCCCACCCAAAACTCAGTCCAGAACACTTTGTCAGAATCAGAAAGGGTTAGAGGAACAGAAACAGATTTGTGAAACACCTTTTTGCCATTTAGGCCTTCTATATACAAAGTTTCAGAAGTGATCTCAAGATCGAGATCAGTAATCGATACTGTAGCACCCGTGTCAATTAAAGCAATGCATTGCCGGCCTCCTAACAACGCGTTTATGAATGGACGGGTGTCAGCATAATTACTATTACCGGAGGCCGCTGACCCCTAGTCCCCACCTATCAGCTGTTTCAGCTTTGCAAGATCAGCTTGAGACAGAGTGACAGATGGGGAAGCTTCTTTTTTACCATTTGAAGCATTATTTTTGTTACCTCCCTTTTTCCCGTTTCCTTTATTCTTGGGTCTACGGCAATGTTTCGCAATGTGACCTTCCCTTCCACAATTTCTACATTTAGCAACTGACTTGGGACAGGTTCGGGAAGTGTGGCCTAACTCATCACAGTTATAGCATGTCACATCATTGCGGGGAGGGGCCTCCCCTTCAACTGAAACAGCAGCCGCTTTCACAGTGCTCACAGTATCAGCATCGCATGCTTGCATACGGCTCCAGCTCACAGAGCACCAACGGAGCAAATCTGCCCACATTTGGATATCAACAGCACTGTTCATCAACATATCTTTGTATTGCTTATTCAGACCGCCTGTGGCTGATTCGATTACTATAGCAGAATCAAAATCTTCATCATTGTTATTAGCAGCACAGTAGGTCTCATATGCAATACGGAACCGGTCCACATATTCTATCGGGCTTTCACCGGTTCTCTGTTTGATCTGGGTCACACTACTCCACGGAAAAGAACCCCGACCCAGCAATTCTTTCACAGCTGTTTTATAATCAGAATAAGCCACACAAAACTCACCCCAATTTGCAGGGACCCGAGGGAAAAAGTTCACACCCTGGACAGCCCTTAATTTGGAAGAAGGAACTAACCCTTCGACCAGCGACTGGATATCAGCAATGCCTAGATTTTGTTGCCTAGCAACAGCCTCTAGCTTGTCCCATAGACTTTTGTTTGGGTTATACAACTTAAAAGGTTCCAACCCTGCAAGCAAACTGTTTTTCTCAGTGGGTGTGAGTCTGACCCATTGACCATCCTCACATCCTGCACCCATTTCAATATTCAACCCGGCCCAGTTCGTGTGTCGAATCGGGGCGGCGGATGCAGTAACATTAGGTTTAAATGCCTCCATGGGAGTCAGATTAAGATTTTTGACCCCAGAGTTATATTTAGTTTGTTTTGCTTGCACAGAAGGAATCTCTGAACTGTAGGGAGGGGGAGTTGCAACAGCCACATTCAACAGCCCGCGTACCTCAGCGTAGGGCCCACTATTTTGGTTATCAGTCTGTCTGGCAGAGCCTGAAGCGGCAGCCGCCTGAACAGAGTGAGAAGGGAAAGAGGGGGCGGAGGGAGTAGGAACTTCCTCCTTTTTTACAGCCTTTTCTGCCATTTCACACAATGCCTCAAGCCCTTTGCTCAAACTACACAGATCACTGCCTATTTCATTCCCAAGGATTTTAGCCATCCTGTCACGTTGGGCAATTAAACTCTTCCAACCATTAATCATGTTCGGGATTGCCTTTTCAGGGGTTAAGGGAATTCCACCCATTTTACAAATCCATGAATAGGCAAACACGGACAAAAACTTCACTCTGTCAGCCTCTTTCTTTTTTTGCAGCCAGTCAATCTGTTCTGTGACTCCCCAATTAGCATCAAAACCCTGGCTGACCATTTTCTTAATCAGTTCTGCGTATTTCTTTGATTTGAGCGCATCAGAGAAGAGCTGTTTACAGCATGCACTCTCTTCAGCCTCACCACTTTGGTCAGAACAAATTGAGATAACCTTTTTATCTGTCATTGTTGGTCACAGGTGAAATTCACCACAGAGAATGTTCTTAGCAGCAAAAATGTTTTAGCAGCGAATTGAAAAATATGTTTTAAATGACAAGTCTGGACTTCTACACAAAGAAACCACAAAGTATTTTTCACTCACGACTCCCGATCATATATTCTGATCCATGCCAATTTGGGTCATAATTTATTTAAGGGGATCGTTCTTGATGCATCCCTGGCAAACAACCCTGTCTCTGTTACTATATATATATATATTTTTTTTTTTTCTAACTAATTTCTCAGTCCCTAACTGCCTAATCCACTAAATTCGGGGATCCCCTTTCTGAGATGGAAGAGATATAGTAGGATCACGGCGCCCTGGACCTTCAATCCAGGGACGTACTCTGCTGGGGTGTTGCTATATCAACAATGCCCAGTGGGGCCCCCACAGAGCACGCTTCGCTTGCGCTGTCTGCTCTTGTTAAATTTTTAAACAATGCTATCAGCGACTTCCTTTTATACTTTAACCTTCAGTATAATTAATCTTCACTCTCCTCATCGGAGTGAAGCTCTTCCGTTCCCCTTCAAATCTCTTCCATTCAGACAGACCTATAGCCTATAATATAATAAATCTTCCTACCTTGTTTGTTGGTTTGCCAGGGGTGTCACCTCAGAATGATTGCCCGCGCATCCGCCACCAAACTGTTAGGGGGGTAACAGTTTCAGACCCAGGACCAGAGATGATGAAAGAAGACCAGGAGTCGTGAAGTTCAATCAAAGAGTAAAATTTACTGAAGAACAGTTTGCAGTTTAATTGGCAGAGTCAGCGTCAAAGTCTCACGAGGAGGTCGCAAGCTAACTCTACCTTACATGAAAATCGTACACCAGTTATACTGTTTTCAAGGGCATACATTACATAAACATTCACTTCTGATTGGCTCAGAAGACATAAAGCCTAAACAATTACACATAGATAGAAGGGTACGTTGACATCAATCAAGATAGCTGTCATCCAAGTCACGAAGATCCAGTAATGACCTCGGAGGGCCCATCGAAAAGCGTCATGAGACCAGCCACCCCGTGTCATGAGACCTGCAACATACTGATAAAACCTTCCATCCTCAGAGAGAAGAAATAACAATTACTTTACTTCTTGAGAGATATATGTATGAAAGAAGTAAAACAAATCATAGAATCATACAGAAATTGACCCCTGCCCATTAATAGGGTCAGCAGAGAAACATGATCATATGATGAGGGTTTTCTTTAAGTTTAACACACTCATTAGTATACATACGGACAAAAAGCCTGTATTTAATGTTCTTGCTCAGGGCCACAGAAGATTAGTCCCAGACATCATAAGACATTCATGAAAGATAGGCCTTCACCCAACATTCAGGAAAGAGGTGCATTCAACAGAAGTATGAATAAAAACTATATGTGAATCATTTATTGCGTATAGGAATGATTATATAACTTGATTAGTGCTTATTATAGTAATAATGTAATCATAAAAAAGGATATACATATAGTTAAATTGAAGAGGCAAGGGATTCTGACCCCAACCCTTCAAACGCATAGACATGTCTCGTGGAAGATGCTCTAGCGGAAGTGATGGTAGCCGCCACCGCTGGTGGCAGGGTACTCAAACCTACCTCGTCCCGTCCAGGAGCCACACGTGGAGTCTCCAAAGATCGGGACGAGGGTGCCATAGGGTGCCCCGTCTCTGAGAAAGGAGGTCCTTCCTCAGAGGAATTGGCCAAGGAGGTGCTGTCGCGAGGAGTACCAGTTCGGAGAACCAGGTCTTGGTGGGCCAGTATGGGGCGACCAATATGACCTGCTCCTCGTCCTCCTTGATCTTGCACAGAGTACGTGCGAGAAGGCTCACTGGGGGAAACGCATACTTGCGTAGGCCCTGCGGCCAGCTGTGCGCCAGTGCATCCGTGCCGAGCGTGCCCTCGGTCAGGGAGTAATACAGGGCGCAATGGGATGAGTCGTGGGAGGCAAACAGATCTATCTGTGCGTCCCCGAACTGGTCCCAAATCAGCTGGACCGACTGGGGATGGAGTCTCCATTCGCCAGAGGTTGGCCGGAGCCGTGACAGCTCGTCGGCTGCAAGGTCACGAAGGGACCTCAGGTGCTTCTGACTCCATAAGAGGAGGTGGCGTGCGAGTTGCGACATACGGCGAGAGCGTAGACCACCCTGACGGTTGATGTACGCTACAGTCGCGGTATTGTCCGAGCGGACAAGTACGTGTTGACCCAGGAGCAACGCGTGGAAGCGGTGCAGGGCAAGGCGTACTGCCAGCAACTCGAGGCAATTGACATGCATGAGGCGCTGGGGTCCTGTCCAGGAGCCCGCGGCTGCATGTCCATTGCACATGGCGCCCCAGCCCGTGGCAGAGGCATCTGTGGAGACGACAACATGCCTGGAAACTCGTTCTAGGGGAACTCCGGCCCGTAGAAAGCTGAGGTTCCGCCACGGGGTGAAGGTCTGACGGCAGGTCGGAGTTATTGGAACTCTGAGCGTACCGCGATGCCATGCCCACCTCGGGACCCGATCGCGAAGCCACAGCTGAAGCGGTCTCATATGAAGCAATCCGAGTGGCGTTGCCGCGGCTGCAGATGCCATATGCCCCAGGAGCCTCTGAAAAAGTTTCAGTGGGACCGCACTCTTGCCCTCAAACTGTCGAAGACAAGTCAGCAGTGAGTGTGCGCGCTCGCTCGTAAGCTGCGCGGACATGGCGACCGAGTCTATCTCCATACCGAGAAAAGAGATCCTCTGCACGGGGCAAAGTTTGCTCTTCTCCCAGTTGACCCGAAGGCCCAGACGACAAGGTCTCTGTGTTCGCAAACCTGATCTCGAGAGTGAGCTAATATTGGCCAGTCGTCGAGATAATTCAGGATGCGAACCCCGTGTTCGCGTAGGGGAACAAGGGCTGCCTCGACGACCTTCGTAAAGACGCGAGGAGACAGAGCCAACCCGAATGGGAGAACGAATCGGTTACCTAACGTAACCTCGGTTCTCTCTAGAAGAGGGAACGAGTATTGCGTAAGCTAGCTTACGCTGCGGGAAAGATTCATCTTTGCTGAGATATTGAAGCCAAAAAATTATTTTATAATTTTGTATCCATACACAACGCAGTTCCTCTGCGGCAGACCTAGAGCGGGCTAGCTAGCAGCTCATTGGTTCGCTCAGAGAGAACTGCTTAAGCCTATGGGAGAGCGGGGCTGAACCCGCTTCCAATGAGAGGCGCCCGCGCGCTCATTGCGTCGTGACCCGCCAGAATGGGCGTGGCCATGGTGTATATAAGGCGCTCTCCCAGGCTTATATGTTGATTTATTTCAGCGTGAAGCGAAACGCTAGTAGCGCAAGCACGGCCGGGAACGCAATACTCGTTCCCTCTTCTAGAGAGAACCGAGGTTACGTTAGGTAACCGATTCGTTCTCTTACGAGAGGTTCTCTCGTATTGCGTAAGCTAGCTTACGCTGCGGGAACACCTGGCCAACGCCGTGCGCGCTACGAATCCACTCATGAAAAACCCAGGGATATACCGTGGGAATTTTTTAACGTGGAGTGAATGTACAAAGAGGCCGCAGAGCGGGCTCATGAAGTGTACACATAAGCATGTATGGGGCCAGCAGAGCGGGCACATGAAGTGTATAAGCATTACGGGAGAGCACAAGGGGCGAACCGGTTGTGAGGGACCTCCAGAAATGCAGCTTCTTAGAGAGCTGTTCGTCAGACAGCTAGTAATTTTGCCTGCAAGGCGGGAACTTCCAAGTTATAAAACCTGACAAAAGTGGACGGGGAGGCCCATCCCGCGGCCACACAAATGTCATGAATGGAAATTCCACAGGACCATGCCCACGATGAGGCCATGCCTCTAGTGGAGTGCGCCCTGATGCCCAGAGGGCAGGGCAGGCATTTAGATGCGTAAGCAGAGGCGATAGCGTCCACTATCCATCTAGACAGTGTCTGTTTTGAGGCGGCCAGACCCTTGGTGCGCCCCCCAAACGACACGAAAAGCTGCTCAGCGCGTCTGAACGCGGCAGCGCGCGTAGTGTACAATCTCAGAGCCCGCACCGGACAAAGGAGATTGGCATCGCGCTCACTATCGGATGAAGGCAGAGCCGATAGGGAGATAATCTGAGCCCTGAACGGGGTACCAATCGCCTTCGGGACATAGCCATGCCTAGGTTTGAGAATGACAATCGAATCATTCGGTCCAAACTCAAGACACGCGGCGCTGGATGAGAGCGCGTGAAGATCCCCAACGCGTTTAACTGAGGACAGAGCCGTCAGGAAAACGGTTTTGAGCGAGAGGTATTTCAGATCCACAGACTCGAGCGGTTCGAACGGGGGTGCTTTCATAGCTTCAAGGACTATAGAAAGATCCCAAACCGGAACCGACGGGGGCCGCGGAGGGTTCATCCTCTTAGCTCCCCTGAGGAAGCGGATGACTAACTCGTCTTTGCCCAATGACTGAGCGCGTCGGGGTTCCGCGAACGCCGCGACGGCTGCCACATAAACCTTGAGAGTGGAGGGGGACCTGCCCTTGTCCAGCATCTCTTGAAGGAAAACAAGCAAAGACGGCACCTCGCACGACCGTGGGTCCAGCTGTTTGTCGGTGCACCATTTTGAGAACACAGACCATTTAGACGCATAGAGCCTTCTCGTGGAAGGTGCTCTAGCCTGTATGATAGTGTTTCTTACTCCCTCTGGCAAATCAACGAATAGTCGTTGATCACCCATGCATGTAGCGCCCAGCGCTGTGGATGGGGGTGCCAGATCGTGCCGCGAGCTTGAGAGAGGAGATCTGCTCTGACTGGGATGGGCCACGGGGCTGTCTGTGACAGCTGCGTGAGCTCCGGAACCCAATTCTGACTCTCCCAACGCGGGGCTATGAGGAGCACCGAGTGGCGTGTGTCCCTGATCCTCTGAATTACCTGTGGTAACAGAGCGATCGGAGGGAATGCATAGAGCGGGCGGCGAGGCCATTCCTGGGCTAGCGCGTCCTCGCTCTTCGAGAAATATATTGGGCAGTGAGCGTTCTCTTCTGACGCGAAGAGGTCTACTTCTGCTCTGCCGAATAGTCGCCACAGTAACTGGACCGTCTGTGAGTTCAGGGACCATTCTCCTGTGGAGATGAGGTTCCTGGACAGTATGTCTGGACCGTCGTTCAGATGGCCCGGCACGTGCGTCGCTCTGAGCGAGAGCAGGCGGCTCTGAGACCAAACTAGAATGCGGTGCGTCAGTCGACAGAGATTTCTGGATCTGACACCGCCCTGACGGTTGAGATAGGAGACCACGGCCATATTGTCCGAACGGATCAGGACGTGGTGTCCCTGGATGCGCGGGAGAAAGTGCGAGAGCGCGTTCTCGACCGCCAGCATTTCCAGACAGTTTATGTGTAATGGGCTTTCCTGAATCGACCAGTGGCCGAAGGCCGGTGAGCCCTCGCAGACTGCACCCCAACCCGTGTTGGATGCATCTGTCGAGATGACTTTTCGGCAGGAAAAGGTCCCCATCGTGACGCCTAGACGAAACCATTCTGCTACTGTCCATGGCTGCAGCGCCGTGAGACACGTTTGCGTAACCCTGATCAGCTGGCGACCCGTGTTCCACGCGCGGTGGGGTACACGGCTGTTCAACCAGAACTGAAGCGGGCGCATGTGCAGAAGGCCCAGCCGAAGTACAGCGGAGGCTGAGGCCATGTAACCCAGCATCCTCTGAAAAGTTTTCAGAGGCCTGCGGGTGCCCATCTGGAACGAGGCGGCTAGACGCTGAACACTGCGCGCGCGCTGTGTAGACAGGCGAGCCGTCATCGTGACCGAGTCCAAATCTATTCCTAGGAAGGAAATCGATTGACTGGGATGAAGGGAGCTCTTTGTCCAGTTGACAGAGAGGCCCAGCGTTTCCAGATGGTCGAGGAGAACTGCGCGGTGCGACAGAAGCTCCGTCTGTGATTGGGCCAAAATCAGCCAGTCGTCCAGATAATTCAGAATGCGCAGCCCCTGGCTTTGCAGGGGGGCGAGCGCCGTATCCATGCACTTCGTGAATGTACGGGGCGCCAGAGATAAGCCGAACGGGAGAACGGCGTATTGATAAACAAGACCCTCGAAGGCGAAACGTAAGAATGGCCTGTGACGGGGATTTATCTGGATCTGAAAATAGGCGTCTTTCAGGTCTAGAGATATGAACCAGTCCCCCTGGCGCACCTGCGCGAGGAGTTTCCTGGTAGTGAGCATCTTGAACGGTCTCTTCATGAGCGCTTTGTTCAAAGACCTGAGATCTAAGATCGGTCTGAGGCCGCCGTCTTTCTTGGGAACCAGAAAATAACGGCCGTAAAACCCCGACTCGGTCATAGATGGCGGGACTCTCTCTATCGCGCCCTTTTGCAACAGCGTCGCAATTTCTGAGCGGAGCGTGCCGGCGGCCAGCGGGCTGACAGAAGATTCGAGCTGCGCGCGCGCACGAGGCGGGCGGCGGCGAAACTGTAGCAGGTAGCCGTTCTTTATAATGCTTAACACCCACGGGGAAATGCCTGGAATGGCTTCCCACGCTTTGGAGCATGCGGCTAGTGGCCGAATGGCTGTATTGCCCTGATTGCTGCACATAGCGGGCTGGACACAGTGTGTGGGCGCGCTTTGAATGTGTGTGGCAACGGGATTTGCACTCAGAGAGGAGTCTATGGGCCGTGACACAGAGCGAGCAGAGAGGGGACACGTGCACGAGCTCGTGGGCGTGTTTATGTTCTCTGATATTAGAGCGGGCTGTGCCCGTTTCATGTGATGGGGCTCTGATAGAGACACGGGATATGTTATGCTTGTGTGTATGGGTGAACACATGATTGTGGGCACATTTTCTACACAACTGGCAAAATTTCTCTTTTTGAGATTTCTCTGGGTAGCCGTAAAAACGGCTTTTTGTCGCTCGCAAGCGGGCTGGGACACCGGCTTGTTTGTGGCGGTCAACACTACAGCAGTCGGCGAAATAACGGGGACTGGCAGAGGGCGAAGCTTTGACGGCGGTCCGGCCGCAGCGGGAGAGCACCGTCGTTTTCTTGACATTGTTAGGCAGACTTCTGATGATCAGGCTTTAGCGTGATCTTAGGTCGCGGGCCACGGGGGGGCGGCGGTCTGCGGCGGCTGTCAGAGCGAGAGCGAGGGCGAGGGCGGCCGCTCTGACTGCGCTGAGTTGTTTGAGTCTGCGGAGGGGGGCGCTGTGATGGGGCTCTGGCGGAGGGCTCGTGAGAGCGGCCCGCTGAAGAGCTAGCGCGGCGGGGTAGAAACAAGTTCATCGCCTGAGAAGCTTTCTGTACTTCAGAAAAGCGATCGACAATTCCCGTGACGGCAGATCCAAACAGGCCCGTCGGGGAGAGGGGCGCGTTGAGAAACGCGGCGCGCTCAGAATCTCCCATGTCGGCGAGCGTGAGCCATAAGTGTCTCTCAGCAACACAAAGGCTGGCCATGCATTTCCCCAGAGCTTGTGCGGCGGCTTTAGTGGCGCGAAGGGCGAGATCCGTAGCACTTCTCAAATCCGTGACGGCGGGGGGGGGTTTTCTACCGCCTTCGGCCCATTCACGGAGAATATCGCTCTGTAACACTTGGAGGACAGACATAGAGTGAAGCGCAGCGGCGGCCTGACCGGCGGCGGCGTAAGCGCGAGCATGAAAGCTCGAGGTCGCTCTGCAAGCCTTCGAAGGAAGCGTGGGTGAAGAACGCCATCTAGCGGAGGGCGGGCAGAGGTGCGTGGCGACCAAGTCCTCGACGGGCGGCATGGCTGCATAGCCTTTCTCGGCGGCTCCGTCCACCGAGCGCAGCGAGGCGGATATATCGGAGCGATTTCTAGCCGAGAGCGGTGCATTCCAGGATTTTGTCAGCTCTGCGTGAAGTTCAGGCAGGAATGGAGCGGCCCGGGTGCACGCGGGGGTCGAGCGCCGATGAAAAAAGCTACCGTCCATTCGGTTCGGGGCCTGCTCGGGTGGAGGAGACCACTCGAGACCGAGGCGTTCGACGGCCTGTGAGAGGAGGCGCATCAGCTCCTCTTCTATCCCGGCGCGGGTCCCCGTCGACTCTCTCGCGGATTCGAGAGATGACCAGTCTTCACTGTCAGAAGCGAGCAGTGAACAGGAGTCCTTCTCCTCCGCGGCGTCATCGGAAACAACAGAGCGGCCACTCGGCGGCAACTGAATGTCCGGCAGGGGCGGGGAGGGAGAGCGGGAAGCGGGAGGCGGCGGCGGCGGCCCGCATGTTTCCGCTGGGGGCTCCGGCGGCCTTTGAGAGCGGCGTTTCTTTTTACGCGGCGAGAGAATAGGCGGCGCGGGAGCGGTTTTCACTGCCAGAAGTCGTGCCCGCAGGGACGATAACGGCAGGCTTTCACAGAGGTCGCATCCTCCATCAGCGAGGGCGAGTTCTGCATGCTCGAGTCCCAAGCAGAGAGCGCAGATGACATGGCGGTCTCCGTCCTCGAGACGAGCGCGGCAAGAGCCGCAGGAAAAACGAGACATCTTTAAAAAGACGCTCGGCTCTTTTAGAAATAGAGAAAAAGGATACAATCGTCGGATGGCCTAGCTTGCAGGGCGGCTGAAGGTGGCGAAGACGGCCGGCTTCTTCAGGGTCCTTGAGCTCGCTAGAGGATGCCTTCTTCGACGGCGATGGCTTTTCTCAGGAACAGCAGAAGCGTGCAGCTTGCTGAAGATGAAATGAATCAACATATAAGCCTGGGAGAGCGCCTTATATACACCATGGCCACGCCCATTCTGGCGGGTCACGACGCAATGAGCGCGCGGGCGCCTCTCATTGGAAGCGGGTTCAGCCCCGCTCTCCCATAGGCTTAAGCAGTTCTCTCTGAGCGAACCAATGAGCTGCTAGCTAGCCCGCTCTAGGTCTGCCGCAGAGGAACTGCGTTGTGTATGGATACAAAATTATAAAATAATTTTTTGGCTTCAATATCTCAGCAAAGATGAATCTTTCCCGCAGCGTAAGCTAGCTTACGCAATACGAGAGAACCTCTCGTAAGAGAACCGCGTACTGGTATGCCTGCCCCTCGAAAGAAAACCGAAGAAACGGTCTGTGTCGAGGTAAAATGGAGACATGAAAGTAGACGTCCTTCAGGTCTATCGCTGCAAACCAATCCTGTGGCCGCACGCATTCGAAAATGCGTTTGGCCGTGAGCATCCTGAACGGCAGCCTGTGAAGGGAGCGGTTCAGGACGTCCAGGATTGGCCGTAACCCACCGGCTTTCTTGGGGACAATGAAGTAGGGGCTGTAGAACCCTGACCTCATCTCGGCTGGAGGGACAGCCTCGATTGCACCCTTCGCCAGCAGGGTAGCAACCTCCGCTCTCATGATCGGGGCATTGCCACCGACCATAGTAAAGCGGACTCCCCTGAAGCGGGGAGGAGACCGTGCGAACTGAATCGCATAGCCGAGCCTGATAGTTCGGGCGACCCAACGGGACAGATTGGGGAGCTCTAACCAAGCCCCCAAAAACTGATCCAGCGGAATCATCCGAGCCACAGGCGTCCCCCCGGAGGGGCAGCGAGGCGGAGTGACCGGCACAGGCAAGGGTGGCATAGCGGCCCTGAGCGTGTGCACAGCCAAACTCCGCGCCCTGACAGAGGAGACCAGGGAAGGACCAGCGTTCCACGGGGGTCTGCTCTGCCAGGGGTCTGGCGATAGAGGGGGATGAGAGTGGTGTGGTCCGGGGACGGCACGCACTGTCATCCTCGCCCTCAGAGACAGAGGAGGACGAGAGTGGCGAGGCACGGGGGCGTCGCGCACTGTCATCCGGCTCTGTGTGCTCAGTGATGGACATTTCGGTTCTTTCTTTAACCACATTAGGGTGCTGCCCACCCGTGGGTGAGCAGCGGGGAGTGGAGAACAAAAGATTCTCCCCCAGCCCTCCACCGGGGGAAGGAGGGGGCCTGCAACCGCCTCCTGGGAAAAAACCGACACCATCACTGAGCAGCCCGTCTCAGGAGCGCCGCTTGGCCTGGCGTTTAACGGGGCGCGGGGCCTGAGGGGGCTGGGGCGCCTTCCTGCGGCTTCCTCCACGACGCGGCCCGGGTGAAGGCTGCTGCTGGGGCCGTGCGGGAGGGGCGGGAGCCACAGGAGGGCGCCCTCGGCGGCGAGCAGGCTGAGGCGTCTGTGCCGACGGCTGGGTGGAGGCAGCAGCTGGCCGTCGGGGCAGAATGTGTTTAATCGCCTCAGACTGCTTCTGTGCGGTTGAAAACTGCTGGTCAAAGTCTTCAACCGCTCTGCCGAAGAGGCCGGCCTGGGATATGGGGGCGTCGAGCAGACGAGTCCGCTCAACGTCCCGCATATCGGCCAGGTTCAGCCAGAGGTGACGCTCCTGGACCACATTAGTGGCCATCACCTGACCCAGGGAGCGTGAGGCCACCTTCGTCGCCCGGAGAGCAATGTCAGTGGCGGCACGCAGTTCGTCGAACGTCCCTGGGTCAGTCCTGCCCTCGTGCATGTTTCTGAGCAGCTGGGCCTGATAGACCTGCAAGGTGCTCATCGCATGCAGGGCAGCAGCCGCCTGTCCTGCAGCTCTGTGAGACCTCGCCACCATAGATGACGAGAATCTACAGGCCTTGGACGGGTGCTTAGGATTGCCACGAGAGGAGGCGCTCTGAGGACACAGTTGCATCGCAACAGAGCGCTCCACCGGGGGAATCCCAGTGTACCCATGGACAGCTGCGCCATCGAGGGGAGGAAAGGCGGAGAAAGCTGACGAGCGTTCACGGGAGGTCAAAGGAGCCTTCCATGATCTCGACAGCTCCTCATGCAGCTCCGGGAAGAAAGGAATTGGGGTTGGCTGAGGCCGTGAGGCGGCAGCCGCACCCAAAAACCAATCGTCCAGCCGCGAGCGCTCGGGGCAGGGCGGAGGGTTCCACTCTAGCCCGATGCTCACGGCTGCCCGGGACAGCATGGCTGTCATCTCGGGATCCGACACGGGCAACGCTGGGACTCCCGAAGGAGGCAACGCAGCCGCATCCTCACTTCCCGAAGACTCGAGCCCACCTTGTGATGCCGCGATCGACATCGTGTCATCCTCTGGAGCGCTGAATGAAACACGCGGGGCTTCCGAAGAAGGACCCGCCTGAGTCACCGCGGCACTCGCGGGTTGCAACACAGCGGAGGGGGGCGTGGTCCGAGGACGCATCGTCGGATTGCTCCACACCGTCACCCTCAGATCACCCTGTCCCCCAGCCGAACTACCACCTCTCGTGGAGGAAGCAGAACGGGTGGTGGACGCGGGGACTCTCACTGAAAGATCATTGAGTCTTAATCTAAGTGTTGCGATGGTCATGTTCCCACAGAAGGAACATGAGTCATCCACGAGCGCTGCTTTAGCGTGTTCAAAGCCCAGACACACAAAGCAGCGCTCGTGCCCATCAGAAGATGACAGATAACGACCGCAACCAGAAGAACACGGGCGAGACATCTTTAAAAAGACGTGCCACGTGCAGCTCTTTTAGGAGAGGAAAAACTCTGCAATGCTGAGGCGACCAGGGAGAAAACACAAAGTCAGGCAGACCACTGCACAGATCGCAGGCAATGTGAAGACTCGCTGGGTACCGCCGTCACACCAACACTGGAGAGTTCGCTCGTCTCGAAGAGGTGAGTCACTTGTAAACTCAGTTGTGGCTGTGGAGTGAAGAGGTTCTCTTGGCTCCGAAGCGAAAACATGATCTGCTGTTGCAGGTGTCTCTCCTTAAATACTCACGCGGTGAGGCGGAGATACATTATGCAAATTCCGCAGACCCATGGCATTTAATTGCCATAGGCTCGTTTTTTAATACTCGAAGAGGATTGGCTTTCTGGCGAAACCCCCATTCTCCGTCATCCGACGTAACTCGGAGTGACTACGAAAGGGAACAATAATATCCACATGCTCGAGTGAGAAAACGCTCTGCGCTGACACAGACGTTGCAGAGACGCGTGTGTGTGTGCAAAGTGAAGTAACAGCACTTTGCGTTTTCTGTTCTTAAACCTGTATCCCTCAACGAAACTTAAAGGAAGCATGTCTCAAAATCATTTTGCTAGCAGAAGATATCGGGGTACAGCTGCCAGTCGTTAATGCAGTGATGGAAAGCTGCTTCCTCAGTCGACTGCTGTTTCTTTGGATTTCATGTGATTTCTCATTGTGGTGGTGATATTATGATAACTCAGTTTAATTAATAATTGATTAAAAGTAATTCCATTTTGTAATAGGCTATCATTTTCATCGAAGTAATTCCAAACTTCGCGAGGCAGACAACGACATTATGTGATCAAATACAATCCACTTGTTAAATGCTCCACCCAGTGTATTTAATTATAACTGCGGAAAAAAATTCGAATAGTATTTTATTTTTTGAATAATAATGTTTAGTTTAGTTTAGTTTAGTTCCTTTATTGTCCACAAGTGGAAATTTGTCTTTCTAATGTCTTTCTAATTACAGATCGAAAATTCGAATATTCGTGCACATCCCTAATAGATAGATAGAGATCCCAAACTTGAAATGAAATGTTTGCACTTTCTGTGTTGTATTGTACTTTATATGTGTTTTTCATGCCAACAATGTTATTAAAAATGATCAAATGCATTCAGTGGCACTCATAATTTCTCTTATTTTCACCGGAAAAAATTTGGCTAGTGGAAATTCTAAATGGCTGGTAACTTTAGAAAGTTACCAGCCACATTGGCTGGTGATCAAAAAAGTTAATTTAGAACCCTGAACATAAGTATATTTTTTATATTGCCCACTTACATATCATTCGAGAGAAATTAGAGAAAATAACACTCACATAACAATCAGCTCCTACACACCTCCACATTCACTTCACGAGGGTTGAAATCCCCAACATTATGTTGTACACTGTGTAAATAATCACATCAAATTATAGTCATATAAACAGCATATGAAACATTTGGAAAAATTAAATGTATAACATTTGGCATAAGACCAAATAAACAGGCCTACACAGCATGGTGTGACGTCACATCACCGCGGACATTACACACGACATAACTTTTTGAACAAGACAGTTCTCCGAATTGACACCAGAAATTATGCATCCACAAATGGTATTAAACAAATATATAATCACAAAACATTGTATTTACCCATGGAGGAACTTCAATCGTTTACAATCTCCATGGGGACTTGTGACTTGGACTCGAGTCGCTATTTTTATAACATGTGACTTGACTTGACATAAAATGAAATACTTGAGACTTGACTCGGACTTGGAAGTTAAAGACTCGGGACTTGACTTGACTTGAGACACAATGACTTGAGTGTTAATCACATGATGTTTTCAGTTTGAATATAAAATATATATAAAAAAAAAAATTTTTAAAGTTGATCCAGCTGGAGCGCAGGCTGAGAATAGCGTTGTCATGACTGGATCACGACACTATCATCAGTCATGCCCTCTCGTACCTTACGCACACCACGCCCACTTAGACATCACATCAAAATGTCAGCTGGAGGGGTACCGAGGGTCATTACTTTCAGCTTCAAGAATTATTCACAAGATGGCAAAAGACGAACAGCGCTTTGCAAGACATGCAACATTAACATTGCGGGCAGCCAGACGACAACCTCCAATTTTGTCCGTCATTTGAAGAGCCATTCTGCCCAGTAAGTGCTTGTCAATTTGTTAATGTTATCTGGTTAGTTGGTAGTTAGCTAATGTAATAATAGCTAAAGTAGCCATTAACCCTTTCACAAGTAAGTTTAAACTATTATAACTGATCCCCCAGCGTGAGTTTTTCTAGGCGACCGTTATTTAGAACCTGTCACTCACTTTAATGTTTCCATGGTGACGCGTCATTGCTTGTCACGTGACACAGCGCAACCACAACGCAGCGCTGAATGAATGATGATCTGCTTTTATGTAATTTTTCCTGTTTTATTCAAAATGTTCACAAATGTATTAGCTATAACATGAAACACTGATATTCCGATTGTCAAATATGTGGAAGTGGATGTGTTTTGTTGTTTAAATACCTGTATAACGATCGCGTTAGTTGAGCTGTATGTGCGAATGGGCGGCGCCATGTTAGTTTACAACACGTCAATTTCTCAACTTCTCACGAAATACATGAAAGTAAGTGACCGGTGAACTGGGAGAAGAATAGGGTAAAATGTAAAGCTATTTACACAATGTGTATCTGATATGAATAAAACGTGTCGTCTTATTATAATGGAAAGGATTATTATTGACACTTCCATAGACATCAGTGTGTAAAAAATTTTTTTGCTATTAGGCCTACTTATGTGTATTTAAATGTCTGAAACCTAAAATAAAAATTATGTGGTTGAAAACACTGAACAGTTGTGATGTATGACTGAGAGCGTATGTCTCTGGCTCAGTGCCAGCCAACGCGGGAAAGCACGTTTGAATTCATTGATATATACACGAAGCAGAATAGTGGGTCATATGTCTAATGCTTTTTGAAAACTTAAGGCTTTCTTCTTCATAAACGAAGTCGGACATCATCACATTTTTGTATACATTTTTATTTCTTTAAATTAGTAGGCTACAGGACACCGTCTTTCAAAACATGACCTGCGCGAAAGAGAAAAGTGAATGAATGCATCATTGTACCCAAATGCACTTCCGTTGCGCCTCTGTTCATTTCAAACCAAACCTAACTGACGCCCATAGATCAAATTCTGCAGGTAAAATTACAATAATAAGGTGACTTGACTTGGACTTGACTTGACCTACTACAGGACTTGACTTGAATTGACTTGACATAGCATGTGACTTGACTTGACTTGCCCAGGAAAAAAATACTTGGGACTTACTTGAGACTTGAAGGTTAAGACTTGAGACTTACTTGAGATTTGCACATGTGTGACTTGGTCCCATCTCTGGGAGTGCACGTCTCTCACACTACCCGCTGCACGTCTCACCAAAAGACTGAGGCAAGAGCGCGCACGCACTGTATCGTACGCAATCCACCTAGTGCCACCTGTTGATGACTCAGGGAAGTACAGGTAATCTCTGTTATTCCTGTTTTAATAATAAACATAGTGAGTAACCATGAAATAATAGATCTTTAACAGGCAAGGGGAAAAAACTAACTTTAAAAGGCATCTACCACCCGGTTACACATAGAATATTTATGTAAGGGATAATGTACATCCAGCCGGTTGTTTTCTCAGAATAAACACTGATGCAAAGCAGGGGGGTCTTGCATCAACCTGAAGGCACGGCTACTTGCCACATAAGTAAATAATTAGACACAAAATATTGATCATACTATAAAAAAATATCTGTGTGGTATTTTGAGCTAAAACTTCACATACACACTCTGGGGACATCAGAGAATTATTTTACATCTTGTAAAAAGGGTCATAGGTCACCTTTAACAGATTTTGTTTTCATTTCATCAGGCACTTAATGGTTTACATATTCTCTTGGAATATCTGAAGGACAGGCTTTCTTAAAATCAGTCAACATTAGAACAGACACATTTTACACTTTGGGAAAATGGATTGCTTGATCAATAATTCAAGAAAGTTCCGACTTTAAAGCTCTTGATTCTTTGTTACACTGGCCCTTATGAAAATGTACCATAGTTCTTGTAATTTTTTACCTGCAACATTTGGTACAATTAGGCTAGAATTAAAGGTAAGACCTAGGGATGCTCCAATCAGAATTTTTGCAGCCGATACTTTACCGATCTGTTGACTGTGTAGTGAAGTTTTTTCTTCCACGCAACAATGCCCGATCCTAACCCCAACCTACAACAAATCCTAAACCTAACCATACAGGGTAATGAGGGGAACAGTTGATAAATAACATTCCTCATACCTTACTTGATAGCATCACTATACCATGGTACCACCACAGTTTGTTTTTGTCACAGTTAAATGCATAACTGACATCTACAGGACATTCTGAAAAAAAAGAAGAAAAAACACTTGCAAGTAGAAAACATGCTTAAGTAGATATAATTGATCTAGCCTGGCTAACGTCAGATCCAAGTTTCATTGAGACTTGGGTCTGGGAACCACATGTTCATTTTCTCGTATTTGAGCCGTGGTTTACGAATGCCCAGAGCCGTTTATTGGATGCTAAGAATGTCTATCAAATGCGCCTGTACGTAGCTGATAGCCAATCGTTTCAATTATACCAGATGATGTATGTAGAGCGACAGAAATTAGACGAGGAAGAAGACGATGGGTCAGAGATTAATGTGTACACGATGGCGTGTATCTAACGGCCGTTTCACACCGCATGCGTGAGCGGCGCGTATTTTTTTCGGTGTGCATGTTAATCAATGAGTGCATTCACACCGGGAGCAGGAGCAGCGCGTGAGCAGCAGTGAAGCGGGGGTTTCGGCGTCGAATCTGTTTTTGCTGCTCTGCTCATGCAAAATTAAAGTGATGGACACTTTTAATGGACAAAAATAAATATGATTTCACACAAAAAGTGCCCAAAATGCACAGAATAAGAATGTCTAGTGAGTTTTAACAAGAACTTGAGTAGGCAAATAAAAGAAAATAAAGACTCAAAAATATTTATAGAAGATTTAGGCTACCCGGTAAAAACTTTTTTTTAATTATTCAGTTTGGGTGAAAGTTGTGTATTATATAAAAAAAAACTAAAGTAAACTAGCCAGAAAATATTATATATAATATTTTTAGTTTATGTAACACACAGACAGCTACATAGGCTAGCACAACCCAAATCAAACCCGAGTGTGTGGTTTATTTGTGTGTTTTGTTTTTTATCCGCGGAGTTGCAGTCTTGTAAACATATCGAAAGTATGACTGAAACTAATAGATTGGAGCCATTTTCTGGGTTGTTTTGTTGTTTAACATTTATATGCGAATGTTGTAGACCTCCCCATTACAAACTTTCAAGACTATCAATGTTATAAATGACCAACTTCTAAAAACAAATGTATAGTTGTGTTTGTAAAGAATTGCTCGCTTATATATGTAGCTTTGGAGCCGCTGCTGTGACACTGTACAAACGCTTCCAGTGTGAATACTCTCGCGGAAGTGCCGCTCATGCTTGCGGTGTAAAACCTATGTGTGAAACGGCCGTAAGGCTGCATCGAAAGGTAACTTTGCGTCTGCTGCCATGTTGTATCCATAGGTATAAACAAACTGCTTCAGTGTCGCATAGACGTCGTCATCGTCTTGCTGCTCCCTCCCCGTTCTGTGATTGGTTCCCTAGATGAGGCGAAAATTTGGTCCATGGTATCCAGACTACCTAGCAGCGTGAATAAAATCGCGCTGCGGCAAGGTAGTATGGGGAAACCCATGCTATAATTGATCCTTAGTATAAGCCAAATAATTTAACTGCTCAGAATCTTTTAAAAAAGCCTTTAGACAATCTCTCTGAACAGCAATTCACTGTGCATGCAAAAATGTCCTTTATTCATCAGTACTGTTGTCTATGTTGGGAGGGTGACATCCTTTTTTCTTTTCTTGAGGGATGCCCAGTTGGCATCACCTGCTCTTTTAAAGCTACACCCCATACAACCTTCATCATAAATTACTTACTAGAGTGGGTGAGGGGGTCAGAGAGAGAGAGAGAGGAGAGATGTGGATAACTCTGTATATTTCTCTTTACCTGTCATTTAACTGTCTCTGCAGCTTCAATCCTCAGATCAGGTACCTGTCAGCTCCAGGGATGCTTCAAATTGAATGGAATGTACCAGGATGGAGATGTTATACTTGGAGGCCTGTTTCATGTTCACTTTTTCACAGTGTTCCCAGAGCTGAGCTTCAGAACCGAGCCAGAACCACCATACTGTGAAAAGTGAGTCAGTGGCCAGAATGACTACAAAACCTATATATATATATATATATATATATATATATATATATATAACTATTAATATCACTTCATGTCATAATTAATCTTACTTTTTCTTCTTAGATTTAATGTGGAAATCTTCCAGCAGGCACAGACCATGGCTTTTGCAGTGAATGAGATCAATAAGAATCCAAACCTGCTGCCTAACATCACTCTTGGTTACCATCTTTTTGACAACTGTGTGAGACTAGGAATAGCGTTTCGGGCTGCTATATCTCTGGCTAGTGGAACAGAGGAGTCCTTCTCCAGCCTAAACTGCACTGGCCCCCCTCCTGTGATTGGGATTGTAGGGGATCCAAGTTCAACTCCCTCCATTGCAATTTCCAATGTTCTAGGGCTGTTTCGAGTACCAATAGTAAGATGGGATGAAAAAAGTAAAAATATACTATGTGCATATTTTTGCAGTTTTAGGTTACAATTTGCGAGCAAAACAGACATAGCCGATTAGATTAGGAGCACAATAATTTTGACAAAAAATATAGCTACATTTTGCTAAATATATATATATGGCACTAAATATGCCATATATAGAATTTTAAACCTACAAGTAAGTGGATTTTTATGATCAGTATTGTAATGGGGTAATCAAATGTAGGCTAATATAATTACTAATTTATTTTCATATTAAGAAGCATACTAAGAAGCTTCAACTAAGAAGCTAATTAAGTTTATATGAGTGAATGTGTGTTCTTCTGTTAACATTTAGTCTGTGGTTTTGTTTTTATTTATTTTCATTTTAAGTTTATTGAATTTAACGTCTGCTTTAAAAGGCATTATTTTTGTTTTGGGGTTGTAATGTTGTTACGTTAGAATGTAATGTGGTTTTAACACTTTTTTGCACATAATGTAGCATAGCCTACATAGCTACATTAACTGTATTTTTTTCCATAGCCTTCAATATAAACATTGATTGTAGGACAACATTGAGCAGGATGGTTTTTAAAATAAAATAAAAATAAAAACATAATTTTTATCCAAATAGAAAAAAGACTAGAAAATACCGATATACAGTGTATTGCCATTCAGCCAAAAAATACCAAGATATGTTTTTTTGGCAGTATCGCCCAGCCCTACTTCACTCTATTTCTCTGTCTCATGTCTTCTCCTATCTCTCAATTTTTCTTTACTAATTAGGTTAGTCACTACGCCACCTGCTCTTGTTTGAGTGACAGAAAAAAGTACCTATCTTTCTTCAGAACGATCCCCAGTGATGCCTTCCAGGTGCGGGCTATGGTTCAGATCTTGAGACATTGTGGATGGACCTGGGTTGGTCTCGTCTACAGTGATAATGACTACGGCATCTACGCTGCTCAGTCCTTCCAGCAGGAAATGCAGGTGTTTGGACATTGTGTTGCTTTTTCTGAAATCCTTCCACATGATAACAACTACAGCGTATAACGGGGGTGATTCAGGCTTCTACAGCAAGAGTGGTGGTTGTTTTTTCCACTTCATCCTTTCTGATACCTTTGATGGATGAGATTGTGTTGCAAGACATGACAGACCGGCAGTGGATTGCAAGTGAAGCTTGGTCCACCTCACCTGTATACCACACTCCACGTTTCCTGTCCATCCTGGGGGGCACACTGGGCATTGCTATCAGATGTGGAGAGATTGAGGGTCTTCATGACTTTCTGCAACGTCTCCGTCCCAGCAATGATCCAAGAAATAATATAGTGAGGATTTTCTGGGAGAACATGTTCAGGTGTAGTTTTGGAAATGGGGGAAGAGTGATAGATGGGGAGCAAGTGAAAAAGGTGTGTACAGGACAGGAGGATCTGAGCACCTCAAACACACCATACACAGATGTTTCAGGGTTGAGAGCAGCTTATAATGTGTATAAGGCAGTTTATGCCCTGGCACATGCGCTTCATGACCTGATGCAGTGTGATGAGGGGAGAGGACCATTCAGTGGGAACAGATGTGCCGACATAATCAACCTGAAACCCTGGCAGGTAAGAACCACAGGTAAAGTGCAGATTCCCTTCAGGTATATAGAAAAGCTGAAGGTGGAAAGTCAAAATATGTTATTATTAGGGATGTCCCGATCCGATCACGCGAATCAAATCACGATCACGCGTTACACCCCTAAATTAGGGGTGTAACGGTACATGTATTCGTAATTATTTAACCGTTTCGGTACAAGGCTTCCGGTTCGGTACGGATACAAACCAAACGATTCCTAGGACCATTTTTCCTGCAGACAAAATCCGCGCTGGCGCGATCACCACAACGTTGCGCAACATCAAATGGCAAACGTGTGAAAGCGGAACGAAACTGCGCTACTCATTATATTGTGCTTAACGGACCATTTATCAGTTCGGACCAGCAACATCTGTGCAGCGCGAGATCAAGCGACACTGTGCTAAGAGATCCAGTGAAGAAAACATTTTAATTCGCCACTGAAGTAATAACATTGCTGCGAGATCTAGTGAGAAGCATTCAAATTTCTCCGTTATTAACTGTAGATCTCTATTTGATCAAACAGCGCTGACGTGGGAACCAGGAGAAATATTGTGCCGTGAATGAACATGGATTTAATGTTGCACTTCAAAACTCAAATATTATATAAATATATATTAAATGTTATTTTTAATGTGATTACCAAAACATTATTTGTTCATCCTTCAAAGATTACCCCCATTTATAAACCTGAAAGTTTCAAGATGTAGGAAAACTCAAACTTACTTAAAAATAGTTTTTCTTTTAATAAATAGGACATTTCTCTGGCATTTCTTTCTTTTTGCTGAATCGTATCGAACCGCAAATTTTGTGAACTGTTACACCCCTAATGTATATATATATTCTCATTATTTTTTTATACACTTTTAAAACATTTCTTTTATTTTTTGTTTACATGCCTGCCGGGTATTTTAAGTTGAGGTGCTATTTGTTTTTATATTGGACTTTTTCTATATTTACTGTTGCACTAAAGTCCAAAAGTGAAGATTTTATGTTATTTATTACTTGATTGTTCAAGCTACCTCACAGAAGTGCTCTGTTTGTTAACAGAGTTGTTGAATGTTAAAATAAGGTGAATTAAATAAAAATAAGGAACATCCTGGATCTGTTTTTTCTCTCTTCTTTATTTTTTTTATGTATAAGTATCGGATCGGGACTCGGTATCGGTAGATACTCAAAATCAAATGACTCGGACTCGGACTCGAGGGCAAAAAAACCTGATCGGGACATCCCTAGTTATTATGTGTATTTTAATATGTATGTGTATATTAATTCAACACTTGCTCTGTCTACAAACTGTAC
Organism: Rhinichthys klamathensis goyatoka; assembly: GCF_029890125.1. Lineage (NCBI taxonomy): Eukaryota > Metazoa > Chordata > Actinopteri > Cypriniformes > Leuciscidae > Rhinichthys > Rhinichthys klamathensis. The sequence goes on along the minus strand of NW_026606764.1, from coordinate 4,488,794 downwards.
AGCTGGTTCACTATCTACAAAAAGTGAACTTCACCACAGGCTTTGGGGGTCATGTGTCATTTGATAAGAATGGAGATGCTCTGCCTATCTATGATGTGCTAAACTGGCAGCCGAGCTCTGATGGATCAATAAGGATTTACACGGTTGGTGTAGTAAATAAAGGGGTGGCAACAGAGATGGTGCTCACACTGGATGAGGATTCAATATATTGGAACTTTGAGACAAAAAAAGTAATAAACATTACATGTTATTGTCATCGTCTTTGCATATATGTAGTCGCTATGCTATGCTAAAACAATTGAATAATTAAATGGAAAGACTGGAAATAGAAGATGATGTCTCTTTCAGCCCCCAAGGTCTGTGTGCAGTGAGAGCTGCCCACCAGGCACCAGGCAAGCCAGGAGGAAGGGTCTTCCTGTCTGCTGTTTTGACTGCCTGCCATGCAGAGATGGAGAGATTTCTAATACAACAGGTGAGTAGATTAGTGTTGGCAAAATCTGAATATAATTTGAAAGTTATTTCCTCTTCAGTTTGCACCTTCTCTCTTTTTCTCATTTACAGATACTTTTGAGTGCATAGTGTACCCAGATGAGTTCTGAGGGCTGTTTCACAAAAGCAGAATTTAGAAATCCAGGATAAGAGATAAAGCTGGGCTTGACCTAGTGTGATCAGTGCATCCTGGCTTTATCAGTTTCACAAAGGCCAAACCAGGCTCAGGAGGAGCGGCTATGTCAAGCCAGGTGTAAGTAATTCAGGTAAGTGGGTGTCAACAGCTTTCTTCAAGAGACCACACGGTCCATCACAGATTAATTGATGCTACAATGGATAAGTTGCGTGCGCCATACTTCACAGCAAATGAGCAACATCTTTTAATGGAGACTTACGACGAATTGAAGCACATCATACTCAGAAAAGGAAACACTGCCGCTATTATAAAGGAGCGAGAAAGGGCATGGCAAACAATAGCGGATCGACTGAATGCGTAAGTAGCTACTGAAAACGTCATAATTATACATTCAAGGAGTTACTTGTCATTTGCTCAAATGAACAACTGTAAACTTAAAAATGAACAGTGGAAGTCAATGTTGTAACATGTGTGAATCTGACAGCTGATTAATTTATGTTACTCTTTTTTGTTACACATCCTATCAATATTTATACAGAACAAACATGACTGGACCAAAGAGGACCTGGTAACAGGTCAAGATCAAATATAAGAACATTTTGCAGACTGGTAAGTGTCTGATAAAATATTGACTATAATGTATAAATGACTTAGAAGGTGCCTGCTCACATATTTTATTCTCTTACTTATTTTAGCTGTTAAAAAAAAGGCTCATGTGTCTGGAACAGGGGGTGGCCCACCATCCCCAGAATTCACGCCAGCAGAAGAGCTGGCCCTCGATATAAACAAAGGGAGGCCTGTTTTAGAAGCCACTGACTCTGTCCCACCCATGGAAACTTCCCCCTTCATACACGGTACATTATTCCACTACTCATCATCATCATCATCATCATCACTTTATTTATAAAGCGCTTTCACATCAGCAGCAGCTGAACAAAGTGCTGTACATAAAGGCAGCAAAACATCAACCAAGACAAAAATAACAGTCACAATATCATAAAATAATAAACTGGGGTTGAAAATCTCCCCAATAAAACTATATCAAAATTAAACAATTAAGAGCAAATACTAGCAGATAGGATCAAGTCTCAGTTTGGGTTGAAAGCCAAAGTGTAGAAGTGAGTTTTAAGAAGAGTTTTAAAAATCGGTATTGAGAAAGCCTGACGAATGGTCAAAGGTAAGGCATTCCATAATTTAGGAGCACAAACAGAGAAGGCCCTGTCTCCTCTGAGCTTCCGCTTGGATCCGGGGACGACCAGGAGCAACTGGTCAGCCGACCGGAGTGACCGGGAGGGAGTGTAGCGGTTGAGTAGCTGAGTTAAATAAGACGGGGCAAGACCATTTAAAACTTTAAAAGTAAACAAGAGGATTTTAAAATGGACTCTAAAATGCACAGGCAGCCAGTGAAGTGAAGCCAGGACGGGAGTGATGTGTTCTCTCTTCCGGGTTCCAGTCAAAACCCGTGCAGCAGCATTCTGGACTAGCTGCAGACGTGCGAGTAGGGATTGACTGAGTCCAAAATAAAGGGAATTACAGAAATCCAACCGTAAAGAAATAAAGGCATGGATTACGGTTTCTAACTGCTGCCTGGAAAGGAAAGGTTTCACCTTTACCAGCTTCCTTAAATGAAAAAAACTTAATTTGACTGTGGCATTGATTTGGCTATCCAGTTTAAAATCACTGTCCAGTCTAAAACCAAGATTTAAAACTGTCGGTTTAAGATACGAGGCTAGAGGACCCAGCTCAACAGGGGGGGTCTCATATGAGCCACCAGGTCCAAACATTATCACCTCTGTTTTCTTTTCATTAAAATTTAACCTGTTAAGCTTCAAGCCCATTTTTGAAAAATCCCCAGATATGGCATTCCCAAACTGAAACAGATACAGTTCATGAACCCTTTGTACTAAAAGCACAAGTAAGATCTCATTTGAAAGCTGACACCTGGAAGTTTATTGTAAATGTAGAATTAATTATTGTCATAATGAAAAAAAATAGTTATAAATAGCTTCAAAGTTTTGTAAAGTTATTATACATTTATTTTTATGAAACATCTTCATGAAAATAAAATTGAAGTTGGCATTGTAGCAATCTAGAAATGCACTGCAGCTAAAGCCACATGTCTAACCATGTTATATTTAAAATCTGAAGATGATAAGTCTAAAACTCTGTATTTAGTTCAATGTTTTTCAAGATCATGTCATATGACTTTATTTTGATTAGACTGGTGTTTATTGTCATCTTATAAGCATCTATTCAGTCTATTGCCTCTATTGTTTTGTGATGCAAAAACGAGTCCCATTCAGTCTCAGGCTCCCCTGCACATATTCACACCTCTCCAGCCTGTTTATTGCTCTAAATATGCTTTTCTTTTGTCTGCATTATAATCACTAACGACTAGCAATTCACACTGTTTCAATCCCTCATTTATTTTATAAAAGTTCTCACTTCACAGTGAAACTGTATCAAATGCCCTTTTTGAAAAACGAAACATTTCAGTAAGCATTCTTATTTAGAAAAAAAATCATAAAAATTACATCGAAGTTAGGTAGCAGGTGCTCAGTACTAGCTAGCATGTTAGCTTAGCACACCCTCAATACACGACAATTTATGAGAATAAAACTATGTTTGTGCTCCAACTTACTTTATAGCGCAAGTCGAGTGTTTTAAATAACTTTCTGTAATCTGATTTGGCTTCAGATAAAAAAATCAGATAGAAAATATATTATTTTATTGTATTCTGCACAATTTGAAAGTCTATCTCGATTAGCATTACATTATACATATAATCTATTATTATGAAAATACCTGACATGACTCGAAGAACACAGGTAAATCAAATATCATTGCAATCATGTTTATTGTCTTCAAAACATCTTTATCTGCACTTTACAGCGATCTCGGATAGCTTTGTTTATGTGTCAGGACTTCCTGAATGTCACATGATTATGGCTCTTCTTCATGTGATCCATATATGGACTTTACTGTGCAACAGCGCCCCAGACTTCAGTATGAATGGATAACACAGTAAATCAGAGTAAACAGCGCTCAAAATGATTACATCGACGCATTTGGGTATAAATTCAATAAATATTATTCCTGTCTATAGAAGTCTGATGTAAACCTATGAGAATCTATCAATATTTCTCCAAATCTGCACATGTTTGAGCTAAAAGCCCTGAGGGACGTTGTTTTGTGAATCGCTGTCATGACGATCGCACGGGAGTTTTTTTCTGAATGAGAGCAGCTGACGCTCATAATTCATATTAAAGGTAACGACTCATTTTTTTATTTCATAACTCCTGACACAAATTAAGACATAACTGTCACTATAAGTTTCACAGAATACAATAGTGGTCAAATACTGAAACTTGAGTCTTATATCGTTTTAATGATGTATAGTTTGTCAAGTTAATCACATTAAATATGATAGTAACTTTGAACTATTTAAAAAAAAAACGCTTCAGAGCGCCCACGCACTGGTGACGGTTAACAGGTTAAAAAGTTTAAGGCCATCCATGCTTTAATATCCTCCAGACATGCTAAAAGTGGTGTAATAGAACAGGTGTCGTGTCGCTTTAAGGGTACATAAATCTGGCAGTCGTCTGCATAACAATGGAAAGAAATACCATGTTTTCTAAGAATAGACCCAAAAGGAAGCAGATACAATGAAAAAAGCAAGGGACCTAAAATTGAACCCTGGGGGACGCCACATGACAGCGGAGCAGCACGGGATTAAAACTCAGCCATTTGAACATGAAATGTTCTGTCAGACAGGTAGGATCTAAACCACTCCAGGACAGTGCCACAGAGGCCTACTTGGTGCTGTAACCTTGAGATTAGAATGCTGTGGTCTACAGTATCAAAGGCAGCGGTAAGATCCAACAGGACCAGGATTACGTTATTGCTGGAGTCGCACGCCAAGAGGATGTCATTGCAGACCTTCAACAGTGCTGACTCCGTGCTGTGTAGGGTTTTAAATCCAGATTGAAAAATTTCTAATAAACTCTGCTCATCAAGAAAAGACTTTAGTTGTAAATACACAATTTTCTCCAAGATTTTAGATACAAATGGGAGCTTGGATATTGGCCTAAAATTATTCAGCACAGTAGGATCTAAACCAGGTTTCTTTATCAGGGGTGTCACTACAGCATGCTTAAAGTCTGCAGGAACCACACCGGATGACAGGCTACCGTTTACAATAGCAAGTACCCAGTACCAAATAGTGAGAAAAACTTCTCTAAACAGCCGTGGTGAGAGAGCATCACAGGGAGAGCCAGAAGGCTTAATATGAGTAACCACATCCTTCAAATGTGATAGCGTCACAGGCTCAAATTGATTAAAAGCAACAGGGCAAGCAAGACAAACAGAGGGATCAAAACCAGGATGAGAGGTAAGAGCCCTCGCAGAGGCGACCTTATCAATAAAAAATTGCATAAAATTGTTACAGAGTTCAGTGGAGGATTCCAAACCAGCAGTTTGTGGAGCGTTAAAAAGAGAGTCAATAGTACTAAAAAGCATTCGTGGATTCTGGGCGTGAGATGAAATAATATTACCCACTATAGTGGCCAAATGTCCCGTCGACCCCCGCTGACCACTCACAAGCCACACGCCCCGTCCCACGAACCCACTATTTGCCCGATTACCCACTATAGTGGCCAAATGTCCCGTTGACCCTCCTGACCACTCACAAGCCACACGCCCCGTCCCACGAACCCACTATTTGCCCGATTACCCACAATAGTGGCCAAATGTCCCGTCGACCCCCGCTGACCACTCACAAGCCACACGCCCGTCCCACGAATCCACTATTTGCCCGATTACCCACTATAGTGGCCAATAGTGACTGTCGAACCATGCTGAGTTTTCAGATTGTAAAAATCCAGATACATTTAGATAGTTCAAACTCTTTTCCTTACAAATAAACTATACTTGTATTCAAACCTAGTATGCCTGGTATGGCCTTATGTGATTCCATTACGGTACAATGTTGCCTCGAGGCAACATGCAGTTTTATGTAATTCCCTATGATACATTTGATGACATATAATGTAATGTGTTTGAAAATACTTCTTTACTAACCAATGAACGTGACTAAGATTTTTTGTAGTTGATTATCTGGACAGAAATTAGTGAAAAATGCCCTTGTCAGTGGAGAAAATATGGAGCCATGTGACATGTGCACGTGTGCTGAAAGAGGGAACACAATGGACCCCTGTGGGTCATGTTACCACTCTTTTGCATTTTCATATTTAATATCCTCCAGACATGCTAAAAGTGGTGTAATAGAACAGGTGTCGTGTCGCTTTAAGGGTACATAAATCTGGCAGTCGTCTGCATAACAATGGAAAGAAATACCATGTTTTCTAAGAATAGACCCAAAAGGAAGCAGATACAATGAAAAAAGCAAGGGACCTAAAATTGAACCCTGGGGGACGCCACATGACAGCGGAGCAGCACGGGATTAAAACTCAGCCATTTGAACATGAAATGTTCTGTCAGACAGGTAGGATCTAAACCACTCCAGGACAGTGCCACAGAGGCCTACTTGGTGCTGTAACCTTGAGATTAGAATGCTGTGGTCTACAGTATCAAAGGCAGCGGTAAGATCCAACAGGACCAGGATTACGTTATTGCTGGAGTCGCACGCCAAGAGGATGTCATTGCAGACCTTCAACAGTGCTGACTCCGTGCTGTGTAGGGTTTTAAATCCAGATTGAAAAATTTCTAATAAACTCTGCTCATCAAGAAAAGACTTTAGTTGTAAATACACAATTTTCTCCAAGATTTTAGATACAAATGGGAGCTTGGATATTGGCCTAAAATTATTCAGCACAGTAGGATCTAAACCAGGTTTCTTTATCAGGGGTGTCACTACAGCATGCTTAAAGTCTGCAGGAACCACACCGGATGACAGGCTACCGTTTACAATAGCAAGTACCCAGTACCAAATAGTGAGAAAAACTTCTCTAAACAGCCGTGGTGAGAGAGCATCACAGGGAGAGCCAGAAGGCTTAATATGAGTAACCACATCCTTCAAATGTGATAGCGTCACAGGCTCAAATTGATTAAAAGCAACAGGGCAAGCAACACAAACAGAGGGATCAAAACCAGGATGAGAGGTAAGAGCCCTCGCAGAGGCGACCTTATCAATAAAAAATTGCATAAAATTGTTACAGAGTTCAGTGGAGGATTCCAAACCAGCAGTTTGTGGAGCGTTAAAAAGAGAGTCAATAGTACTAAAAAGCATTCGTGGATTCTGGGCGTGAGATGAAATAATATTAGAGAAATACTCTTTTTTAGCCTCTTTAACAGCATTCTGGTAGTTTTGCCAGCAATCTTTAAAAATCTGAAAGGACACTTGCAATTTATCTGTTTTCCACTTACGCTCAGCTCTGCGACATTCCTGTCTGACAGCTCGAGTCCCGGCATTAAGCCACAGTTCAGGTTTAGTTCTGGTTTGCCTAACCTTGAATGGTGCCACCGAGTCCAGGACAGCTTTACAGGAAGAATGGAACCAGGTACTGAGCTCCTGGACATCAGACATGTTAGGAGGACAGAGCTGGTCGAAAGCCATGGAGAATTGCGTGGCAGTGGAGGGGTTAATAATCCGATAGCTTCGTGCAGGCACGGGAGTTTTGATCACAGGACGGGAAAATACAGTCTCAAATGTCACAGGCATATGATCAGAAAATACAGCGTCGTGTGTCTCTAGGTTTAACACAGGCAAACCGTAAGAGAGAACTAGATCTAAAGTGTGTCCTTTTTCATGTGTAATTGTACGTATGGACTGTGTCAGATTAAAAGCATCAATCAATGATAAAAACTCAGTTACCAACGGTTTACCAGGGCAACATACATGTATGTTAAAATCACAAACAATAAGAACATGTTCATAATTAGTCAAGATATCGGCCATGAATTCAGAGAAATCAGCAATAAAATCCTTATTGTATTTAGGCGGGCGGTAAATAACGGCACATAGTACCGGATCAGAACAACCCACCTCAAAAGAAGTTAGCTCAAAGGAGGTGAAAGAGGATTGCTGAACATACTGTTTACATTTAAAAAAAAATTTATAAACCACTGACGTTCCTCCTCCGCGACCTGATGTTCGTGTTGTATTAAAAAAACAGCAATCCACTGGTAAAAGTTCCAACAGGGCGCCCGACTCACCCACATTCAACCACGTCTCTGTAATACAGAGAAAGTCCAGATCATGGGAACCAAAAAAATCCTTAAGAATAAAGGATTTATTGGCCAGCGATCGAGCGTTAACCAAGCCAACCCTGGCCGGAGCAGGAACGTGTGCTCTAGCCGATGGGGGAGCACGGCACAATGGGCGAAGGTTTCCCGGAATCACCCCACGACGACTGAGCCTGGAAGGGCAAGAGTGGGGCTGGACCACGGCATCCACGCTGATAGGTACCAGGCAGGCATCCATCGGATCCAACAGGCGTAATGGTATGAACATGCTGGGAAATAATCCACACACTGGCCGGGAAGTATACGAATTCTTAAGGCGGATCTTCAGCGTTACCAGCCGTCCGCTTCGGGTACCACGACGGCGACGTCTTCTCCTGGAAGCAAGCACCGGGACTCGGCTCGAGTCAATTGGGATTTCAGAGAGAAATGGGGGCATTGTTTTTTTTTCCTCTATTATCAAAGGTAAGCACATCTTTGACATGGAACTTTAGATTCAAAAGAGTTTGGCGATCATACACCAACGTTGACTTGATCTCAAAAATACCAAGGTCAAAAATCAATAAAATTAAGAAAAGCAAAGAGAGTGACAGACGGCCAGCCAAACACACCGGCGCCATCTTGACCTCACTACTACGCTCACTACTGCATATGCAAAAACATCAAACATTTTTGTAGATATGGACTGACTGACATTGTCTTGCAGTATCTGCCAAAACACTTTCTCTTGTGGAGCTACCCGAGGATAACATTAATCCAGTGAGTATTATTCATTAAAGGCATATAGGCTAGGCACCTGTCAACAATAGGTTAATATGAGTTTGGTTAATGTGGCAGGGTGAAAGAACTTCTGCAGCAGACGATGAGGAGACTCTGTCAGTAGACTCAAGAAGCCTGGAGGTATCATGTCACTCTTGTGGAAATACTTTAATTTAATTCATAATGGAAAAGAAGTCACTGATGTGATGCTCATAGAAAATATCATATTTATAACAGGACTCAGATGGTGTACTGCCTGAGAGCCAATCTGGGAACATAGTAAGTATTAACTGAACATTTACATTTACTCATTTGGCAGATGCTTGTATCCAAAGCAACTGACATTTGAGGAACAACATACAAACAATAGTAAAGTAAGAGATCTATGAGTAATAATAGAAATGAGCGCTAAATACTTGTAAGAGCTACTAACACATAGGCCTACGGCATCAATGGGATAAATACCTAGGTGAAGCAGTAAGATTGAACAAATAGTGTAATCGAGACAACAGGACATCTTACCATGCACAATTCATGCCCTTCTAATTGATGTGTGTCTTACAGAATTCAAAAACTGTCAGAGGTCTGTACAGCATACACTTAAAAAAACAAATTGAATTGGCAGACATACAAATCACATATCTCAAAAGAAAACTGCAGGAATTGGACCTAGATATGGAAATCAAAAGAAAGACACTAAAGAAACTGGACTTGGAAATCCAGAAACTACAAAAAGAAGTAAGTTATGTTTCAATGCACGCTGTAAGCATGACTGTAGGCTCCTGCACAACTTATTAATCATTCTTTTTTTTCTCTCCCAAGCTCTCGGCAGACAAGTGACCTCATTAAAAGAAAAACATTGTGACATCCTCACCTTTGTTGAATACACGAAAAAGCAATAAATCAACTGAAATAGTTAACAACGTATTGGTCTCTGATCAGTCTGCCATTGACATTATCTGGAAATATTGCCGGATTGTCCCAGTCCATCTCCAAGGCCACTCTAGGAGCCCTTTCCTTCCTGAGACAGGCAATGTTGTGAAGGACCCCATATGAAAAAAACCTGCATGGTTCATATACAGCAACCATGTATCTTCCTTACTTAAATTGGACAGAATTACCTTATGTGTTTCATGTAAGACCAATACATGTCCTATACAAAATCAGACCGATTATGGCCCCTTTCATACTAAATAGCACACATACAACTTATAGGGGATTTTTGCGTCATATATGAATACTGTAAAAAGTCTTATATGAGTTGTACATGACAAAAGTATGCAATGGTGTATGGTATTAGTAGAAAACACCCGATATTCATATACAAATCATTTAAAGTTCTTATATTGAATCATATGAGTTTTTACATGACAAACTTATGCAATCGTATATGGTATTAATAAAAAATAACTTAAATTCATAAACAAATCATTTAAAGTTCTTATATTGAATCATATGCTAGTCAAATTAAAGTCCTATAGGATTTATACACATTTTGTGTCATTTTTTTTATACGTGTTATATAAAGTGTGTCATACAGATTTCATGTTTAGATGACCAACATCACTTATATGAAGTTTGCACATTTGGAAATTGTAACGACCTAACACTTTAAAAGAAGATGAAAATCACTCATCATGGAATTCTTCTCAGCCTTAGGAGTCGAGTATTACACCATCCTGGTGTTGATAGAACACCTTTTTACAAAGAAAAACAACACTAAAGGAGTTACCAGTTTTTCTTATTAGGGTTCTGCATTACCTACTTTAAAGAACTGTAAAATAAACTGACAAATCATTTAATCTGAAAAGAATAAATTCACTTTGAAATAAACACATCACTCTATATTACTCTTTCAAAACTTTATTTCAAAACAATCCAGAAAGTTAAATTGTAACCTTAGTCTGGGATTATAGCAGAATTCTGTTCGTTGTAAAGTAAAAAATAAAGGCAAAATGCAAACAGTGGTTTTAACAAACTATTTATTTTATTAACGAACAAGCCCCTTTACATCATAGGCCTTAAAATAAACAATGAATGCACACTATAGGCATTTCTGTCATCAGAATTATATGAAAGCTGCTTATCAAATGGTCTGTAATGCTTCAAATCCTGAACATGTCAGTGAATGTTAGTCCTGTGTCAGTGAAGTTGATTCAGTACCTCCGAGTCTGCAACAGTACAGCAGTGCTCGAGTCAACAACATTCAGCAGATGGAGAGCAGTTGCAGGATACGAGTGGATCAGTTGTGTCCAGTTGCTAACAGTAGAGTTTCATAGAGCAGGAATGGCTGCGCAGATCCAACTTTCTCGAAAAATCCTGGAGTGCTGGTTCTCTAGACAACACAACACAAAACCAGACCGATTACAATTAATACAATTTGTGTTTTATAAATACAGCAAGTTTATGTTGGAAAAAGTTCAAACATCTAACAATAATCGGTAGGCGCGAATTTGACGAGCTATTCGCGTCTGGTGTGAACGCAGCATAATGATGTACCTTTATACCTTTCTGGGGCTTGAAAGTGGTAGTTGCATAGACTGTCAATGGAGGGGCAGGAAGCTATCAGATTTCATTAAAAATATCTTCATTTGTGTTGTGAAGATGAAAGAAATTCTTACGTTTGGAACGACATGAGGGTGAGTAATTAATGACGGAATTTCCATTTTGGGTGAACTAACCCTTTAAAGGGTAACTAAACCTTAAACCAACTTTTTTTAGTTAATCTGTAAGAATGCAGCTTCATAAATGCTGTTCATTGATTCGAGTAACTTTTTTGACATTTGGATATAAAGTGTTTTAATTCTACAATATATGGTATAAAAACGTCTGAGTGCTGCCCTCTTCAGGTTGAACGGTGGCTACTGCAGTTGAATTTTCCTATTGGATGTTTGCGGTGGTTCGTGACATAAGCGGTTGTTGGTGACGTAAGCAGGTTCCAGCTCACCACGCCCTTGGCAGTATAAAAACCATCTTGTTTCGTCAAAACCACTGTGAGTCAGGAGTTGGAATTGCGAGTATTTAAAACGATCAGGACAGAGTGTTTTAGCATCTTTTTAGCATAGAATTTATATAGTTATTTAGATTATTACGTGTAGCCTATGTAGTCAATTAGCATATGCCTACAGAGAGCGCGCGCTATTGACATCAACTCGACAAAACTCATCAGATGCCGATCGCGATGCGGGAGTTAAGACCGCAGTTTGAGCCAGCGGCTCGAATTGATATGGCCCTGTGTCCACAGACAACTCACCCACCTCCATTTCAGGTGAAGCTGGGGGAGAAAAGTCCTTGACTTCAAATGACCGCTCTGTTGCAAAGCGTCACTCGGACTCTAAAATGGAGAGTGACTGGAGTGACTTGCGTCACTCCATTCACTCTCCATTTTAGAGTCTGACAGCAGCTGTCATTCAATCCGTCACTGCGGGTCTCAGGTGCACGCCCCTCGCTCAGCCCCGCCCTCGGCTCGTCCCCTCTATCTCTGCTGGGCTCTGCCCACTTTTCCAGCATTTTTCAAATATTGCCAGTGGGTGGAGTCAGGCTCTGACCAGGGGTTTAGTTACCCTTTAAGAATAAACTAAGACACCCACCTTAAGAAATCTCACTAATAGTCAGCCGCCGCAAGAATCTGTGTTCCCTTTTTGTGGCTGTGATGTTGGACAGGTGATGGGCAGATATTTCCCAATCAGTGGAGTCTAAAATTAAACAGCAAGAAAACATCTACCTGTTAAATCTAACCTGTTAAAAACTAATTTTAAGTAAAAAATTTAAATAAAAATTACTTTTGTAAAGTAATTTGACTGGACAAATTCAAAATGAGTGTTAAGAAACACAGAAAATCTAGTTATACCAAATAGCAACAAAGCTATGATTATTTGTTTCGTTTGTGCCCATGATTCTCTCATGTTAACTTATCTGTTAAATCTTAACATCACCAGGTTCTAGTCTGTACAGTCTTTAAACACCAAGCCTGGTTTAGCCTTAGCCACTCAGTGCATCATAGAAATGCTCCTAGCAAACACAAATAGCTAAATCAATACATTTAAACATGAAAGCATAACCACCAAACATCAATCAAAAGTTATTCTGATAAGTACATTTTGCATAAATATTTATTCTGAAAGAATTAGTTACCCATTCTAAGAAAATCGGTCCTCCAAAAAAGGAATAAAGTGACAATTTCACGTGCATTGTTGGTCTGCAGTCTGTGTTGTTCTTCTGTTATAAGTTAACTTATACTAGGTGTGCTGGTAAACGAGAGTAAAAGATAGTTTGAGGATAAATACATACTTTTAATATTTGCACATCACAAATATTGTCATAAAACAATATAAAACACGTATTGTAATGAGTTAAAACACTTACTATTTGTTTTTACTGTTAAAAGCAAAATCCGTGTCAGCACTGCGTCACGACTCAAAGAAGATGCAGGCCTAGTCGTCTGTGGGCCTAGTCTGTGAGAAAGATTTAGGCGCGCACATCACATACATATCGTTACAAAACAATATAATGCCATGAAATACATGTTGTAAATTAGGTTAAAAACACTTACTTTCGGTGTTTTTCCTGTTAACGTTACAAGCAAACCTCCTCGTCGTCAGCTCCGTATTGAGTCAAAGAAGATCGTCGCCTTTGAGAAAAGTTTCGGCTCGTTTAAGCGCGCAAAGCATTTAAATATCGCTATAAATCAATATATTATAAAATACATATTGTAAATTAGATAAAACACTTACTTTTGCCGTTTTCCTGTTAAAAAGCAAACCCATCCTGGTCTGATCTGCATCGCGCGTCAACGGAAATGCCCCCCTGAGAGCGGTTTAGCCGTGCACAGCACATACACATTGTTAGAAAACAATAAGACGTTATAAAATGCATATATAAATGCGATAAAACACTTAATCCATGCGTTTTCCCTCGTCGAATGCCTTGCATCGCGAATCAAAGAAAATGGCGTCTGTGAAAAAAGTCTCATCTCGTTTCGTCGCGCTCAGCGCGTAAATGTCCCGGATGTGACTCATCACAGTGCTATTTAGATCAGAGGGTGCGGCAAATTAACAAAGTTGAGTCAAATATGTTACTAGAACAGTGAATAAAATGTTGGAAATTGGCTGAAATATATTTTTGTATATGTGACATGAACTCTGGTGGTGATATGCATAAGAATCACTTCGACATTAAGGAAAGTTTTATGTTTGTACTAGGTTAAGAATAGTATACTAAGTAGCCTACTGTGATAAAGTTTAGAAAAATTGTCACAAATGAAAATGAAATCTGGTGATGCAGAATTTAAAATAAAAAATTATTGATATGTAAAATATTCAACTGTATCTTGTAGAATACACTAATAAATAATTTTTGTAATTAGAATGTGTGCTTGTGTGTGTGTAGTTTTAAATATTGTGTTTCATCTAATGTTGATTATACAGTATGACCATGATTGACTAGGCATAGGGCTCCTCTTAGGGCTCCACAAGACAAGAGCAAGAGCATGAGTGAACTGCAGCCTTGCACTGATTGGTAAACTGCACTGTGTTTTATTAGTTCACTTTAAATAATAATAATAATAATTCTGATAATTTACTCACCCTGATTTCATCAAAGATATCCATGTCTTTCTTTCTTCAGTCGAAAATAAATTAAGGTTTTTGAGGAAAACATTCAAGGATTTTTCTACACAGAATGGACTTCAATGGTAACCAAATATTCAAATGTTCACAGAAGGTTCAAATGTCCGTCTCAATGTAGCTTCAAAGTCTCGACACGATCCCAGTCGAGAAATAAGGGTCTTATCTAGTGAAACGATCGGTCATTTTCTAAAAAATAAATAAATATATATATACTTTTGAAACTTCTTTGAACATTTGAATAGTTGGTTGCCATTGAAGTCCATTCTGTGTATAAAAAAATTAAGAAAGAGAGACATGGATATCTTGGATGACATCAGGGTGAGTTTGAAAGTGAGCTAATACTTTAATACTTTAAGATATATGCTGGACATGAATATTAAATTAGCATTATTTTCCTACGTTTTTACATCAAGAAAATCTATATGGCTTTTGTACGTAGGACATACAGTATATGACATATATCATTAAAAATACATTAATATTATGCAATTTATATATGTGGATTTTGCAGCATATATGTCCCTTACAATATTCTGTTGGAACATATAAGAATCACAGGTGTTTTTAGCAAACCTTTGTAAAGACTCATGGGTGGATCCAATCCGTGGGGAATTTGCATATCATAATTAATAATTGGTAATTAATAATTATTCATGCATGTTTGGATTAGATCAGGATAGATTTATGTTAATAAATAGATTTATGTTAATAAATCTCCCGATAAGGGAGGATCTGTCATTTTACCTGCATGCATGCATGTGAATCCTTGAAATTAACCACAAGTTGATTGCAATTAATTACACGGACCACGTTTCACAAAACAGGTAAAATGAATTAGCTCAATTGTCAGGATAATATTTTTGGGGATCCACCATATCATCTTACTTTATAGGATTTCAGGAAACGCAATTCTCTGGCCAGAAGAATTGGGTTTCCCACCCTATAAACATAACACATACTCTTTAAAGGGGTCATATAATGCCATTTTTGTACAAGCTAATATGATTCTTTAGGGTCTAAATTAAAAGTTTGTAATATACTTTAATTAAAAATTCTCATTAGTATTGTAAGAAAACACTTATTTTACCTGGTCAAAAACAGCTCTGTTTTCAGCACGCCGTTTCAGTGCATATGACTTTAAATGATCATGAGCTTTGCTGACTCCGCCTCTCTGTTCTGTGTACACCAGAGCTCTGGCGTACACCATTTGTAACTCAATAACCATAACGCGTTGTTCAGTATAAACGTGGGATTATGAATTATATTGAGAACGTCATACTACATAGAAAACATGCCACAATGTACCCTGAGTGTAAACCTTAGACGCATTCATTGTGAAGCGTGCAGCTAGCGATTTGCAAAGATTAATATATGAATATAAAGTTTAATAAAACGTTACACTCACTTCCGTTCTTCTGGAGATTCAGCAGGAACACGAATATCTGGTAGCAGCTACCAATCCATTTTTCATGAGCAGCAGCTTAGCAAATCCAGCTTTATACTGATCCTCGTCTATAAATCATTGACGTTGCTCGTGGGGAATATTCCCTTCGAAAACAAACACAGCCACTGCGTCTTCAGCGGTTCGGATTTAGGAACATTAAAATGACTGCTGTGTTCGTTATTACACCCAAGAACAGAACACCACAATCGCTTAGACGCCATTCTGCTCATAGACAGTGCTCCAGCATATCAACAATGACCGCGCCGGTCCGCGCAGACTATGATTGACAGCTCTCTCATGGAGCTGATCTCACCCGCGAGGGCGGGTCTGTGTTGAGACGCTCCTGTCAATCAACAATCGTGGGAGGGGCTTCCGAGCGTGTGACGTCACACGGTCGAACGGCTCGATTTGAGGCAGGGGACTGCCAACACACATTTCAGTACAATCAACTTGTAAAAGTGCATGCACCATTATATGACCCCTTTAAGGTATTTTTAATTTTAGTAAGCTTGTAGCATAAGATCTTTGGCACTTAAGGGACTTGAAACTGAGCAAAGAGACAGTACATCAATCAAATGAATATATAATTAATTTAATAGAGGCATGACTACTTATGTATTTACTACGGTTACACGGGATATATGTATTTACAAACACATATACATCAATGTACAATACAATAAGACATCAATGAACGAGAAATGCGTAAAGTTTGGACAATGGATAACTTACACGCGTGAGCGAGTAAGAGAGAGAGAAAAGGGGAGGGGGAGAGAGAGAGAACAGTGGCAGGATTCCTCCTAAGACATTCACCTCTCCGATTACAACACGAAACATCATCTTAAAGCTCCTTAGAAGCTCTATAAAGAGATTATACTTGCACAAGTTATGTTATGGTCTCTCGGTGTGTCGAGGCATTCCCGTACGGCCCTGTCTGGCCGCGTGAGCTGAGTCCTTTGTGTGCGAGGAAGCGTCACGTGGGCTGCTTGGCGCGCGTGTTGAACGGAGGTTCACAGTCTTTGGGGTAACATTACCAAAGGGAAATAGTTCGGCTAAGTTCGTTTCACTTCGTGGAAGTGAACTGAGTCAACTACGGAAAACAAAACTTTGACTAACAAAAAAGAAATAAAGATCTCTACGGGGAAATCACGCGGAGTTAACGTTACATCTTTGCATGGCTGGTGAAGAAGCGCGTGCGTCGCTCGGTCCGGCGCGTCACGCGGTCACGTGCGCGTGTTTCTCCTTCAAAGCGAGTGCGCGCTCGTTTAAAGGTCCCTTGTAGATGGATTTGCTGAAGAGATATGTCACGGGGTTTTCTTTTCAATCGTCGATTGGAATTAAACACAGAGACTTATCTACAACTGAAAAACACAAACTAAACTAGAAACAAAGAAAAGAAAGGCGAAGAGCTCGCCCGGAGGCGAGACGTTACATTATGACACGAGGACAAGGGAGGAAGAGAGCGAGCGGAGGGGGGAAGCGTCATTTATCACTTTTGGAGAAATCCAGCCTCTTCCTGTCGGCTTGGCCAATTAGAGGGTTGGAATTCACTGGCGGGACTTTGGGTTTTATGGCTCTTTGTCTCAGAGAGAGACATTTGAAACCCTAATTTCGTCGGGTGTTTAAGAGCAGAATCTTCACAATGATTATGGTCCTATGTGTCACAAAGTTTTAGCAAGATGTGATATAAATGGCTAAATGGGAAACGAAGATTGGAGCTCAGAGAATCCAAACTTGCCTCACATGGAGTTGGTTACTCACAGTTTGCAAAGTTTGAAACCTTATCCCATTAGAGTTTTCGAGAAACATAGACCAAACCACAGAAAGGCAATTCATGAAATAGGGAACTTAGATACAATGTTCATGCAATTCTCAAGTGGATATATAATATATATATATATATATATATATATATATATATATATATATATATATATATGTATATATATATATATATATATATATATATATATATATAGAATACAGGATTCATTTCTCCTCCTTGGTTAGAATTCAGAGAGAGCCACAGTTCTGTGAACATTCAATGTGACATGGGCAAATGGACACACATAAAAACACATCGAATATCTGGTTAAATGTCTTTTTAAAAAGAGAAGTTTCCTTCTCTTGAACATCAAATTCCAAGTCAGTCATAAAAGTGTCTCGTGACTGGAAACCACGCTCTGTCCTGAGCAGGCTTCACTTGTGGGGGATGTGTGGGTGTGTGTGTGGGTGTGTGTGTGTGTGTGTGTGTGTGTGTGTGTGTGTGTGTGTGTGTGTGTGTGTGTGTGTGTGTGTGTGTGTGTGTGTGTGTGTGTGTGTGTGTGTGTGTAAATTTACATTCCATGCTTTTTGGGTCTTTAGCAGGATGTATTTAGTCCTTTCAGATTCACCCTCGCCCAGTCCTTACACCTTTTCCATATGGGACAGCGCATGCAACAGTGATATCACAGGCCCTGTCTGGGGTGACCCTCAGGTGGTGAAGGCACTGGAAACGGGACTTAAGAAGGCCAAATGCCATTTCTATTCGGGCCCTTGTTCTTGCATTGCCAAGATTATATGTGCATTGTGCTGCTGTCTGGGGGTCTGCAAAGGGTGTAAGTAAAAATGTCTGACAGGCATAACCCTTGTCTCCCAGCAGCACACCAGAGAATTCACCTGAGAACACAAAGTGTTATGGTTACATCAACGTAGAGTAAAACCTTTGACAATGTCATGATGGTCAAGATGCTCATCCAAACAAATTGGGTGGCTTACCTTGTGATAGTCGCTGGTTAATTGCAGAGGCCCGAAAGACTCGGGAGTCATGGACTGAGCCAGGCCACTTTGCCTCGATATTGCTGAAGATGCAGTCAGCATCACAGATCATCTGAAGCAATAAATGTTGAGGTCATTTAATGCACATAATAAATGTATGTAGTTGATAGTAGGTCTAATCATAACCCACTCTTACCTGAACATTGATACTATGAAAGGATTTTCTGTTAACAAAATCACCTTCATGTGCACCAGAGGGGTGTTTTATCCTAATATGTGTGCAGTCCAGCGCACCAATAACATTAGGGAATCCTGTATCAAAAAAGGAAAGAAAAGTATTCCACCTGTTCTAAAGTTTCTTTTGTGACGTGTAGCCTAATTCATGTTACCTGCAATGTTGTAGAATCCCTCCTTGATATAGTTCATTCTTCTGTGGCCGGGGAAGGTTATGAAGATGTGCGTATATCCTTTTAATGCCAAATACACACTTCTGACGGTGCGGCAAATAGTGGCTTTGCTAAGATTTTCAGCATCTCCTACTGCATATAGGCCAATTATATGTTTGTAAACATTCGGGATGCGCGCGCAACATGGTTGCAGAAGAGAGAGCGCGGGAGAGGAGTTAGCTAGCAAAATAATACGTTACGTTATACACATAGTAGTTAGATATCAACATTACATTTTATATTGATTAGATGGTACATATTTAAAATGTTCTCCGCGTACTACAACAGCTTGTCGCCCAGCGATAAGAACTGTTATTCAGCTAAGCTTACCTTAATGAGTGGGATACGTCTTACAGATCCGTTTGCCATAGAGCCTTGTCAATGGTCAAACGACGAAACGAAATGGCCAAGCATTCAGTGGCCAGAAATATATAATTACCTGATCGACACTCCAAGTGTTTATACCCAGGAGAAGTTGAAAGCGTACAAATCTCTTGATGCCTATAATTTTGTTCTGTGTGGTCATGTCCAAGACATACAACTTCATGATTACAAAGTTCAAAACTTCGTTGTGCTTAAGACGGAGGTTCTGCCTAGTCAAAGACAGGGTAAGAAGACGGAGTTGTACAAGGCCTGGGTTATCGTCAACAAGACCAACAACTGTATTCTGACTGCAAACTGCACCTGTATGGCTGGGTATGTAACATAAGACATTTATGAAATATTACATTTTATTATTATTTATCCAACCCAGTATTTGTCAGTAAGATAATCTAACTCAATTTCACTGCTTATTTGCTGAAATCATACAGCTGCTATTGACATGTATAGCCTAATGCACCACTTACACCAATGTGTTTCATTCATTAGATAGCTAGGAATAAATAATTTTGTGCAGGTTAGGGTCATGCTGCAGCCATGCAGCTGCCCTTATGTTTAAAGTTGAGCTGTGGGTCAGGATGGGAAAGACGGAGAAGTGTTGTACTTCAGGGACAAATATGTGGCTCCACTCATCCAAGAGAGAGGTGAAGCCAGCCAGACTGAGTAAGATCAGCTTCAGAAAGCCTAAGAGGACAGACACCCAACTGCAGCCAGCCAGAGCAAAGCGTAGAAAGAACAATGTGAAAGGTAGACACATTCTGAATTTAGACAAGATCAGGCCATGTACATATAACAAGTTAACAGCAGGTATAAATGATCTATTTATAATCTTATATTTATAACTTTTTTTAAGCCATTACTATCACGTCATTCATATAAAAATGTTATAACCAGCACCAAAGTACCATTTATAACATGTAACCAGCTGTAGTTGCAATTTGTATTAAAATAAGTTATCTAACTTATATTTTATTGTGTATTTAGAGCTGACAGATGAAGACATAGCATAATATATTTATAACCTTATATTTATAACTTTTTATTAAGCCATTACTATCACGTCATTCATATAAAAATGTTATAACCAGCACCATAACATATGTAACCAGCTGTAGTTGCAATTTGTATTAAAATAAATGTGTATTTAGAGCTGACAGATGAAGACATAGCAGATCTGAAAGTCTTGGCACCTAACGCAGCTGTGCTTACTAGCATGGACTTCAGTGACACTGATTCTGCATCCGAATCCGACACAGAGACCGGAGACCTGCCAGAGCCACTGGTAGCTCTGTATGATGTCACTCTGAGAGGCCTCTGCCCAAATAAAATACAAGAGAGAAGTGAAGATACCTTTGCAAAACTGGGGCGAGAATTAACTAACGAGCAGTGTGTGAACCTTGAGTTTACAACTAGAAACCAGTCCCAGTCTCAGGCCTGGCACACACACAGAACTGGCAGGATAACAAGCACAACCCTACATCGTGTCTGCACTGTAGAAACCGAAAAGGCAAAAACAAACCTTGTAAAACAGGTTATGCACTACAGCAATCAGGACTTGTCCCATGTCCCAGCAGTACTTTGGGGAAGAGATATGGAGGACACAGCCAGGAGACAATACACAGAAATAATGAAAACACAACATCACAACTTTGACGTGGAACTCTGTGGTCTTGTTGTGAGGCCTGACAAACCACATCTTGGGGCATCGCCGGATGGAATGGCACACTGTACCTGCTGTGGGAAAGCAGCTGTAGAGATTAAGTGTCCATACAAATACCGTGATGGTCTGATGGGGAGCAGTGAGGACACACAGTTCTGCTTAGACAAAGCACTACACCTAAAGAGGAATCATGAATACTATCATCAAGTTCAACTTCACATGTTTGTATGCAACATCCAGTACTGTGACTTCGTAGTGTGGACAAAGCAAGATGTCACTATCAATCGCATCAACAGAGATGAAGAAATGCTGCAAGCAGTCCTGCCGAAAGCTGAAGTGTTCTTCAAACAGTGTGTTTTGCCTGAGCTGTTAACGCGCCGCATGGATCCACTGATGCAAGCACCTACAGTCTGCCCACACTGTGAAAGACCAGACTTTGGGATGATGATTGACTGTGCAAAGTGCAAGAACCATTTCCACTACACATGCGCCAGAGTAAGGAGAAAGGTTGTGGAGTGGTACTGTGAACAGTGCAAAAATTAATGAGTCAGAATGAAGTGTAAATAGAAACAAATTATTTAATACACACTAGTATTTTACATCAAAGCACAATCAAATAAAAAAAATGTACAGCAATAATTATTACCAATATAATCAATTATAAATACATTAATATAATAATAATAAATATAATATAAAAATGTATACAGAAAATCTGATTATCTGTATTAATTGTTCTTCTATTTTATTTATGTTTTGGGTCTGCCCTTTTTTTTACTTGGCAAGGCTGCTATCACTATATCAGTTTGGTTTTGATAATACTGTTTTCTCTGACATTTTCATTTGGACTATGTTAATATGTTTGTTTTGTTTTTTCAAATTAATTACATTTTTGTTGTTATTGTTAAAATTATTATATATATATATATATATATTATATGTACATATGTATATTATTACTCATAGTCTATTAATGTAATTTACTTAATTGTTCAGTGATCCTTCTCTGTTTTGTTGCGGTCACCACCACCTAAAAAATAATAATTAAAAAAAAAAAGTTAACCACTCCAAGTTATCTTCTTGGGACTATGCATTTACAGAGGTTTGTTAATGCTCCACACACAATCACCATGTCATCTAAGAGGTCAACCTGTGTGAGTGGAATAACAGTTGTCAGAATTTTGAAGTTTTTCCATCTACCAATTACTCTTTCAATGTGTATTCTCACATTAGACAAACGCCTTGATGTGTCAACTTCTTGAGCAGAGAGCTGCTTCCTACCTTTGGTAAAGTGAGGGATCTTAAGGTTGGCACCGCGTGTGGCAAGCTCATCTCTGATGGTAAAACCACGATCTGCTAGAATCTCATCATTATGCTCTAGAAGGTCATAAAATCCAGACTCTGCTGTAATTTGTTTATCGGAAACACGCCCGCCCCAACCTGCCGACAGAAAAGTAATGGCTCCTGCAGGTGACATGCCAACTAAATATTTTACAGTGTTGTGGCTTTTATAAGTTGAGTACGTCTGGGCTCTGGAGGTTAAATTTGTGGGTCTGTTTATAAAAATTTCTGTGCAGTCAATAATGCACCTGCAACGCTTATATTTAGGTTTAAAACATTTTGGCATATTCTTTAATATTGCATACTTGCTTGGCCACTTAATGAGAGGTTTTAAAGTCGCAGACATGACAGGGAGCCAACTTCTCAAAATTTTCGAGACGTCACATTCTGTGACATTAAATCTAAAAGCAATATCCTTGTTGCTGAGTCCTAATCTTAGTTTCATTAGGGTAACTAATAGATGGTCCTCTAGGTTCATAGAGCTACGCACAACCTCTACACTGCCTTTAAGTTTCTGAATCAACCACTCAAAAATGACACTGGTCAGACCTGTGAAAAACAGAACATGCACCGCTTTGCTCTTGATAGAGCTAAAGGAAAACTGTGTTTTTCTGAGTGTTTCCTTTAGTTCCTCCTTCTCTGATTTCAGTTTGTTGATCTCTGAACGCAGGTTGACACACTCTGCAGAAAGTTGGCTGTACTTGAGTTTCAGCTCATCATGGAGAACCATCGGGACTGTGGCTTCTGAAATACAGAGTAGATTGTTGTTGACTTCTAAAAGATGCACTGTTACTTGTTTTAGCTTAGATTTTCTCTATTATTTAATGTATATTTTCAGACAGCATGTGCTAAACAGAATCATTTTCAACTTTATTCACAACATAGTTAAGCTGTATTGAAAAATGTATAAACAGGGTGACCTGATTCATCATAATAGTGACTGCCCTACATTAGTTAAAGGTGCTCTAAGCGATGTCACGCGTTTTTTAGGCCAAAACATTTTTTGTCACATACAGCAAACATCTCCTCACTATCCACTGGCTGCCTGTCCCCTGAACACACTGTAAAGAAACGCGATCTCTGTAGACAGCCCAGGCTCCACAAACAGCAACAAAAGCAAACTGCGGCGACCCGCTCCCCGAAACATAACAAACTGTTCCAGCCAATGACCGACAAGAAGGGTTTGGGGGCGGGGTTTGGGGGGTTAGTGTGCGGATGAGGAGGAGGGAGGGTCTAGCTAGCCTCCGTTTTGTTTGACAATAGTTCGAACGTCAACAAGAAGTGATGTCACCCAGGATCGCTTAGAGAACCTTTAAAATGTTAGAAGTTCTTACCGATGAAAGGACCAGCACCAGGCTCCATTCTGCAGTCATCTGAGGACAGGCAAGCGGCTGAGGATTCTGATGCAACCTCATCTGTAACTTCTGTGGACAGGTGGATGTGATCTGTTGGTCTGTGTGTGGTTTCCTCTCTTGTTCTTTTCCTCTTAAATCTGATACTCAGAGAAGAGAGCAAGCAGTCAGGCCAAAATAGTTTAGTTGCTTGGTAGATCACAGAGGCTATCAGTTCCCCAAATGAAGTCAAGTGTAAATCACATAGAATCCCTCAAAGGACTTAACAAGAAAATGCAGACATAACAGAAACGATCTGGTCCAATAAATCCTCTTGGCAAAAATAATGTGACATTAAATTACTGGCCATAAATTCCCTGCTCTTCAATGCATGCAGAGAATGGATGGTGAGTAATGATGTGATCCCAGTGAGCAACTAAATGAGGTGAAAGTGACAATATTTACCTCTCAAGTTTTGCATCGCCTTTGTTTGCTTCACACTGGGTTGAGTAGGAAAAAACAGACGGGACAAAGTCAGGACTACTGAAGTCCATGGACACCTCTCCTGTACAAAAAAGTTAGGTCTGTTAGTGTTACAGTTAAATTTAGTCTGCGTTCGCTATAACCGCGTTATTAGCCAAATACTAGGTACATTTGCTAGATACTAGACCAGCTAGCTAACTGTCAGGTTAACTAACGTTACCTAGCAAGACAACGTAACACAACTGAACAAAGGTAACGTTAAATTAGCTAGTAATTTAAGCTAGCTAGTCTCAAACTCATACATTGTTCGTTATTCTATTGTTAGATAAGTGTACTTAATACATAAAGAGTTTTTGTTGTAAACTAAATCGAGTGATGATGTGGGTGATTTAGCGCAGCTTACCTGATATGAAGTGAGAACTGCAGAGTCGGGCGTTTTTAATTAGGTTGTCGTTCCAGTCGATTCTTCTGAGGGCTTGTAACCAAAGACGTCTGCGGTTGGCGTTAAAAGGAGTGTGAGTTGATGGTATTCGGTAAAACCTCAGACCTTTGTTTACAGATTTTCGATTCTGGCAACCCACTGCACAACACGACATTTTCCCGGGTTTGTTTCAGCGGCCAGCTTCTGCATCCGACATGCGCAGTTGCACCTGGGTGACGTCAGTGTGACGTAGTGTGATAATTCCCCTATAGGAACATACCACTAGCGAAAAATCTGAGCCCAATACAGATCATCTGTGAAATGGTCAAGGCATGGCTCCGTGCGGTGCGGTGCTGAATTTTGGGACCCAACAGTCTGCACAGGTAGCGGATGCCATCCCCAGAAAAGCGGTAACGCTCTTGCAGGTAATTGTCGGGAAAAGCCAATGGGTCGGACCTGTCCCGAAACACTCTTTCACGTCTGAAAGCCCTTCTCAATATAAGTGCTTCATCATCTACGATGTCATCCAAAAATGGGCATGCCATTGTAAAGGACGAAACATGTGTTTAGAGCTAATTATATTGTGTCACGGTTGGTAAATCCTACGTTTTCTTCTTGTCTCGTGTTTCTGTTGTTATATGTCAGCGCGCTGATTAGATGGGCGTTCTGCTCGTCAGCGTTCCTCATCTATCAGCTCATTATTGTCACAGTGTTGTGTTATGTTTCCCTGTGTTGTCACTTGAGGTCCTCGTTCTCACGGTGTCTTTCACGTTTGACTTCATTTCCCAGCATTCTGTCTGTCACTCATCAGTTCATTGCACTCAGCTGTTTCCCGTCACCTTGTTAGGTCTGTGTGTATATATTCCCTGTCTGTGTTAGTGTTCATTACGGAGTCCTTGTTTAATGTCGTCACACTTCTGTTCCTGTTTGCTGCCTGTTCTTGTTCGTGTTTTATGTTCTTGGATTGATTTATTGGATTTTGACCATTTGCCTGAACTGATTGTGAGTACGGATTACCCCAATAAATTAACTGCACTTGGATCTCTCTCTTTTGTGTGTGATCCGTGACAGAAGGACTCCGTCACCTAAGAGATCCAGCATGATGGGGTTCCGTATCCTCCCTCCTACCACGGAGAAAGAGAGGATGGGGCGTGTCCAAAACTTGATGAGCTTTCGTCAGCAGGGCCTGCCGGTGGGTTGCATAGCTCAGTCATTTTGGACGCTCTCGAGGGGAATGGGATACAATGAGGCAGCATTAAAAGAAATTTTTAATACCTGTCTTGATGACCCATTGCCGGGGTGGGAGATAAAGGGTCTGGAAGTCTTGGATTTTTGGGGTTTTACCAGATACCTTGAGCATCGAAGTCAGTGGGATACAGCAGTCACGTCTGGGTCTCCTGAGAAGATGACCGACACACCTGAGCCGGTGAGTGGAACTTCCCCTGAGGCGGTGGGCTCGATGCTACCGTCTTGCCATCGTAGGCGGAGAAGGAGGAAGAAGGTCACGTCTGCCGATCCAGAGACTGTTCACGTCACGTCTGCCGATCCAGAGACTGTTCACGTCACGTCTGCCGATCCAGAGACTGTTCACGTCACGTCTGCCGATCCAGAGACTGTTCACGTCACGTCTGCCGATCCAGAGACTGTTCACGTCACGTCTGCCGATCCAGAGACTGTTCACGTCACGTCTGCCGATCCAGAGACTGTTCACGTCACGTCTGCCGATCCAGAGGCTGTTCACGTCACGTCTGCCGATCCAGAGACTGTTCACGTCACGGAGGTCGTCCCTGAGCAACCTGATCTGCCGGCCCCGCCCGAGCTGCTCGCCCTGCCGGCCCCGCCCGAGCTGCTCGCCCTGGTTCCTGTGCCTGAGCCAGAGCCTGTGCCGGAGCCGGTTTCTGAGTCTGTTCCAGTGTCCCTAGACAAGATGGCCGCCGCTGGGTCGGTGTCTGTTCCTGAGCCCTGGCCGCCCGAGGGGTCTTCACCGCCCTGGCCGCCCGAGGGGTCTTCACCGCCCTGGCCGCCCGAGGGGACTTCACCGCCCTGGCCGCCCGAGGGGACTTCACCGCCCTGGCCGCCCGAGGGGACTTCACCGCCCTGGCCGCCCGAGGGGTCTTCACCGCCCTGGCCGCCCGAGGGGTCTTCACCGCCCTGGCCGCCCGAGGGGTCTTCACCGCCCTGGCCGCCCGAGGGGTCGTCACCGCCCTGGCCGCCCGAGGGGTCGTCACCGCACTGGCCGCCCGAGGGGTCTTCTTCGCCCTGGCCGCCCGATGAACTTTGCGTCTCGCCCTGGCCGCCCGATGGACTTTGTGTTTCCCCCTGGATGACCGGTAGACTTTTTGTTTTGCCCTGGTCCCCGGTTAAACCCTCACCCCTGGTTCCTGTCTCCCTTCATGGACCTGGCCCACCTTCCCTCCCCCTGATCCTCCACCATTCCACCCCCCACCTGAACTCTTGTTTTGTTTGTGTTTAGTCTTGGAGCGTCTGGTAGCCGCTCCGTAGAGAGGGGGTTATGTCACAGTGTTGTGTTATGTTTCCCTGTGTTGTCACTTGAGGTCCTCGTTCTCACGGTGTCTTTCACGTTTGACTTCATTTCCCAGCATTCTGTCTGTCACTCATCAGTTCATTGCACTCAGCTGTTTCCCGTCACCTTGTTAGGTCTGTGTGTATATATTCCCTGTCTGTGTTAGTGTTCATTACGGAGTCCTTGTTTAATGTCGTCACACTTCTGTTCCTGTTTGCTGCCTGTTCTTGTTCGTGTTTTATGTTCTTGGATTGATTTATTGGATTTTGACCATTTGCCTGAACTGATTGTGAGTACGGATTACCCCAATAAATTAACTGCACTTGGATCTCTCTCTTTTGTGTGTGATCCGTGACAATTATCCCCTCACCAGCTGCAGCTTGTCAGATCATGTGTATTTATACTCACCACTTTCTCATCTTCCCTGTCAGATCGTTGTATGTGGTTTCCCGGTGTGTCTGTGTTCCTGTCGCGTTCCAGTCTCTTGCCTTCCTTGTTCCGGTTCTCGTTCTGTGGATTTTCTGGACATTATCGCTCATTGGACACCTTTCACCGCACCTCTGCTTCACCTTCCATCTGACCATCGGAGTTCCTGCGCCACCTACCTGTTTGCCTGTGTTGGACTCCCACACTGTTACTACCTTTAAATAAAAGAGTTAAACTGCACTTGCTTCCGTCAGTCTGTCGTGACTAGGGTTGGGTACCGAAACTCGGTGCCAATAGGGAACCGGTTCCGACGTAAACGGTAGTAACCAGACCGAATAAGAAAGAAAATTTCGGTGCCTGATTTCGGTGCCTAACTTCATTAGGCACACACGCGCACACACACACACACAAGGTCTCTCGCTCTCTCTCTCTCCGCCTTGCGTGTGCTACACAGTTTGGAGCACAGTTTCTTCTGTCTCGCATGCGCGCTCTTTCTCGCAAGGTTTGGCTGCATTTCACGTGTAAAATTACGTGTCAGAACGCCCTCTGGGTGTGCCGATAGTCTGAATCCCATATAGAATCAAGCCAATTCATTGGCTGATGGCGCCGCATCGACGCACTTACGTCGTCATACTATGCTGTCGCGCGCGCGCCATCTGCTCCTCAGATTTCTCTGCCGAAAAAGGAAGCTGGTCGGCAGCGCGAGGAGCTTGGCTGCGTCCCGTTCCCTATTGAGAGATATGTTACACCAACCAGAGATGTTCTCTTTCATAGGTTCACTCAACGCTGCGTAGCTAAGAAGCAGTGGATTTGTATTTGTAGGCTGCTGTATCACGTGCCGTTTGAACTGACGCGCTACAGCGATCTGTCACATTTCAAAGAGCCAAAACGTTATTTATTGTGTGAATCTCGTAAAAATATTGACAGAATCTGACAGCTGTGGATTTGTTCCATATCAAAAGTAACCTTCTCTGTATTGTCTGTCAGTGTCCTCTTTGTCCGCGATTTTTCTGTGTGAAAAGGGTCATTTGCGTGAGTCTCACGGTCAATGCGTGAGAGTTGGCAGCTCTGCCTGCTAGTAATCTCTATTAATCTCCAGTATTATTACATTGTTTGATACAATATTGTTTCATTTGATATTATGTAAATATGAATTTTTATTTTATATTGGTTTTATTATTACCATATGTTACTTGTATTTATATTGTTTAAAGATTTAAGTTAATATTGTGTCCAGTTTGGCCCTGTAAATTAAAGGGTATTATTTTTTGATAAAGTGTGTGCGGTTTCATTTTCTTAAGTACCGATTTAAGAACCGTTTAAGCACCGGAACCGTTTAAAAAATACCGAGTAGGTACTGGAATCGGATAAAACCCAAACGATACCCAACCCTAGTCGTGACATAACGATCTGACCATCAAACATGGAAGCAGCAGGAGACCCTTCCTCATCACTAGAGGCGTTTCTGAGTAACAGCAGTCAAAGAATGGACATCCAGGAAAAGAATATCAATGATACGGCTCGTGCTGTTCAGGCTTTAGTGGCGCAGGTGTCCGGGCTCACCCAACAGATTCAACAGCTTCGCGTGCCCGCTGCGCCACCCGCACCGCCAATTCCCCCACCACCACCAGCGGACCCATCCCCGTCAGAGCCTCGTCTACCAGTCCCTGAGCCATATGCAGGTGAACCCAATTACTGTCGTGCGTTCTTAACCAGATGTGATATGCACTTTTCTCTCCAACCTAGAACCTTTCAGGAGGAGCAGACCAAGGTCGCATTTGTTCTGACGCTTCTGACGGGGAAAGCGGCGCTATGGGGAACGGCGGTGTGGGCTAACCAAGACGACTGCTGTTCCTCGTTCCAGCGGCTCTCCGAATAGATGCGGCGGGTTTTCGACCGGGCCGCGACGGGGAGAGAAGCTGCCAGGGTGCTGGCCGAACTACGACAAGGAGAAAGATCTGTATCAGAATTCTCGATCGAATTTCGCACCCTGGCAGCTGAGAGCCAATGGAACGAGGAGGCGCAGTGGGACATGTTCCTGCATGGGCTGGCTGACCGCGTCCAAAGAGAGATTTACGCCATGGACCTGCCTACCGGACTTAATGATCTGATCGCGCTGGCACTAAGAGTGGAAAATCGTCTATCACGAGGCACCAGACGTTTTCAACCGGAACGTCCCTCTGGAGGTGCCGAGGGAATGCGTTCGGGAGGCAGGGTCGCGGTCAGCCCCGTCTACGATCACGAGCCCATGCAGGTGGGTCGAGCCCGGCTTTCCCGGGAGGAGAAGGAGAGGCGGAGATCCCTGGGCCTTTGCCTTTACTGCGGTGGAGCTGGACATTTCACGTACAATTGTCCGTTAAAAGGCCCAGCCCGACAGTAAGTATGAGGCTACTGTCGGGTGGGATCTCTGCCGAGAAGCCCTCATCTACATCTACCTTCCTCCCGGTAAGACTCCGATGGTCAACTCACCTCCACGACTGTCGGGCACTACTGGACTCAGGGGCAGAAGGTAATTTCATGGATCACTCATTTGCACTCAGATATCAAATTCCCCTCAAACCCCTTTCACACCAAATCAACGTTCACGCCCTCAATGGACAAAGACTCCCCACGATTTCACTGATCACCGAAGACCTCACACTCATCACATCCGGCAATCATTCTGAGACTATTTCCTTTTACATTCTGGACACTCCACTAGCACCCATCGTTCTTGGTCACCCATGGCTCATCCGTCACAATCCCAAAATAGACTGGCAGATCAAATCGGTGGCATCATGGAGCAGTTTTTGTCATAAGTCTTGTCTTGTGTCTGCCTGTCCGTCTGTTCCTGTTCATGTGTTACAGGAGGAGACAGTGGATTTATCAAACGTGCCCACGGAGTATCGGGATCTGAAGGAGGTGTTCAGTAAGTCTCGGGCTGATTCTCTTCCTCCGCATCGTCCCTATGACTGTGCTATAGACTTACTGCCAGGTACGTCTCCGCCTAAGGGCAAGTTATATTCACTCTCTGTCCCAGAGAGAGAGGTCATGGAGAAATACATTTCTGATTCTCTAGCAACGGGATTCATCCGGCCTTCCTCTTCTCCAGCGGGGGCGGGGTTCTTTTTTGTGGGGAAGAAAGATGGATCGTTGCGACCTTGTATTGATTACCGGGGGTTGAACAACATCACGGTGAAGAATACTTATCCTTTGCCGTTGATGTCTTCAGCTTTCGAGAGGTTGCAAGGAGCATCTATCTTCACAAAACTGGATTTAAGGAATGCTTATCATTTGGTCCGCATCAGGGAGGGGGATGAATGGAAGACCGCTTTTAACACCCCTAGGGGGCACTTTGAATATTTGGTTATGCCGTTCGGCCTTTCCAACTCCCCAGCGGTCTTCCAAGCACTTGTCAATTACGTGTTGCGAGACATGATCGACCAGTTCATATATGTCTACCTGGATGACATATTGATTTTTTCTTCGTCTCTCCATGAACACGTGCAACACGTTCGACGAGTGCTTCAGAGGTTGCTAGAGAATGGGCTTTTTGTCAAGGCGGAGAAATGCATTTTTCATGCACAGTCTGTTCCTTTTCTAGGTCACATCATCTCGGTTGAGGGAATGCGCATGGATCCTGACAAGGTTAAGGCTGTGGTGAATTGGCCAAGTCCAGATTCCCGTAAGGCCCTACTAAGGTTTCTGGGGTTCGCCAATTTTTATCGGCGTTTTATTCGCAATTTCAGCCGACTAGCCGCGCCTCTGACCGCCTTGACCTCCCCCAGAACGACGTTCAGGTGGTCAGACGCAGCAGAAGCTGCGTTTGCTAAACTCAAGGGTTGCTTAGTTTCAGCCCCCATCCTGATAACCCCTGATCCATCACGTCAGTTCGTGGTGGAGGTCGATGCGTCAGAGGTGGGGGTAGGTGCAGTGTTATCCCAGCGCTCTCCTTCAGACGACAAGATGCACCCTTGCGCGTTTTTTTCGCATCGTTTATCCCCTGCCGAAAGCAATTATGACATTGGCAACAGAGAGTTGTTGGCAGTCAAGTTAGCTTTGGAGGAGTGGCGCCACTGGTTAGAAGGGTCAGGGGTACCTTTTATCGTCTGGACCGACCACAAGAATCTGGAATACATTCGTACTGCTAAAAGACTTAATTCCAGGCAGGCTCGGTGGGCTCTTTTTTTCGGACGTTTTGACTTTACTCTCTCGTATCGCCCGGGTTCCAAAAACATAAAACCCGATTCTTTATCGCGCATTTTTGACCGTTCCGATCGCCCGTCTACTCCCGAGTGCATTTTACCAGAGAATCTATTCATCTCTACACTCACATGGGAGGTCGAATCGAAGGTCAAGAAGGCCTTAGAAGGGGTAACGCCTCCGACTCGTTGCCCACCGAACCGTTTGTTTGTGCCGGAGAGTTTACGGTCCAGCGTCATTCAGTGGGGTCATTGTTCCAATGTGGCTTGTCATCCAGGAGTCAATCGTACTATGTTTTTGGTTAAGCAACGATTCTGGTGGCCTCTCATGGCTTGTGACGTTCACAGTTTTGTATTGGCTTGCTCAGTTTGTGCCACGGGTAAGACTTCCAATCAACCTCCAGATGGGTTACTCCAACCGCTGCCGGTGCCTTCGAGACCCTGGTCCCATATCGCACTAGATTTTATCACCGCCCTCCCACCCTCCCAGGGTCACACGGTAGTTTTGACCGTGGTGGACCGGTTCTCGAAGGCGGCCCATTTCATTCCCTTGCCCAAATTACCTTCAGCCAAGGAGACAGCGTTGGTTGTCATTGACCACGTCTTTCGGCTTCATGGCCTCCCGACAGACGTGGTTTCTGACAGAGGACCCCAATTTGTGTCCAAATTTTGGCGAGAGTTTTGTAGACTTCTGGGGGCGACTGTCAGTCTATCCTCTGGGTTCCATCCCCAGAGCAATGGTCAAACTGAGCGAGCCAACCAAGATTTGGAAAGAACGTTGCGATGTTTAGTGTCCAAGAATCCTTCCTCCTGGAGTCAGCAATTGTCTATGGTGGAGTACGCCCACAACACGTTGCCAGTGTCATCCACGGGCCTATCACCATTTGAGTGTAGCGTAGGTTACCAGCCACCAATTTTTCCTAGTCTGGAATCCGAAGTTGCGGTCCCCTCCACCCACGCCTTCGTCCAGAGGTGTCACCGCACTTGGACTAGAGCCCGCGAGACTCTACTCCAAGTGGGGGCACGCACCAAGGCCAAAGCCGATCGCCACCGGCGGAGGCCTCCCGTATACGTCGTCGGTTCCAAAGTGTGGCTTTCTACCAAGGACATTCCTCTCCGCTCCGTTTCGAATAAGCTCGCACCAAAATTCATTGGCCTGTTCTCTGTCACTAAAATCATTAGTCCAGTGACAGTCCGTCTCAACCTTCCTCCAGTGTACAGGAGGATTCATCCCGTATTTCATGTTTCCAAAATTAAGCCCGTATTTTTTGCTCGCATTAATCCGCCAGTCCCGGTTCCCCCCCCCCCCCGCCGCGTCTCGTAGACGGGGAACCTACTTATTCGGTCAATCGTGTTCTGGACTTGAGACGGAGGGGACGCGGATTCCAGTACTTGGTGGACTGGGAAGGTTACGGTCCGGAGGAGAGAAGTTGGGTAGGGGCTAGAGACATCCTGGATCACTCCCTTATCGATGATTACAATCGGCAGGTAAGGGAGTCTGGGAACGCCAGGAGGCGTTCCTAGGGAAGGGGGTACTGTCACGGTTGGTAAATCCTACGTTTTCTTCTTGTCTCGTGTTTCTGTTGTTATATGTCAGCGCGCTGATTAGATGGGCGTTCCGCTCGTCAGCGTTCATCATCTATCAGCTCATTATCCCCTCACCAGCTGCAGCTTGTCAGATCATGTGTATTTATACTCACCACTTTCTCATCTTCCCTGTCAGATCGTTGTATGTGGTTTCCCGGTGTGTCTGTGTTCCTGTCGCGTTCCAGTCTCTTGCCTTCCTTGTTCCGGTTCTCGTTCTGTGGATTTTCTGGACATTATCGCTCATTGGACACCTTTCACCGCACCTCTGCTTCACCTTCCATCTGACCATCGGAGTTCCTGCGCCACCTACCTGTTTGCCTGTGTTGGACTCCCACACTGTTACTACCTTTAAATAAAAGAGTTAAACTGCACTTGCTTCCGTCAGTCTGTCGTGACATATTGCCTGACTTGATTGTAGGGGTGTGACGAGATCTCGTGCCACGAGATCTCGCGAGACTAAATATGACGAGATTTCTCGTCGAGTGAAAAAGCTGTCTCGCGATATCCCCATTAATATTTCACCGCTACACTCACATTCGCCTAAACTATCGTTTTGTTGTTTTTATAAAAAAATAAAAACCATTATAAACTAATGCAAAAGTCTGCTCTGCTCATCCAGCACGAGTTGCCGTTGCAATCAGTGCAGCACGAATCACAGTTCACTGATCGCGTGACGATGGCGGAGGATTCGTTGCGCAACAGACTAAACGTCTGGTAAATGTCTTATCATTTAGAATGCGCGCTCAGCACCGCTGCTCCCTATACGCGCGGTCACGAATTTGTAAGTGAAAGTAAAACACAAGCTCCCTGATGTGCATTGCGCACAAATTAGGCTGCATACATAAAATAATCCGTCTCCCAATACCCATCTCTGGACTGTTTATTTGCGGCTCTGGTCTCTGTTGGCACTGCGAATATTGAGAGAGCACTGTAACGTACAAAGGACAACAGACAAGTGAGGCTCCGTTTCTGAACTTATAATCGGAACGCAAGAACAACTGTAGAGACAAACAGCCTCGTTTCTCTCGGCCTTTTCCGAACTCACCGCATTAACCCTATAACTGCCGGTGCAAAATAAAACCGCAATTTCACAACAATTATAAAGAGTCTGTGTGCTAACTTTGATTATGGTTGCACTCGCACTTATTGTTTGCACTTAATAAGACTAAGAGAAAACAGTTATTTATTTTTGTTATTTATACGGTTTTTATTTCTCTGTTAAATGTGTGTTAAAAGGAGTTCAGTTAGGAGGTCACACACAGCCTCAATCAGAAGATCTGAAAGCTCTTACATGTACAGTAAGGTCTGAAGAGACTAATGTGAAATTATACAGGAGAAAAGCCAGTCAATAAAAACCTTTTACAGTGCTTGAATATTGTTTTCTTTCAATGCATTTGATAATTCATACTCATAAAGTAGACCTGAAATGACATGCATTAGAAGATTATTAGTTAAAACATTGAAAAATGCACCTGCATACTATTTTTCCAGTCATGAATTTTGTCATTGAGGATTTCTGAAAAATTGTGCAAAAATCTCGTCTCGTCTCGTTCTCGTGAACCCAATCTCGTGTCTCGTCTCGTCTCGTGAGATAAGCGTCTCGTCACACCCCTACTTGATTGACAACACTTTTGCTTCTTTATCAGCCATTTCTCTAATTCCCTCATCACATACAATAGCCTATTAAAGACCTATCTGTCAAACATAGAACAACAGCAGTCTTCAAAAACACAATTGAACAGTAACAATGCCCATATGGATAATTATTATTATAGTTAATAATGGTAGGCTACCATTATAATGTTACAATAATAATAGTACTTGACTGAATGCCAATATGTATCTGAGGTATTTTATTGCAGGCTGATAAAAATTGCGCTGAACACATAGATGACAAAATGAAATAACTGACAAAACACATTGGTTTCTGATCGGCGTGACCGCTGACTGAACAGATAAGGCACCAGGATTGACTAAGCCTGGCTGTTAGCCTGGTCTGGAGCAGGCTAGCTGCACAGAATAAATCGCCATGGTAACTTATGTGCTACTGCTTTCGTGAAACCGAGTCCCGGCTTAATTCAGCAAGGATATCTGGAAAATCCCGGCTTAATCCGCTATCTTGGTTTTGTGAAACAGCCCTCTGGTCCAATCCAGATAAGGATCAGTGTGTCCCCAAAGAAGTAGAGTTTCTGTCCTTTGATGATCCTCTGGGCATCTCTCTGACCACTGCTTCCTTGCTTGGCACCTGCATCTGCGCTCTTGTGATGGTCATCTTTGCTCATCACCGAAACACTCCCATAGTACGCGCCAACAATTCAGAGCTCAGCTTCCTGCTGCTGTTGTCATTGAAAATGTGTTTCCTGTGTGTGCTACTGTTCATTGGCCGGCCGCAGTTGTGGACATGTCAGTTAAGACATGCTGTGTTTGGCATTAGCTTTGCCCTGTGCATCTCCAGCATCCTGGTCAAGACTATGGTGGTAATAGCAGTGTTCAAGTCATCTCGACCAGAAGGCAAAGAAGCTATGAAATGGTTTGGAGCAGTTCAACAAAGATGCACAATTCTGGTCCTGACAGCCCTCCAGGTTGTAATATGTGCAGTCTGGCTATCAACTGCCTCTCCAACACCCCATAAAAACAACCAGTACACCTGCTCTAAAATAGTATATGAATGTTCTATTGGCTCAGTGGCTGGTTTTTCGATGCTGCTATCATACATTGGACTGTTGGCAGCAGTAAGCTTCCTTTTAGCCTTCCTGGCGAGAAATCTTCCCGACAATTTTAATGAAGCAAAGTTCATAACTTTTAGCATGCTGATCGTCTGTGCTGTGTGGATTGCATTTGTTCCAGCATATGTGAGCTCACCAGGGAAATATGCAGTGGCTGTGGAGATATTTGCCCTTTTAGCTTCCAGTTTTGGATTACTGGTATCCATTTTTGCCCCAAAGTGCTTCATCATCCTTTTACATCCAGAAAGAAACACTAAAAATGCCATCATGGGAAGAGAAACACAAAATAAATAGTTGTATATTATTATGGTTTAAAATTGTGGATTCAGATTTGACACTACTTTATAATTGTGGGGTTCACCTCTGTAAACATATCATCATCATCATCCATTTGTTTGATTTAAAATAGCACTGTTGATTAATTTATTTGTCATATACTGACTTTTATATGTTTTGCCTCCTTTGCAGGTTAACCTCCATACGTTTATTTTTGTCAAATTGTTTTATTTAAAAGGAAATATAAAATAAGGAGAAAAGACAGTTTGTCAGAGAAGCTTCATTATAGATATGTCAAAAAGTTTCTTACATAATATTGGGCTAGTTGCATATGGCCGCCATGTTGGATTTCCGATCTAGCGAGTGTGTGCATAGACAATTCAGGTTGTGCAGAGAGCCGAAGAAAGCTGAAAATGGTCTTTTGGTCTTAGAATCTATTATATAATTTAAAATACTACAAAGATCTATTACATGAGCAAATGGCATTTGAAACGCATGCATGTTTAAGTCAGGTGAATGACTGAAATATACTATACTGCCCACAAAGCGAAAATTGACTTGGACTCGTGGTTTATACAAATACATACCCAGCAAGCAATTTTGGATTTAAAAGACGTCTAATAGCCATCCAAACACAGCCCAGACGTCTAGGCTAAAACAAGGCAAAATTTGGGCTGTCAGTGAAAATTTTATAGAGGTCTAAACCATAGCCCAAGAATAGACTAGTCAACAATTAGAGAACAAAGAAATGAAATGAGTGAAGAAATGAAACCAAACACTTGTAATCACTGTTTACTTTGCCTACATGATGGAATATCATACATCTCGCAATTTTGGCAAAAACAACATGTAACCAAATTCAAGGTTATTTTTGGCTAAAAGTGGGTTACTCATAGCCGGACTATTTCGGGTCTATAGTTAACCGATGGTGAAATGACGGCTATTGTTCCCTGACCAATTATCCCTACTGTAAATATACAAACATGTAAATATAACTAAATTTAAAAATAAAATATAGCAAAACAAGGTAAGACATTATATAGACCCATCAGTATGCATCCACATCCACACCCATAATATTTTATCTCTTGAAAATATAAAACCTGAGGCCTGTTTCATAAAAGACGCTAAGTTAAGTGGGGATTAAACTCCAGCACCTGACTTGAATTAACCTAACAAATGAGGTGGGGCAAAAGCGGTTTCATAAAAGGTAATTGAATTGAAGTTCACTCAATCCCACTAATTTGATCAAGGTTTATCTAGTCTAGATAATTGTGTGTGCACGCTTTTCTTAACCCTCTGGGGACCTAGAACGCGCCGGCGCGTTTTGTTCATTTTTTTTCACATAGCAGAAAAATAGACTTAAAGTACTACCATCATTTCTGGTCATATAGAGTTAAGACATATGAGAAAATAAACTGTTAAATGTCTAATGCCCATATAGGCTAAACTCTGTAAATATTTTTTAGTCAGATTATGATTTGTCTTGCTATGAGGAATAATCCTGGGACATTTACCTACCTCAGAACAAGTGCTGGTTTATTTTCACTTCGAGGAGGAGCAACAGATTCAGCTGAGAAGTGTAAGTGTTGCTTGTGCTTTGTTCTAATCGCGATATAGAATAACATTAGTGTCTGTAAACGGAAAAATAGCATACTGTTTAAATGTGAATCATGTTTGTGTGTGTGTGTGTGTGTGTGTGTGAATGAACGAACGCACAAATACGCACTTTACAGATGAAATAAAAGACAACATTTCGTTGACTAGTTTTGGATAAAGTTTTTACTCTAAAATAGACATCAAATAAGTTTTTGTTAGGAGTTTCTGCTCATATGTTAAATATATAGTATGTTTTGTCAATAAACTAATCAACTAAGATGTTATAGTGTTTGTTCCAATGCAAGCTATATCAAAATAATGAATCCTCAACTTTGAAATATGTATATCAAACTTTATGGAAAAAGACACTTTTCTTTTCAAGATGTTTCCAACTCTAACTTTGAACTATGTATGTGTGTGTATGTATGTATTTATGTATGTATATGTATGTGTGTATATATATATATATATATTGTTCTTGCATTCTTTGGGGTCCTTGCATTCTTTCTCACACCTAAATGAAAGGCTCATTAATATGCAGAGTGTCTTTTTCTTCTCAGGTGTGAACCAACTAATTATTCACAAGGGGGCTGGGCAGTTGACGCCCATTCGCATATTGCCTTGGCAAACAAAAAAATGTTTTTCACAATTTTAATCAATCTATTGTGTTATGTGAATGATTAGGCAGGATGATTTTCACATCATTTTGAAGCCAGAACTCGAAGTGACAACATCCATTAGTCAAAAGTCTTGTGGACACATATTTAGTATGTGTTTTGTGGTCGTATTTCAGCAACTTTAATTTTAATTTTTTTCAATAATCACGCATAAACATTATTCTCTTAAAAATACAAACGTGTACATACATGTTGCTCACATATTATGCTAGCCCCGTTTGTGCTATATAGAGTGAATTTACACCTTTGCCATTAACATGTTTATAAATAACTGAAAAAAGCACAAATGTCAGTGCATGTCAAAACATCCCAAGGGCCCCAAAAACACCTTGGTCCCCAGAGGGTTAAGCAGCCCTAGAGGTCGATCATGGATCAAATCGGTATATTTATTTTGTGCTGTTTTATGTGTTTGAGACGTGGTGTTTTCCTCAGTGCAAAACTTACATTTCACAGGTATATTCTCCATCTGTAATATACAGATGGAGAATATACTCAGATACACAAATGAAAACTCAGGAACAGGAAACAGAACTCAGGAGCTGAACAACCAGCCACATAACATTAAGAACTCAACAAAGACCGCACGACACACACCGACTTAAATACAAGGGTAGACAAGCTAAACAAGATAACAAGAGGGTGTGGTTAATGGGAAACACCTGTGAACACTAATAAACATGTTTATAAATAACTGAAAAAAAGCACAAATGTCAGTGCATGTCAAAACATCCCAAGGGCCCCAAAAACACCTTGGTCCCCAGAGGGTTAAGCAGCCCTAGTGGTCGATCATGGATCAAATCGGTATATTTATTTTGTGCTGTTTTATGTGTTTGAGACGTGGTGTTTTCCTCAGTGCAAAACTTACATTTCACAGATACATTCTCCATCTGTAATAATTAGAAAGCCAATCTGTAATGGTAGTGATCCAGATGCGATCTTGGGGAAGGTGGGAGGGTCAGGTCGATAGAATAAACCATGCGGGCGACCAGGGCGGAGCATGCTGAGAATGCAACCAAAACGGCCCAGACAGTTCAGGGGGAGACTCAATAGCGCCCTCCACCGAGTGTTCAGGGACAGGCTCGAGAGCAATCTCCATGACGTGCTCAGGGACAGGCTCACGAGCGACCTCCGCGACGTGCTCAGGGACAGGCTTGAGAACGACCTGCACGACGTACTCGGGGACAGGCTTGGTCTCACCCTCCGCAGCGGACTCAGGGACAGCCTCCTCTGCAAGGGACTCAAGGACAGCCTCCTTGGCAACAGACTCAGGGACAACCTCGTCGGCAGCAATGGACTCAGGGACAGCTTCCTCCGCAGCAAACTCATGGACAGCCTCCGCAGCAATGGACTCAGGGACAGCTTCCTCCGCAGCCTCAGGGACAGCCTCCTCTGCAACAGACTCAGGGACAGCCTCCTCCACAACAGACTCAGGGACAGCTTCCTCAGCAGCAGACTCAGGGACAGCTTTCTCCGCAGCAGACTCAGGGACAGCTTCCTCCGCAGCAGGCTCAGGGACAGCCTCCTCTGCTGCAGACTCAGGGACAGCCTCCTCCGCAGCAGACTCAGGGACAGCCTCCTCTGCTGCAGACTCAGGGACAGCCTCCTCCTCCGCAGACTCAGGGACAGCCTCCTCCTCCGCAGACTCAGGGACAGCCTCCTCTGCAGCAGACTCGGTGACTAGGACAGGCTTTGAAATTAGTGTGAGCTTTTCGTGTTCCTCATTTGCAAAGCCCACCTTAAATGGCGCTATATTGTGCCAGGGTATAGTGCGGGGTATTGTTAGGCATGAGAAAATAAATAAACTTATTAAGTCCCCGGCCGAACATGCCTTTTAAGACCGTTTCCTTGAAGTCCACCTCATGGCAAAAATAAAAAAACTCCCTTACATATTCCTCCATCGGACGTTTCTCCTGGTGGAGCCAAAAGTGACAATCTGCTGGATCCATTCTTGGTTGAGTTCTTCTGTCACGGCCGGGTGAAGCAGACAAGGCAGTAGGATCCATTTGCAGTATTGTTTAATACACAAACTCAGATACACACATGAAAACTCAGGAACAGGAAACAGAACTCAGGAGCTGAACAACCAGCCACATAACATTAAGAACTCAACAAAGACCGCACGACACACACCGACTTAAATACAAGGGTAGACAAGCTAAACAAGATAACAAGAGGGTGTGGTTAATGGGAAACACCTGTGAACACTAATAACATGACAGAAAGCTGTAACACATGAAACAAGACAAAAACATAGACTAAACTCATGACACTATCGTTAGATTTAATCAGCGCGATTTACTGCAATGCTATTTCTCCCTTAGTTGGTCAGAACAAAAGTGGATGTTACTTGTTCAGATGACATTTTCTGGTGAAAATTCTTATGTTGGTCATACTTCCAAAAAGTAGAATCTGTTATTCTGAATGACAGTATCCACACAGCGCAGTGACTGACAGCCGCACATTCTCC
Source organism: Rhinichthys klamathensis goyatoka (assembly GCF_029890125.1). Taxonomy (NCBI): domain Eukaryota; kingdom Metazoa; phylum Chordata; class Actinopteri; order Cypriniformes; family Leuciscidae; genus Rhinichthys; species Rhinichthys klamathensis. The sequence goes on along the minus strand of NW_026606764.1, from coordinate 4,447,856 downwards.
TCAAAACGTACTCGGTTACTAACGTAACCTCGGTTCCCTGAGAGTAGATAACGAGTATTGCGTAGCTATACCCAGTAGGGAAACTCATTTTCCTCGAAATTCTGAAGCTTAAAATGTAAAACGCATTTTGCAGCTTCACAGCTAGCACATTGAGTGACTGACTCACTCATTGGCTGTGCTGCGGCAACTGCACATCCAATGGCGCAGGCGGCTCCAACGTGTGTGCCAATGAGCTATCATTACGTCATACACGTCAGAGCCCGCCACAAGGGGTGTGGCCAGAGCCCATAAAAGCCCCCGAAATAGCCATTATAGCAGGTTACATCAACTGAAGCGACATACTGCCATGCTACTCAGTGCGGCCGGATACGCAATACTCGTTTCCTACTCTCAGGGAACCGAGGTTACGTTAGTAACCGAGTATGTTCCCTTTCGAGAACGGTCACTTCGTATTGACATAGGGACAGGCTTGAGAACGACCTCCACGACGTACTCGGGGACAGGCTTGGTCTCACCCTCCGCAGCGGACTCAGGGACAGCCTCTTCTGCAAGGGACTCAAGGACAGCCTCCTTGGCAACGGACTCAGGGACAGCCTCCTCCGCAGCGGACTCAGGGACAGCTTCCTCCGCAGCAAACTCAGGGACAGCCTCCTCCGCAATGGACTCAGGGACAGCTTCCTCCGCAGCCTCAGGGACAGCCTCCTCTGCAACAGACTCAGGGACAGCCTCCTCCACAACAGACTCGGGGACAGCTTCCTCAGCAGCAGACTCAGGGACAGCCTCCTCTGCAGCAGACTCAGGGACAGCCTTTCCCTTTCGAGAACGGTCACTTCGTATTGCGTAGCTATACGCAGTGGGGACGCCATGCAAAACGCCACACCAAGTACCTGGTTGAAACTGCAGCTCGAGAACTCTGAGCCTACAGAACCAGCCATAACCAGTATATAGTAAGAGGCCGGACACCGTCGGGCCTCAAATATACCCAATATAATGTAATGTCCAAACATCCATGTTTAACCCAATAACTTGAGACCAGACACAGTCAGGTCTTTAAATAAAGGGATAAGATAACCGCCCGGAGGCGGGTTTATAATGAATGAATGTGGCTAATGACATTGATATTTCATGTTGATAAGACCGGACACCAGTCGGGTCTAAATCATACAGAAAGGACCCCTGCCTGCAGGGAGGGTACCTCCATGTTATAGAACTTCACGAATGTAGAAGGCGAGGACCAACCGGCCGCCGCACAGATATCATGAATGGGAAACCCAGAAGACCAAGCCCAAGACGAGGCCATGCCTCTGGTCGAATGAGCTCTAGTCCCAATAGGGTAAACCTGACCCACTGAAGTGTATGCCAGATAAATAGCATCAACTATCCATCTGGATATCCTCTGCTTTGTGACGGGAGACCCAATGGACCGGCCACCAAAGCAGACAAAGAGCTGTTCAGACTGTCTAAAAGACGCTGAACGCTCCAGATATATTCTCAGTGGAGAATAAACGGAGTTGAGAGCACCTTAGACACATAGCCGTGTCTGGGTTTAACCTGTTAACCGTCGCCAGTGCGTGGGCGCTCTGAAGCGTTTTTTTTTTTAAATAGTTCAAAGTTACTATCATATTTAATGTTATTAACTTGACAAACTATACATCATTAAAACGATATAAGACTCAAGTTTCAGTATTTGACCACTATTGTATTCTGAGAAACTTATAGTGACAGTTATGTCTTAATTTGTGTCAGGAGTTATGAAATTAAAAAATGAGTCGTTACCTTTAATGTGAATTATGAGCGTCAGCCGCTCTCATTCAGAAAAAAACGTCCCGGGTTACGTATGTAACCCTAGTTCCCCGAAGGGACGGACGCTGCGTGTAATCGCAGTGGGAACGCCCTCAGCGTGACGCGTCTGAAGCATGAATGAAATCAGTCAATGGAGAGAATGAGCATACGGCGAGTGACGTCATCGACCAGGAAGCTATAAATATCCCCTGAGTCCACAATACGCCAGCTTAAAAGTTACTGAAGCAGCGACCCAAGGGGATGCCGAGAGTATGGCAGGACACGCAGCGTCCGTCCCTTCGGGGAACTAGGGTTACATACGTAACCCGGGACGTTCCCCTTCAGGGACTACCGCTGCGTGTAATCGCAGTGGGAACGGAATACCCACATCCCCATACGACCAAATCCCCGTCGTGTGTCATCAGGAGACACAAACCGACGAGAGAACCTGAGCCCCTGGAGTGGAGCTAAGGTCAAGGGAATAAAATCTGACGAAAGTGTGCGGTGAGGACCAGCCTGCCGCATCACAAACGTCCTGAAGAGAAGCTCCTGAAAGAAGAGCTGTAGAGGCAGCCATACTCCTGGTGGAATGAGCCCTTACAGCCAAAGGTGAAGGCTGATGGGCCGAACCGTAAGCAAGCGAGATGGCCTCGACCACCCACTTGCTCATCCTTTGCTTAGATGCAGGACACCCTCTCTTAGGTGACCCAAAACAGACAAACAGTTGTTCCGATCTCCTCCACAGAGCAGCTCTGTGGACATACGCATCTAAAGCCCTAACAGGGCACAGCAAATTAAGTTTCCTCTGGTCTGACGTCAGAAAAGGCGGAGGACAGAAAGCCTGCAGAACTATAGGTCTAACCAAAGTGGTTGGCACCTTAGGAACATAACCTGGTCTCGGACAGAGAAAGGCCTTAACCATACCAGGAGCAAATTCCAGGCACGAGGGAGCCACCGAAAGTGCTTGAATATCACCAATCCTTTTTAGAGATGAGATAGCAAGAAGAAGGATAGTCTTAAGAGTAAGAAACTTTTCCGAAACTTCCTCGATGGGCTCGAAAGGAGCAAGGGAGAGACCTTCTAAGACGATGGCCAGATCCCAAGCTGGTACCCTTGTGCGAACTGCAGGCCTCAGCCTCAGGGTGCCACGAAGGAAGCGAGATATAAGTGGGTGTTTCCCGAGGGAACCTCCACTTGAAGGGGCGTGGTAAGCAGCTAAGGCCGCCACATACACCTTCAGTGTGGAGTGGGATAACCCTGTGGAGAGACGGTCCTGCAAGAAAATCCAGCACTGTACCAACCGGGCAGTTAACTGGGTCCTGCTGGCGCTCTCCACACCAAGAGGTGAAAAGTTTCCACCTCGCGGCATATAACTTCCTCGTGGAGGGAGCTCTGGATTGGAGGATGGTCTCAACGACCTCAGCCGAGAGACCAGAATCTATGATCTGGGCCCCCTCAGAGGCCAAGCCCACAGCCTCCATAGCTCTGGACGGGGGTGAAGGATCGACCCACTCGCCTGAGAGAGCAGATCTCTCCTGATCGGTATCTCTAGGGGAGAGCCGTCGAGGAGAGACACTAGGTCCGAAAACCATACTCGGGGCGGCCAGAACGGGGCTATAAGCAGGAGACTGAGCCCGTCCCGGCGAACCCTCTCCAGAACTCATGGGAGCAGAGCGTACAGGCGTGACCTCGGCCACGGATGTACCATAGCATCCAACCCCAGTGGGGCTGGCTGGCTGAGAGAGAACCACAGTGGACAGTGTGATGTCTCTCGGGATGCAAATAGGTCTACCTCGGCACGACCGAAATGTCCCCATAGGAGCTCCACCACCTCAGGGTGAAGACTCCACTCCCCGGGCCTCGGCCCCTGCCTCGACAGGATGTCTGCCCCCTGATTCAAATACCCCGGGAGATAAATAGCTCTGAGAGAGAGAATTTTCCCCTGGGACCACAGAAGGATCTGACGTGCCAGCTTGTAAAGCGGGCGAGAACGCAGACCCCCCTGGTGGTTGATATAGGAAACCACCGATGTGTTGTCTGTCCGGACAAGAACATGGTGGCCTCTTAGGTCCGGGAGGAAATGTTTCAGGGCCTGAAACACTGCCAACATCTCTAGACAATTTATGTGCCATAGACGGTGATGGTACTCCCACAGACCCTGAGCCGGGCGACCACTCATGATCGCCCCCCAACCCGTGAGAGAGGCATCTGCCGTTAGCATCACGCGACGACAAGGAGCTCCCAACACAGGGCCTTGGGACAGAAACCAAGGATCTTTCCACATAACCAGGGCGCGATGACACCGTCGCGAACTCATGATCATGCGAAGCGGATTTCCCCTCGGGGAGAATCCCCTGGTTCTGAGCCACCACTGTAACGGTCTCATGTGCAGGAGGCCAAAAGGTATCATGTTGGACGCAACCGCCATGAGACCCAACAGTCTCTGGAACTGTTTTACAGTGGATGACCGGCCTAGCTTGACTTGATGTACTGCGGCGAGAATCGAAGCAACACGAGCAGGTGACAATTGTGCCTGCATCGTCGTCGAATCCCACACTACACCGAGAAAAGTGGTTCTCTGTAATGGAGAAAGAACACTCTTCTTGGCGTTGAGTCTCAACCCCAACCTCTTGATGTGAGCAAGAACGACATCTCGATGCCGAACCGCCTGATGTTCCGATTGAGCTAGAATTAACCAATCGTCTATATAGTTCAGAATACGGATGCCCTGCAGCCTGAGCGGAGCTATAGCTGCATCCATACACTTCGTGAACGTGCGGGGTGACAGTGCTAGGCCAAACGGAAGAACCCGATATTGGTACGCTTCGCCCCCGAAAGCGAACCTCAGGAACTTCCTGTGTTGAGGGAGGATAGATACATGGAAGTAAACGTCCTTTAGATCTATCATGACAAACCAGTCCTCGGATCTGATTTGAACATCCCCAGTGACAGACACAGCGCCCTGTAACGTACTGGCAGGAAACAGCTGGTCTGGGCACTCCACAACCCTCCTCGGAGGGGGCGAGCGTCCCTCGGGAAATCGCTCGCCGAGTCTCTCTACGCCCTGTATAGGCAGGGTTAGTAGAACAGACCCCTGAGGGCATCGAGAAAGACAGGGCACCGTGTCTTTTTGCGGTGAACTCAAGTTTTTCCCGATGGGGACCACCCTCAGAGTCCTGACGTTCAGCCCGTCAGGACTTTTTCGACGCGGCCTTTCTGGCGACAATGACTGTCCTCAGATCAGTCCTGCCCCGAGAAGGCCGCGCCGGAGAGCGCCCCGCCTCGTCCCTCCAGTTTCTCTGCAGGGGGGCACGAGACGTGACACTCCGCTTCTGCTGCGCTCTTTTGGAAGACGAACTCGACGAAAAACTTTGCTCTGGTTGAACATTCTGCGTGACAGACACAGTGCCCTGTAACGGCGCACCAGCAGGGAACGACTGGTCTGAACACACTAGAACCCTCCTTAGAGGCGGCGAGCGTCCCTCGGGAAAGCACTCGCCAGACCCTTCTACGCCCTGTTTCGGCAGGGTTAGTAGGACGGGCCCCTGAGGGCGCCGGGAGAGACAGGGCACCCTTAAGGGAGGTGAACGCAAGTCTCTCTCGGCGGGGACCCCCCTCAGATTTTCCTTTGAGCAGGTCGGCCTGAAAAGCCTGCATAAAAGTCATCGTATGCAAACATGCAGCCGCCTAACCAGCCACCGAGTAAGCCTTCCCCACCAGCACAGAGGTATATATATTTATTTATTTTTATATATATATATATTTTTTGGTGGAAGAGCCGGTGCTTTAAGTGAAGACGATGAAGCAGGAGAGAGATAGCTCGCGAGCGTCTCCTCCGCCTACAGTATCGTCACATAACCAGCAGATTTAGCACCAACAATGTTACCATAAGCATTGGACTGATTTGTGTAAATTCTGCTTGAAACCGGTCTAACCCAGGTTTTTGAAACCTCAGCATGAAGATCTGGGAAGAACGGTAAGCACCGGCGAGAAGGTTGAGGTCGTGCAGACAGAAATCTATCATCTAGATTGCTTTTAATTCTAGAAACCTGTCTATCAGCTGGCCACTCGATACTGTTTTTTTTTTTTCAGCTTTTCAACAGCCCGAGATAATACATCCATCAAACCTTCTTCATTTGCAGTATAATGTGATAAACTAGTTTTCTCTGATGCAAAACTTTCGACATCCAGCTCCTCAGAACTGGAAAATCTCAATTCAACATCATCATGTGCCTCCACCCGGGCAGAAGTAACCGCCGCAGCGCGTGCTTCCAGAGCCGGGTGAGAGGCACTAGATCTCGGCGGAGATAGTTGAGATAGTGCGGAGCCCGTCTCAACGTCGCCAGCGAGATCCATCTGCGAGCCCCAAGACAAGCGCCGCCGCTCTGCCTCAACAGAAGCGGGACCCGAGCCTCGGGGAGCTCGCAACAAATCACTCTCCTCGAAGAGCGATCGCCGCGAGCGCAGACTTCTCAAGGGAAAACGCTCGCAATGCTGACAATCGACTCCCTCGAGAGCCGACTGGGCATTGCTGCACTCCCAAACAAGCCACACATAGCTCGTGTGAATCCCCACCCGTGATCTTTTACCGAGTACAGGGGGGAACACACTTCTTATACTGCTCGCTCATATTGTTTTTTTTTTATTTTTATATAAAATATATATAGTGAAAACTCTTGACAAAACAGACAAACACAATCGACAGATTCAGACACACACAGAGCTGCTGAAGTAACTAAAGCTGGCGTATTGTGGACTCAGGGGATATTTATAGCTTCCTGGTCGATGACGTCACTCGCCGTACGCTCATTCTCTCCATTGACTGATTTCATTCATGCTTCAGACGCGTCACGCTGAGGGCGTTCCCACTGCGATTACACGCAGCGGTAGTCCCTGAAGGGGAACTCCCGTGCGATCGTCATGACAGCGATTCACAAAACAACGTCCCTCAGGGCTTTTAGCTCAAACATGTGCAGATTTGGAGAAATATTGATAGATTCTCATAGGTTTACATCAGACTTCTATAGACAGGAATAATATTTATTGAATTTATACCCAAATGCGTCGATGTAATCATTTTGAGCGCTGTATACTCTGATGTACTGTGTTATCAATTCATACTGACAGTCTGGGGCGCTGTTTGCACAGTAAAGTCCATATATGGATCACATGAAGAAGAGCCATAATCATGTGACATTCAGGAAGTCCTGACACAACAAAGCTATCCGAGATCGCTGTAAAGTGCAGATAAAGATGTTTTGAAGACAATAAACATGATTGCAATGATTTTTGATTTACCTGTGTTCTTCGAGTCATGTCAGGTATTTTCATAATAATAGATTATATGTATAATGTAATGCTAATCGAGATAGACTTTCAAATTGTGCAGAATACAATAAAATAATATATTTTCTATCTGATTTTTTTATCTGAAGCCAAATCAGATTACAGAAAGTTATTTAAAACACTCGACTTGCGCTATAAAGTAAGTTTGGAGCACAAACATAGTTTTATTCTCATAAATTGTCGTGTATTGATGGTGTGCTAAGCTAACATGCTAGCTAGTACTGAGCACCTGCTACCTAACTTCGCTGTAATTTTTATGATTTTTTTTCTAAATAAGAATGCTTACTGAAATGTTTCGTTTTTCACAAAGGGCATTTGATACAGTTTCACTGTGAAGTGAGAACTTTTATAAAATAAATGAGGGATTGAAACAGTGTGAATTGCTAGTCGTTAGTGATTATAATGCAGACAAAAGAAAAGCATATTTAGAGCAATAAACAGGCTGGAGAGGTGTGAATATGTGCAGGGGAGACTGAGACTGAATGGGGCTCGTTTTTGCATCACAAAACAATAGAGGCAATAGACTGAATAGATGCTTATAAGATGACAATAAACACCAGTCTAATCAAAATAAAGTCATATGACATGATCTTGAAAAACATTGAACTAAATACAGTTTTAGACTTATCATCTTCAGGTTTTAAATATAACATGGGTAGACATGTGGCTTTAGCTGCAGTGCATTTCTAGATTGCTACAATGCCAACTTCAATTTTATTTTCATGAAGATGTTTCATAAAAATAAATGTATAATAACTTTACAAAACTTTGAAGCTATTTATAACTATTTTTTTTCATTATGACAATAATTAATTCTACATTTACAATAAACTTCCAGGTGTCAGCTTTCAAATGAGATCTTACTTGTGCTTTTAGTACAAAGGGTTCATGAACTGTATCTGTTTCAGTTTGGGAATGCCGTATCTGGGGATTTTTCAAAAATGGGCTTGAAGCTTAACAGGTTAAGAACGACCTTCTAGTTGCTGATACCAACAGGAGGGGCTTACAGAAAGCACCTCCAAATCTCCTACTCGCTTGATAGACGCCAGTGCCAGCAGGAGAGCAGTCTTTAGCGAGAGTAGTTTGAGATCAACCGACTGGAGAGGTTCAAATGGTGGGCCCTTCAGGGCCCTAAGGACCGTGGAGAGGTCCCAAGACGGAACAGACGGAGGCCTGGAGGGGTTCAGCCTACTGGCTCCTTTCAGAAAACGAATCACCAAGTCATTTCTTCCTTGCGATCGGCCAACCACCGGAGCATGATAAGCTGCGATAGCTGGCACATACACTTTGAGCGTAGACGGGGTCCTACCCGCATCTAACAGCTCTTGCAGGTAGGAGAGCACCACAGGTACCTCGCATGACATGGGTTCGAACCGTTTGTCCAGCCACCAGCTGGAAAACACTGACCATTTAGAAGCATACAAGCGCCTAGTAGAAGGGGCACTGGCTTCATCGATCGTGCTTAGGACCTTTTCAGGAAGGTCCCCAGGTACCTGTTGAGGGGCCACATCATGTTGAGTGTTGAGTGCTCATCATGATCTGGCTAATTAGGTTCTTCGAACACACCAGCCGGTTATGATTAGTATAGCTGGATTGAGTTATCTGAGATAATTGCGCGTTCATGCGCTGGTTTAAAAGGGGATATGTATCGATAGTAGAAACATTGATCAGCAACGCTGCTATTGGCTGCTCACCGTGGCCAAAGAGCGCGCTCAGTTTTTCACTGCAGCAAAGCAAGAGTTATTGCTTGAAGGATATATGCTGAATTTGAAAACTTAATTAAAACGCCAGGGAACACCTCAAAGTGTGCAAAAGCCAGGAGAGAGGGCTGGCAGTCAAATTAAGTTTGTAGTGACCATATGTTAGATGTTTTTATCACTTATTTAAAATATTAAAATATATACTGTAATGACTTATTACAGTATATATTTTTATATTTTAATAATTTCTAAATAATTAATAACTTTGTTCATTGTAATGTCAGAGTCACCACCCACTACTAGAACATGGGAACAAGTAAAATGAAGTACTAGAATATTCTACATAATGGTAATTTGTACTACTTATACTAATCTCTTTTAAAAAGGCACTAAATACATTGCCTATTTATAAAAGCAACCAAGAAAAAGGCTGAGAAAAAAAAGAAAAGAAAAGAAAAACAAACAGGTAGTGGTCCTGCACCCCCACATTATACTCAGGCTGAAGAGCTGGCCCTTGGGTTGAATGTGAACCTTCCCATTGTGGAGGGCATCCCTGGGTTCAGCTCTTCCTCAGACCTACAGCCAGAGGCCAGGAGCAGCAACACCTTCACTGCTGGTAAATGAACTTTAAATGATCATAGTACACTGTAAAATAGTTTGTTGCTGCATGAAATTAAGTAGGCCTATAATCCAAATGGCTGTCCAGTCATATCAACTGTTAAACCTTGAGTAGTAATGAAATGCTTTGACTTGTGAAAGTCTACATGTGTGACTGTGAAACTACATAGTTAATGTAAAAAAATATGTTGCCATGACGTCCCCTTGGAATTATAAGTTTCTATCTGCGTTCTGAGCAGTTTTGAGATATTGAGTTTCAAAGTTTTTGCATTACATATAGGAAAATTTATATGGGGAACAAGTTTCTTTCAAACATGAAAATAACAGGGACCCTAAATGTATTCTAAATATAAAATATCAAAATCCTCTCAAATTTGTAAATGTTTTTTTTTGGAATGGGTCAAACGCAGATAGAACCTTCTAATTCTAAAAAAAACACTTTTCGCTTAGAATTATAAGGTTCTATCTGCCAAAACATTATTTGAACATTAAATATAAAATTAATGTTGTAACAATGTCTCAACATGTGTTGGAAAGTAATATTTTATCCTTTCTATGACATTTATTTCATATTTTTTAGCCCTTCCGTGTATTTAGGACATTTCAAATTAAGCAAGATAGGTCTAAATATTTTGTCCAGTGCAGAATCTTAATTTCCGTTACCAATTTGGTGGGAAATTAAACACATTATTGCAGAAATTGTTACTTTAATCTTTCTTTTGTTTAGACAGAAAGCAGTTACTGTAATACATCTGAGCAGGACTTTATTCCAGCTAAAGTGGGCCAGGTGAAATGGCTTTCTCTCTATTCATCAGTATGGCTGAAATAACATGCTAACGTTTATTGTTGTAATTAAGACCCCATCAATGAAATTGTTAACTATTTGACCTTTAAAGCTTAAAATTGTAAAAATTAAGACATTTTAAGACTTTAAAAACTACAAGAAAATCGACATGCTTCAGCAAATTAATTCATAAAGTTTAATAATCATTGAAAAATGATTCACTGACTATATGATCACAAAAAATGTCAGACTAATTTTTTAATCACACACACACACACACACACACACACACACACACACACACACACACACACACACACACACACACACACACACACACACACACACACACACTCTCACTCACACACACACACACACACACAGTCACACACTTTCACACACACACTTTCACACACACACACACACACACACACATTCACACACTCGCACACACACACTTTCACACACTCGCACACACACATTTTCACACACTCGCGCACACACACACACTTGCATGTTAAATGTTTTTTTTAAATATTCAATTTACTCACTGCATATTTGTATAATTCAGATAATAATAACTATAATAATAATAGTTATTAATAACCTCATTGATAATTAATAATAATAACCAATACACTATAAAGAAAATGGCCAAATTTAAGCCACTTCATAACACTACACAATTTAGTGAATATTTAATTTACTGTAAATGTATAGCATTATGCCTTTATGGGGTTTCTTTTTGTCTTCAAGGAAAAGTTGGCGACATGACATATAAAGTTGATTCTGATTGGTCCTCTTCTGTGCATTCCAAGTGCTGATTGGCTCATGCATATAGAACCTTATAGAGCCAAGTTAGAGTTCGATTTTGTAGATAGAACCTTTTTGTTTTTTCAATAAAAAGTCCCACAATGTACACAATTTTAAAAAACACATCACATAATGCATACCTGCCAACTTTTGAGTTTTGCTCGGCGTGAGATTTGTTGACGGGGGGGGGGGGGGGGGGGGGGGGGGAGGTGGGGGGGTCTCGCTCGCGCAAGGTCTCTCGCTCGCTCTACGCGGTTTGGAGCACAATCTCTGTCTCGCATGCACGCTCGCTCTAGATAACGGGAGATTTTTAACGAATTTGCGGTATAACTAGTCGATCACGAGTGGCTCAACAGGTAGATATATAGATAAACTCATCTTCCAGGCATTTGACCGACCGGGTTGACACTTCAGCGTGAGAAATCGGGAGTGTGGCGTGTGAGCGTGTGAAACCAATCAAATGCGGGTGTCTCACGGCCAATGCGTGAGAGTTGGCAGCTATGCATAATGTAAATAAGTTGTCACAGAATAAGAATATGTGAATAACTCAATTTTGACAAAAATGTCAGATAGAACCTTATAATTCCAAGCGGACGATGAGTTATTGATCACATATCCCCCCAGTGTACTTCATTGTAATGAAATTGTGTTTTCCTCTTTTGTGCAGTTTTAAACAATACACCAACACTTTTACCTGTCCCCAAGCAAGTGGTGGCTGAAGTATGTGCAGTAAGACTTTTTCTAATGTTACATCAAAAGGGAAGAAAGTACAACACTTTGTAATGCCCATTTTTTCCCCCAATGCACAGGACACATTCAAATAATGTGCATAAATCTCTGAACATTCTTGAGTCATGCACATATCCTGGCCATATTTGTGATAGTCACACACCATCTAAGAGATTTTAGTCTGTCAACTGGCTTTTTAAAATTTGATATAATATTACTAATCTGGATAAGAATCGCAATAGTAACTTGCCTGCACTGTTATTAAAGCCCGACTCCGAGTTGAACATTTATGCGTTTCCAACAAACTAATGATGTAAACGACATCCTCACGAGTCATGAGAAAAATATCTCTCAAAAAGTACACTATTGCGCTGCGCTAAAAGACTTCCCGGATCACCTCCGCTTATAAAGCCGCGATCTAATCCTGTTAACATGAAATAAGCCTGCTCGCGAGCAGGTTCAAGTTTACGCACCTGTTGCTATGACAGCAAGTCCAGGATGAGCGTCGAAGAACCAAACAATCCAAGATCATGCCAAATCGCCAACAATCAAATCCAGCTAAGTGAGTTAGCGACGCACGAAGAACGGGCCCCTGGTCTATGCTGTTTTTTTCAGCAGGGGGAGTATTTATTTGTTTGTTAGTCCCACACCCCTAATTCAATAAACAATTAAATTATAAACAATTCCAAAAATCCCCTGAATGAAGTTCCCACAGAGTACTTTTAACAGGTTCATTGCACTAAAGCTAGCTGTTTGAGATGCACATGATCTTTTCAAACTACAGTTTTAAAATATTTTAATACTCAAATGGCCATATTAATGATGGTCTTTTCATACTCAAATGGCCATATAGACGGTGAGCCGAGGGCAGGGCCGGAGTGGGGCCACTTTTCAGCCCGGGAGTTTCAGGCCCAAGACCGGCCCACTTTTTTCATGGTGGTGGAAATTGGATAAATGAAGCAACAGTTCAGCTCTTACTATTGTGTAGTTTTTATTAATACCATGGTTCAACAATAATGTAAAGGTTAAATAATAATTCACTTAAAGGGACACTTCACCCATTTGCATTAAGCTTTGTATTGTTAGAAACCCAGTCATATATTATAATGATTGTGGATTTTTCCTTTATTTTTCCCTGAGATGGGAGAAATAAGGATTTAAGTGTTTTACTTCCTGCTTATTATGACGTAAAAATCGTCATTTTGCGTCATAATAAGCAGGAAGTCACATTTCATTGAAAAGTGTAGAGACTACAAACACTAGCTCATCATTTATTCAGGGTGTGGGACACACTCACGCTACAGACATATTACAGATCAGTGGGTGGGACTTCACTTGCAGATACAGAAAGCAATATCCGCCATCTTGTTTGGAAGCTAAGCTGACAAGCGCTGTGGAGATAGGAAGTTACGACAATGACGGAAGAAACTAAACATGATATGGAAGAAGAGGATTTTGAAATTCTGCTGCTCGAATCCGGTGTTCGTGGCTATTTTTACGAGCCGCAATATAGTGAAGAGCAGCTGAGGCTGATGGAGGAACAGGAGGCGGCTGCCTGTCGCGGACGAGGAGCCCGGACTGGCTCGAGCTGGGCGGACTGCTGGTGCCTATGCTCTCGCTGTGCGCAACGGACACAGATAGAGTCCGTCTGCTGCAGAGAATTTCAACGATGGCAATTTCTCCTGGACGAAATCTCTGAATCAGACGAGCACACGGACGTTTGTGTTGTGATGTGAACCATCCTAGTGTCGCACCACATATGTTCTGACTGAACATCCAGGTATCATGCAATAATTCACCATATAGAAAGAAATACAAATGAGGAGTAATTCACTAATGAGTTTGCCAATGTAACGGGGTTCGTTGTTGTGGGAAGAATGAGGCGGGAACCGGCAAACATTTAAACATTTTAATAGTAAAATAAACAAATACAAAACAAAAGTATAACCCAGCAGCCCCTCACTGCTGGCCACACACAACAGAAACAAAACACAACATAAACTTAGGCCTGTTCCTCTCTCGATCTGCCCTGTCATCGCTCCTCCTTTTATTCTTCCGCTCCTCGGTGAGAGATGCGAGAGAGATCGGTACATCTCACAGATGTCGTTCATTATCACTCACGCCACCGGCCTCGCGCCGTCCTCTCACGTCCCTCGTCCTCCTCGCCACAGCCAACTAACTAGAAATTTTGTGTGAAATGAATTTCTAACTCTGGTGGCAGCTAACGTTAGCCTTGTAGACGGAATAGTGATTTATCTGATGTTTGCGCTGTTCTGGATTAGTGGGAGTGGCTTGCGGAGCTGTGCAATGTGGTGCATTGTGGGAGTTGTTGTCTTACATACAAATGCGCCCTAAAGTTATTTTCTGTCTTTTCTCGGTCAAGAGGGCACCAAATTCAAAATTTCTTTTACATTTCAACTACATATATGACCCACTTTCAATAAAGATTAATGTTGAAATGGGTGAAGTGCTCCTTTAAGCTGAGAAGTTCAAAAAATATCATGGTCATTATCATTTTTCTGCATGGGTATCAAATTGTGGTAATTTACTCCTTTACTACACCCACTTCTGAACAAACAATACATTTTGGTTTATAATGTACCGTCATATACTGCTCTTTCTTAAAATTACAGAGGGATTTATGGATATCTACTTTTGTTATCCTGTAAATCAGAATATACTGTCAATAACCTTAAAAAAATTATTTTCGCCATGTTTTTTGGAATAAAATGTTATATAAATCAGGCTACAAATAATATATTTACAAATCCCTCTGTAAATGTCTTCATAATATAGCTAGGTACAAGACTGGAAAGTTTGGTGTATATAGGTGCTACTGAACTGGAGATTTCGGACTTGGAGTATGAGAGAAAGGTCATTTTGAGAATCACGTTGTCAGAAATTGGCATCAGCCAATGAGATTTAGAGTTAAGTCCACCAATACAAATGCAAAGGGGAATCAGACAGGGTTGTCCTTTGTCTGGCCAGTTGTATGCAATAGCAGTTGAACCTTTGTTGTGTTTATTTAGGAAAAATGTGTCTGGTATATGTGTAGGGAACAGTATCTATAATGAAATTAAGCTGACAGCATATGCAGACGATATCACTGTGTTTGTTAAGAATCAAAAAGATGTAGACACAATTAAGAAGTGTCTTTGTACATATGAAAAGGCATCATCTGCCAAGTTAAATTGGAGTAAAACGGAAGCTTTGTGGTGTATTGAACATTCAACAGAGGCCTTACCAGTTATTCCTGAAAATGTAAAATGGGGAAAAAATAAGATTTACATTTCTAGGGATTTATTTAGGAAGTGAAGAGTTTAAAAAAAGAATTGGGAGAATGTAAAGGGGAAAGTATGTGCTAAGTTGTCTAAATGGAACTGGTTGCTGCCTCAACTATTGTATAGGATAAGAGTGCTGGTTATCAACAATTTAGTGGCATCTATCCTGTGGCACAGGCTGAATATTTGGGTCCACCAATGGACTTTTTTGTAGAGATCCAGAGAGTTCTACCAGAAAGACTCGGGAGAATAAATACTGTAACAATAAATACATTTATTGATAGCCCAGCAAGCAATAAAGTT
>NW_026606764.1:0-47500 GCF_029890125.1 Rhinichthys klamathensis goyatoka | reverse complement strand
AAAGAAACAGGAAGCCAGTGGAGTGAAGAAAGAATAGGAGTTATATGCTCACGTTTGCGTGTATTAGTTAAAAGGCGAGCTGCTGCGTTCTGCACCAGCTGAAGGCGCCTGAGCGAGGACTGTGAAACTCCCACGTAGAGTGCGTTACAATAGTCTAGTCTTGAGCTAATAAAAGCATGAATAGCTTTCTCAAGATCCGAACGATTTAAAAATGGTTTGACCTTGGCCAATAGGCGTAGTTGAAAAAAACTTGCTTTTACCACGCTGTCAATTTGCTTGTCAAATTTAAGGCTACTATCAAAAGTCACACCGAGATTTCTCACAGTCGGTCTAAGTTTTGAAATTACTGTATTTGGGTCAGCGTTTGCAGACTCGCCAAATAAAATATATTCGGTCTTATCTTCATTCAAATTAAGGAAGTTTTTTCCTAACCATAATTTAATGTCGTCAATGCAATCAATTAGTGACCCAGATGCATCACTATTTGTTGGACTCATCGGCAAATAAATCTGCAAATCATCAGCATAGCAATGATAAGCTATGTTATGCCTGGCTATGATGGACCCAAGGGGCAGCATATAGAGTGAAAATAAAACTGGTCCGAGAATAGAGCCTTGTGGCACCCCGCAGGAAAGAGAAGTAGTAGAAGAGGACGAATTCCCAATCACTACAGAATAGGTTCTATTAGTCAAATAAGACGAAAACCACTGAAACGCAGTACCCTTAATGCCAACATAGTGATTAAGGCGAGACAGAAGGATTGCATGGTCCACTGTATCAAAGGCCGCCGTGAGATCGAGAAGCACTAAAATAACGGGGCTCTTAGAATCAACAAACCGGGCAATATCGTTGTGTACCTTTAACAGTGCAGACTCAGTACTATGGCGCGATCTAAATCCTGATTGAAATTTCTCAAACATAGAGTTATTTTCTAAAAAAGAATGTAATTGGAAAAAAACAACTTTTTCTAAAACTTTTGACAGAAAAGGCAAGTGAGAAACTGGTCTGAAATTAGACAGAATTGAGGGATCCAGATTCGGTTTTTTGAGAAAAGGCCTAACCACAGCATGTTTGAACTCAGCAGGGACAGATCCTGAGCTAAGACATTTATTAATAAATACCAACAAGAAAGGCCCAACTGTGCTAAGAACCTCTTTTAGTAATTTAGTTGGAATAAAGTCCATGGGACAGTTTGTACTTTTCATTTGTTGCACTACTTCGTTAAAGAATGATAATGAGACTGGCTCAAACTCTTCAAGCACAGTGGAATGAGTTGCCGCAACAACTGAGTCAGTTGCAGAGCTATTAGTCGTAAGTTGTCTGACGGACTCCACTTTATTAATAAAAAAGCTAAGAAAATTCTCACAAGTGGAGACTGAGGCATCCGTCAGAGAACAAGAAGGCGGGTTTACGACAGAATTAATTGTATTAAACATCACCCTTGGACAATGCCCACTATTAGTGATAACACTTGACAAATATTTGGATTTTGCTTCCCTTACGGCCCCTTGATAATCAAGAAGACAGCCCCTTAATATTTCCAAGGACACATACAATTTGTCCTTCTTCCATCTCCGCTCAGCTTGTCTACAGCGCTGCCTAGCGGTGCGGGTGGCATCATTTATCCAGGGATCTGTTCTTAGCTTAGGAGCTCTGTGTTTATAAGGGGCAATAACATCTAAAATTTCAGAACAGGTAGAATTAAAAACTGAAAGCATGCCATCAGAACATATAGAATAATCAGATTCACTAAAGACATAACATTCAGAGTCCATAAAAATATCCGTAAATTCTTCAGCCGTTGAGGAGGTGAGAATACGACGATAACATGGCAAAACACTAGACTTACTGGCTATTGAAGGCAGGACTGGAAATTCAACAATAACAGGGAAATGATCCGAGATAGCAGTCTCAGATATTTCAGTAAGGGAGATAGAGAGCCCATAAGACATAATAAGGTCTAGAGTGTGTCCCATAAGATGTGTGGGTCGGTCCACCAGTTGATTTAACTGGAAAGAGGACAAAAGTCGTTTAAACTCAGTACCCAACAGATCAGACGGACAACACACATGGATATTAAAGTCACCACAAATAAAAATTTGGTCGTACTTAGGGACAACATCAGCTAAAAATTCGGAAAACTCTTGAATAAAATTCTTATTGTATTTGGGTGGACGATAAACAACAGCACATAACACAGGGCGTGTAAACTCGATTAAAAATAGCTGTAGTTCAAAACAAGAATAATTATTTGTAGATAAAAGTCGACATTTAAATTTGTCCTTAAAAACAGAAGCCACGCCTCCTCCGCGCCCCGACACTCGCGGGGAGCTGAAAAAACAGCAGTGAGGTGGGAGGAGCTCTGTAAAGGCACTGTTGTCACCTTGTATCACATTTGTGTCTCTTTTATTTCTCCTAAAGAGGTTTAGAAGAAACATCTGAGGCAAAGTATACTTTAATGAATCTTAACGGAGAGGTTGATAAAGTCCCTTAAGATATGACAGAGCAACCTTTGAGCAATAAAAAATTCCTCTCGGGTAAATGCCAGCTGCAGGTATTGTAAATGTATGTGTGTTTCCCATGCTAATACCTAAAAGTCTATTATAGCTTTTATGAATGCAAGATAAAATACTTTAATTTAATGCCCTGACAGGAATTGTTTTTACGATAATTTCTTGGAATAGCACATGTTAACTTAACTAAATTGTTTACAGTATGTGTTTGCTTCAATGTAATTGTGGAGGTTTCGGTTTAAAAATTAGTCTGTGTCATCAAGGCATAAAGTCATTAATCCTCTTAATTTTTTCGATTTTTCTTGCAAATAAAGTCTAGTTCAGGAGGATGTGATGAGTGACAAACACCGCTGATGCACACTATTTGTCTCCTCCTCTTCTATGAAAAGATTAGTTAATTTCACTTCATAGAAAACAAATATAGCACATTTATCATGCAAGAATGCTGATGTGCTTTCACAGGCATATTGCTTTCCTTAATGAGCTCCAGTCAATACAGTTCCTGTGCTTCCCGGGTGTGTTTCCTCCTGCGTTGGGCCTCGCACAGGCCTCCTGCAGATGAGTTTGGAGACAGCTGGAAAATGAGCAGATAATTCTGGAAATACTATCAGTATCGTTGCAAATGGAGACTAAAGTCGATAGGCATGCCAATAAGTGTCTTTTAAGAAGAAAAGTGCTATTGCATTTACACACCAGTTTGCAAGTTTTTTTTTTTTTTTTTTTGCCACTTATTAAGGTACACTATCTTGGATGAGACATTTAATTTCCCAAACAATTAGGATATTATTCCCTGCCAGACTGAGCGAATAAGGAGCTGTTTTTACCTTTTATGTTCTATTTGTGTTGTAAAATATGTTTTAATACGTTTCAAAAGACATTAAGAAATAGCCCAAAATGTTAATATAGATTTCAAAATATTTCTTCAAAAAAAAAAAATAATGATAAAGATTTAATTTGGAAAAAAAGTTTCCTTGAGGCATGCTTATTTAAAAAAAAAGAAATAATAAAAAATAAAAAATAAATATTTAGCCCTAGTGCTAATGCCATTAATTTCAGTTTTATTGATTCTCTGCATGTGCACAGTGTCATTGTGTCAGACAGGAAATTTTCACAAGTACATGACATTGAAAGGTCTTCTTCAAGTCAGTTTGTCAATTGCACAGCTCTTCCAAGAAGATCTGTCGGCAAACACAATTAAAACTGTTTAATTATCTGCCTCAGTGCTGCTCGATTGAATTAGCATGAGCTGAATTGAGAAAGGGGAGGATGTTTTGATACAGGGTCTCTTGCACAGATGACCACAGGTTAAGGAAACAAAAAAGGAACACAAGTTGACTTGAGTTTATTCATACAGAAATTGTGGACTGAATTATGCAATACTAAAACATCTGCCATATACCTTTTCTCAGAGAAAGGTTGTGCTTAAAACGGCAAAAACAACAACAACAACAACAACAAAAAAGCCACTGCATGCTGGGAGACAATAAATTGATGTTTTAAAAAGTAGCCTGTTGTTTATTTCTTTAAGCTTTTTCCATATAATAGGAATGAACTGGAGATTTCAGTAAACATCATGATTTTCAGTCAAATGTTCTCATAAAGTGGTGCAAATTGATCTGATATTATTCTAAGTGGGCTGGAATCCATTGTGACATTTCAGAGCATTTTTATCTGACATTGTTCTTTTAAATAAATTGTTAAATTACTTTAAATTGTTATTAATAATGTTGTGTTAAGTAATGTTCATGTTAAAAATAGGAAAAGGTACCTCGTGTCACTATCAAATGATGCAGAAACAACATTTGACCACAAATGCACATACTTTCCTTAAAATTGCATCAAAAAAACGTAGTTCTGTCATGAAAATCTAGATGTTGCAGGCTTATAGGTCCTTAACTTAATCTGCTTGCAATCACACCATCTTCTATTGGTTCCTGCTGTATCAGTAGCCAACAGGGACGGACTGGGACTAAAAAACGGCCCTGGACTTTGACTAGGCCCGGCCCAAAGCAATCGGCGCGCGGAAACTCGACAACAACAACAATAACGCCTGCCGCCTGGCATGAGTGTCACAAGACTTTAATTGTGGCTCATAATACTATACCTAGCTAACAGCAAATTATACAATCTATTCCATGCTGTCTTAACATGAATTTATTACTTAATAATCTTAATTAATTTATGCAGTAATTAATCTTAGCTACTGCACAAATAATAATACCACATCTAAATGAAATTACACCATTACAAATGTAACTTCTGTATTCAAAATCTTCAAAGTTTGTAAGCATTAACTGTAACGTTACCAACATTTTTAAAAGTAAAAGCACAACATATTTCTTAATATTAGCTACTGCATGTGGCATTTTACAGCTAAAATGTTGAAGTTTAGCTGTTTTAACTACTGTAATCATTAAAAATGTAGCAAGCTGAATATCACTTCCTAACATCATCCCTAGCAAGTAACTTGCAAAGTAATTTCTGATTATTTCGGTTCGTGAGTAGTAGAGATAAAAGCCCGCCCGCACTTGATTGTTTGGGTCCTTACATGCGCTTCGTGAGGCACACGCGCACACTAGCTCTAGCAAGGTCTCTAGCTCGCTCCCTCTCTCTGCCGTGCGCGCACTACGCATGTGCGCTCTTATTCGCTCTAGATTCCAAGAGATTTTAACTAATTTGCGGGCATCAGTGAGCCGCTATCAATATGCGGGAGACTCCCGGAACTTCCGGGAGACTTGGGATGTCTGTGACTGCGTGTGTGGCGGGTGGTGGGCCGGTGGGCCGGCCCGCCGGCCGTCCTGGAGTACCGGCCGTTCTGTGATTCTCCAGATCACACAGATGGCCAGTCCGCCCCTGGTAGCCAATGAGCTCTCTGCTCAACCTTAATAAACTTGGTCAGCGCGCTTTCAGAAATACCCCACCCTCCCCGGCTCCACCTGTATAGATCTGCTATGGGTAATGGTAACACTTTACTTGAAGGGGTGTGCATAAGACTGACCTGACACCTTCATAATCATGACATGACACATGTCATTAATAAGAAGGAGGTTTTATGCATGTTTATGACAACTGTCATTAAGTGTCATTAGCTCAATTATGTCATTTTGAATGCAAATATGACATTGTTTGAGATGTCTTTGACAACTTGGCATAAACCAATACATCATAACCTGTAGTGTCTTTGTCTAAAGAACCCTTGTTAACACTTTATGTTGATGGTCCCTTTTGAACCTTCTCTTGACTATACGTAACTTTGCAACTGCATGTCAACTAACTCTCATTTGAGGATTCGTTTTTTTTTAGGATTACATGTCAACTTATTCTCACCCTAACCCTACCAGTCTACTAATACTCTACTAAGACTCTAATGAGAGTTAGTAGACATGTAGGTGCAACTACTTATAGTCAACAGAATGTGTTAAAGGGACCATCAAAATAAAGTGAAACTGAACCCTTTTCAGGGTTGGGAAGGGTTCTTCATGGAACCATCCATGCCAATAAAGAACCCTTTTTTCAATGTAACGAGTAGCAAAAGGACTAATTTGTCAGTTGTGCTCCTGGCAGCAAAAGTTGAGTCCATCCATATCTAGACCTGTGTGTGATACACAGTCATAATGTAATGTACATATGTGGTCGTTCGATCATGTTTGTGTTCCAGGGTCAAACAGAATTATCGAGTGCATAAAGTCATCCGGGTTTCATCGGATTTACATGTTGATCGGCCAATCAAGCAGCTCCAGTGACTGATGCAGTGATGTTATGGAGAGCGTCTGTAGGATGGCTCCCAGTGGAGTCCAATTACGCCAAACATCCTGTGGCGCCGCCCCCAGTGAGGCCAGTTTGAGCCTGATAACACGGTTGGCCTACTTGATTGCTTTGCTTGAGCATGTGGAATCGCTGATTCTGCCCCTTCAGCAGATTACAGTGTAGAAAAGTACAAAAATCGCATTCGCTTTCTCTAGCAACTGTGCACACAGAAAGAAAGTACTAGTCTGGCCTTTCTGGACAGCAAAGCTGCTTTGTCTGTCGTGTTCAGGTCAGCCGTGTCCAGGTACTTGCACCGAACTGTTCTCTCCCAAAATTTTGCGTCTCAGAATTTCCCTACTGTCCCAAATATTGCTGTTTATTTTTGTATTGCAGATTTTCAGATGTTATACCCACAACTCTCATGCACTTCTATTCTGTGTCCATGGGCAATAGAGATCAAATCTGCTGCACATCATGTATACATTCACAAAATAGCACTTCCTCTTGTGTTTTATTGATTACATGTATCGATAACCCAATCTATGCCATGCTTTACAGTGATTTTACCACATATTTATCACAAATATTTTAAGTCAGTAATGACACTTATTTTTTAAGTTGTTAACACTATAATTCAATCGCAATCATAAGTTTCCATAAATCCATTTTAAAACAGCTTTGAATGTGGCTTATCCAATCAGATTTTAGAGGGTTATATAATCTGGAATTTTAAGTTTTCAACTTAATGTTCTTTGTTGATTTATTTAGTTTTTTCTAAAACATGTTAAAAAAGGAAATCATGTTATATTTTATCTGCAAATTATTTACAACTTACAACTGAATTTTGCAAAAAGATACCTATACCTGTGCTTAATTGTTTTAACAAAAATAACGTCACAATGCAAAGAAAAAAAGTTTCTAAAAATAGGCTTTCATTTCTTTAAGCAACACATTTTTATTATTTTTATTATTATTTCTTTTGATTTTGGGGTGAAAGACCTGAACATGTTCTTGACTGGTTTTGTCAGATGTATCCCCTTTAGGAGATTTTGAAAATAGCAAGATGACATTGCAGGTTTGTTGATAGGATGTGTCTTATCTACTATTAGCACATAACAGTTGTTTCCTGCTTCAAGGATTTGTGTTTTGCTGTGTGACATATTTCTCTCCCTCACTCTCTTTCTTCCTCTTTATCTGAGTCAGTGGAGAGAATCTGCCATCTAGCCTGAAACACAAATCCTTCTTGTCTGTACATATATCTGAAGTGTGTGTCTGTGTCTGCACTTACATCCTCACATACCTTGTCATATAGAAAACACAGGCCTTATTTCATGTGGAACATTGCTTTCTTATTTGTGACAGGATCCTTTCTCAGTTTGTGCTTCTGTATTGGATCACACACTTTATACTGACCAACCAACCAGAAAAAAAGAACATTCATACAGTGAGAATCACAGATAGCACATGGCTGCCGTGTGGCATATCATTCGGAGTATAGCAGTCTCCTGCCTTCATTTCACATACACGCACAAACAAACAAACAAACAAACACACAATCATTCATACAGACACACTGCAGTATTCAGATGACTAAACATGAAATAGATAATAGTTTAAGCAACATTCATTTTTTATTAATTTCATTTTATTTTAATTTTGTTTTGTTTTTTTACCAATAAACAAATTAGAAAATAATTATATGTTATTTTATCATATATTTAAATTTATTTCCATCATCACAATTAAATCTTAAATGCATGATTGTTTTGCAAATTATTATTACATATTTGGGTCTTTCGCGATAATATAAAACTCCTGATATTAGAGAAACAATTACAGAAGAATAAAATAAAGCACATTTTGATACCTTTTGGAGTTTGGAAGGGTTAAGTTTAAGCAGATGTTTTATACCATCATCACTGTCCTCAGTCTGGTCTCATTGTTAATATGTAGGTATTAATACGTTATTTTCAAAGATAGAAAACGTAATTTTTTGTACGTTTGGATAGATGCTGAAACGTATAATATGGACATATCTGCAACATTTAAACGTAACATTATTACGATTTTACAGCTACAAAACGTTAACTATTTACGTATATTCCATATCATAAAGATATCTGTATAATTTCCCTTTTACCATTTTATAGATAAATGGAAGTTCCCTTTCGTAGTCACTCCGAGTTACGTCGGATGACGGAGAATGGGGGTTTCGCCAGAAAGCCAATCCTCTTCGAGTATTAAAAAACGAGCCAATGGCAAAGAAATGCCATGGGTCTGCGGAATTTGCATAATGTATCTCCGCCTCACCGCGTGAGTATTTAAGGAGAGACACCTGCAACAGCAGATCATGTTTTCGCTTCGGAGCCAAGAGAACCTCTTCACTCCACAGCCACAAGACCTGAGTTTACAAGTGACTCACCTCTTCGAGACGAGCGAACTCTCCAGTGTTGGTGTGACGGCGGTACCCAGCGAGTCTGCACATTGCCTGCGATCTGTGCAGTGGTCTGCCTGACTTTGTGTTTTCTCCCTGGTCGCCTCAGCATTGCAGAGTTTTTCCTCTCCTAAAAGAGCTGCACGTGGCACGTCTTTTTAAAGATGTCTCGCCCGTGTTCTTCTGGTTGCGGTCGATATCTGTCGTCTTCTGATGGGCACGAGCGCTGCTTTGTGTGTCTGGCCTTTGAACACGCTAAAGCAGCGCTCGTGGATGACTCATGTTCCTTCTGTGGGAACATGGCCATCGCAACACTTAGATTAAGACTCAATGATCTTTCAGTGAGAGTCCCCGCGTCCACCACCCGTTCTGCTTCGCTCCTGCGGCTCCCGCCCCTCCCGCACGGCCCCAGCAGCAGCCTTCACCCGGGCCGCGTCGTGGAGGAAGCCGCAGGAAGGCGCCCCAGCCCCCTCAGGCCCCGCGCCCCGCTAAACGCCAGGCTAAGCGGCGCTCCTGAGACGGGCTGCTCAGTGATGGTGTCGGTTTTTTCCCAGGAGGCGGTTGCAGGCCCACTCCTTCCCCCGGTGGAGGGCCGGGGGAGTATCTTTTGTTCTCCACTCCCAGCTGCTCACCCACGGGTGGGCAGCACCCTAATGTGGTTAAAGAAAGAACCGAAATGTCCATCACTGAGCACACAGAGCCGGATGACAGTGCGCGACGCCCCCGTGCCTCGCCACTCTCGTCCTCCTCTGTCTCTGAGGGCGAGGATGACAGTGCGTGCCGTCCCCGGACCACACCACTCTCATCCCCCTCTATCGCCAGACCCCTGGCAGAGCAGACCCCCGCGGAACGCTGGTCCTTCCCTGGACTCCTCTGTCAGGGCGCGGAGCTTGGCTGTGCACACGCTCAGGGCCGCTATGCCACCCTTGCCTGTGCCGGTCACTCCGCTTCGCTGCCCCTCCGGGGGGACGCCTGTGGCTCGGATGATTCCGCTGGATCAGTTTTTGGGGGCTTGGTTAGAGCTCCCCAATCTGTCCCGTTGGGTCGCCCGAACTATCAGGCTCGGCTATGCGATTCAGTTCGCACGGTCTCCTCCCCGCTTCAGGGGAGTTCGTTTTACTATGGTCGGTGGCAATGCCCCGGTCATGAGAGCGGAGGTTGCTACCCTGCTGGCGAAGGGTGCAATCGAGGCTGTCCCTCCAGCCGAGATGAGGTCAGGGTTCAACAGCCCCTACTTCATTGTCCCCAAGAAAACCGGTGGGTTACGGCCAATCTTGGACTTGCGCGTCTTGAACCGCTCCCTTCACAGGCTGCCGTTCAAGATGCTCACGCCAAAACGCATTTTCGAATGCGTGCGGCCACAGGATTGGTTTGCAGCGATAGACCTGAAGGACGCCTACTTTCATGTCTCCATTTTACCTCGACACAGACCGTTTCTTCGGTTTGCTTTCGAGGGGCAGGCATACCAGTACGCAGTTCTCCCATTCGGGTTGGCTCTGTCTCCTCGCGTCTTTACGAAGGTCGTCGAGGCAGCCCTTGTTCCCCTACGCGAACACGGGGTTCGCATCCTGAATTATCTCGACAACTGGCTAATATTAGCTCACTCTCGAGATCAGGTTTGCGAACACAGAGACCTTGTGCTCCGGCACCTAGCCCGTCTGGGCCTTCGGGTCAACTGGGAGAAGAGCAAACTTTGCCCCGTGCAGAGGATCTCTTTTCTCGGTATGGGGCTCGGTCGCCATGTCCGCGCAGCTTACGAGCGAGCGCGCACACTCACTGCTGACTTGTCTTCGACAGTTCGAGGGCAAGAGTGCGGTCCCACTGAAACTTTTTCAGAGGCTCCTGGGGCATATGGCATCCGCAGCCGCGGCAACGCCACTCGGATTGCTTCATATGAGACCGCTTCAGCTGTGGCTTCGCGATCGGGTCCCGAGGTGGGCATGGCATCGCGGTACGCTCAGAGTTCCAATAACTCCGACCTGCCATCAGACCTTCACCCCGTGGCGGAACCTCAGCTTTCTACGGGCCGGAGTTCCCCTAGAACGAGTTTCCAGGCATGTTGTCGTCTCCACAGATGCCCCTGCCACGGGCTGGGGCGCCATGTGCAATGGACATGCAGCCGCGGGCTCCTGGACAGGACCCCAGCGCCTCATGCATGTCAATTGCCTCGAGTTGCTGGCAGTACGCCTTGCCCTGCACCGCTTCCACGCGCTGCTCCTGGGTCAACACGTACTTGTCCGCTCGGACAATACCGCGACAGTAGCGTACATCAACCATCAGGGTGGTCTACGCTCTCGCCGTATGTCGCAACTCGCACGCCACCTCCTCTTATGGAGTCAGAAGCACCTGAGGTCCCTTCGTGCTATTTACATTCCAGGAGTGCGGAACCTTGCAGCCGACGAGCTGTCACGGCTCCGGCCAACCTCTGGCGAATGGCGACTCCATCCCCAGTCGGTCCAGCTGATATGGGACCAGTTCGGGGACGCACAGATAGATCTGTTTGCCTCCCACGACTCATCCCATTGCGCCCTGTATTACTCCCTGACCGAGGGCACGCTCGGCACGGATGCACTGGCGCACAGCTGGCCGCAGGGCCTACGCAAGTATGCGTTTCCCCCAGTGAGCCTTCTCGCACGTACTCTGTGCAAGATCAAGGAGGACGAGGAGCAGGTCATTTTGGTCGCCCCATACTAGCCCACCAAGACCTGGTTCTCCGAACTGATACTCCTCGCGACAGCACCTCCTTGGCCAATTCCTCTGAGGAAGGACCTCCTTTCTCAGAGACGGGGCACCCTATGGCACCCTCGTCCCGATCTTTGGAGACTCCACGTGTGGCTCCTGGACGGGACGAGGCAGGTTTGAGTACCCTGCCACCAGCGGTGGCGGCTACCATCACTTCCGCTAGAGCATCGTCCACGAGACATGTCTATGCGTTGAAGTGGAACCTCTTCATTAACTGGTGCTCTTCTCGCCGAGAAGACCCCAGGAGATGCTCGATCAGTGTTGTGCTTTCCTTCCTGCAAGATGGGTTGGAGCGAAGGCTGTCTCCCTCCACCCTGAAGGTGTATGTGGCCGCTATCGCCGCATATCACGAAGCAGTTGAAGGTAAGTCTCTTGGAAAACACGACCTGATCATCAGGTTCCTGAGAGGAGCGAGGAGACTCAATCCTCCTCGCCCTCCTCTCGTTCCCTCTTGGGACCTCTCAGTGGTCTTAAATGCCCTGCAGAGGGCTCCCTTTGAGCCTCTGCAATCAGCTGAGCTTAAGATCCTGTCAATGAAGACAGCGCTCCTGGTTGCGTTGGCCTCCATCAAGAGGGTAGGGGACCTGCACGCATTCTCCGTTGACGAAGCGTGCCTGGAGTTCGGGCCCGGTCACTCTCACGTGATCCTGAGACCCCGGCCTGGATATGTGCCCAAGGTTCCCACCACTCCCTTCCGGGACCAGGTGGTCAACCTGCAAGCGCTGCCCCGGGAGGAGGCAGACCCAGCCTTGGCACTGCTCTGTCCAGTACGCGCACTCCGTGCTTACGTAGACAGGACGCAGTGTTTCAGGACCTCAGACCAGCTCTTTGTCTGTTATGGTGGGAAGCTGAAGGGAAAGGCTCTCTCCAAACAAAGGTTGTCTAACTGGATAGTGGACGCCATTGCTTTGGCATACCAGCAGCAAGGTCGACCATGCCCCCTTGGTGTGACCGCCCACTCCACCCGGAGTGTGGCATCCTCTTGGGCTTTAGCGCGTGGCACCTCGCTGACAGACATCTGCAGAGCTGCAGGCTGGGCGACACCTAACACATTCGCCAGATTTTACAATCTCCGAGTGGAGCCAGTCTCCTCCCGTGTACTGTCTTTTTCAAGCTAACACGGGAACCGTTAGGTGTCTTCGCTTGCTCGCCACTCCACTCCACGGACTGGATACGTGCGATATTTCCTCAGGTAGCCTTCCTCTCTGAAGCCCTGAGTTCCTCCAGCACTGTTGACGCTGGCGCCAGTGTCTATTGCCTGTGCGTTGGCTAGGTGCCTCCGTGTGCATGGTTCCTCCTCTGAGTAACCCCCACATGTGTATTTCCACTGTAAGCCTCTTTGAGCATGTGTCTTTCCCTCGGCAAGCCACCTTGCCCCTCCTGGAGTTGAAAGTAGATGCCACCCCACGGGCTGGTCACTCCAGTGTTCCTCCATATGTAGCCCCCTCGGGCCATATGTGTATTCTTAAGTCCTCCCTATGGGTAGGCATGCTGCGGGCATATCTCCCCTGAGATATGCTTCCCAGTGTACCTTGGTATTCCTGTGTTTAGTAGGACTCCTTCGTCCGTGCCTATATCACGACAGGGAGGTCAGACTTCGCAGGGCACTGGAAGACAGCTGTGAAGGTGGCGTGATTACACGGGGACCCCCATTCTCCGTCATCCGACGTAACTCGGAGTGACTACGAAAGGGAACGTCTCGGTTACGGATGTAACCCTCGTTCCCTGAGTAGGGAACGGAGACGTTACGTCTCCCTGCCACTTCCGCTGTACCGCTGGGTAGACGCCTGAGTTCAGTCTCGGCTCCTCAGCGAAGACATGATCTGCTGTTGCAGGTGTCTCTCCTTAAATACTCACGCGGTGAGGCGGAGATACATTATGCAAATTCCGCAGACCCATGGCATTTCTTTGCCATTGGCTCGTTTTTTAATACTCGAAGAGGATTGGCTTTCTGGCGAAACCCCCATTCTCCGTCATCCGACGTAACGTCTCCGTTCCCTACTCAGGGAACGAGGGTTACATCCGTAACCGAGACGATCCCTTAACCCTATTCCCAAACCTAAACATACCCATTTTATACAGAATATAAAAAGGATAAAACGTAAGATATGAGACAGAGATGTGTAGGGAAATGGCAGTTTTATTAACAATAAAGCATAAAAATATATTTTGAGCCACTAATCCTACTCCTACCCCTAAACCTACCCATAACCATTCCTTAAAAATACTTAGACTACAATCATGAAGAAAAACATAACAGACAGACAAGTATAATCACAATAATTTATTTATTGCGAAAATGTCAAAACCGGTACCAAAAGTCGTTCACATGATGATGTATTGCAGCCGCAGTCCTCTCTGGCAGTATTATAATAGTTTTGTATGAGGAACAGAGCAAAATTTAAGTTAAAGGGTTAGTTCACCCAAAAATTAAAATTATGTCATTAATGACTCACCCTCATGTCGTTCCAAGCCTGTAAGACCTCCGTTCATCTTCCTAACACAGTTTAAGATATTTTAGATTTAGTCCGAGAGCGTTCTGTCCCTCCATTGAAAATGTATACACGGTATACTGTCCTTGTCCAGAAAGGAAATAAAGACATCATCAAAGTAGTCCATGTGACATCAGTGGGTTAGTTAGAATGTTTTGAAGAATCGAAAATACATTTTGGTCCAAAAATAACAAAAACTACGACTTTATTCAGCATTGTATTCTCTTCCGGTTCTGTTGTGGATCCGCGTTCAGTGATGCTGATGACGTAAGACGCTGCTGACGTGTTATCTGGTGCGCCCGAGCTTCGTTTACAGTCTCTGAGGGAGATGCACGCTGTAAACAAAACAATCTTCGCAAACATGTCTAAGGATTTTGACACAGAGGAAGACTTGCATTTTTTTGCCCAGCCATATTTATTTGAACCCGAATACACGGACGCACCAGATAACACGTCAGCAGCGTCTTACGTCATCAGCGTCACTGCGGACTCGTGAACGTGGATAGACAACAGAACCGGAAGACAATACAATGCTGAATAAAGTCGTAGTTTTTGTTATTTTTGGACCAAAATATATTTTCTATGCTTCAAAAAATTCTAACTAACCCAATGTCACATGGACTATGATGATGTCTTTATTTCCTTTCTGGACAAGGACAGTACCGTGTATACATTTTCAATGGAGGGACAGAAAGCTCTCGGACTAAATCTAAAATATCTTCAACTGTGTTCCGAAGATGAACGGAGGTCTTACAGGCTTGGAACGACATGAGGGTGAGTCATTAATGACATAATTTGAATTTTTGGGTGAACTAACCCTTTAACACTAGAACGGCCACGGCGGTCATTTTGACCATTTTGAATTTTATATCTGCAATAACTTTGTTGAAAAAATAAATAAAATCCTGCTGGTACTTGACTTTTCCTAAAAGTGTCTGTATTTTCATTTAAAATGTTTTTAATATAAATTACACATAAGGCAAAAAAATAAATGAACATATTTACCTATTTCGGCCATAGACGGTCATATTGACAGCACCAGGGGCGTAGCAGCCATTATAAAAGTGGGGGGGACAAAATGGTGTGGTGATGTGACCCAAAGGTCAGTCCTTCCAGAAAAATGCAGAGTTTTTTTGTGATTGTTGCGGGCAAAAATCCTTGATTATGCGGCGATGGAATATGCAGGATATTTGCAATTTTATGTGATGAAATTGCGGGAACTTGCAAAAACTGCGGTTTGATGAAAAAGAGAGAAAAAGTGATTCCCCAACACCCTGTTCTCACTAGGCTACTACCTTAATGTAAAGAGCTATTTCTTATTACTTCCTATGATAAGCAAACATACTACATCACAGAAAGTGCTGGAATATTTAATCTTGTTTTATTTCAGACCTTAATAAACACATGGCTCAAACTTACAAAACATTGATGAGTCAAACAAGTTCTGTAGCTTTACAAAAGGAATATGCTACAATTTCTGTAAAAATGAATAAATAAAATATGAAAAAAATGTTTCCTGTTTTACAGCTTTTTTTCCTTTTTTTTTTCAATGATGTTCACGTCGCGTAATTACGTCACTTCATAACGTTCCCATGGCAACCGGGGGAAACGGCTGCTCTCGTGTGAAGCAAACGCAACATTTTTCAACTTTCTGCTAAGATATATCTGTGACTTTTTTTTGCAACAAAATGCGGGGATTATGAAATCATACAAGCCCCGCATATTTTGCGTGGAAATCGGCAATTTATACGGCAAAAGTGCGGCGTATTTGAAAAAATGCCCCCGCATATGCGGACTTTGGCTGATTATTGAATCATGCGATCGCATAATCGCGTTTTTCTGGAGGGACTGAAAGGTGATGTTCATAATAATAAATTCTAGATGGAATAGCAATTGGCATTTTACAGCACCCTAGTGCCAATTTTGGTAACATGCCATGATAGTTTACAGCAACCTATTTTTGTGAAATCATACTCGAAATAAAAAAATATTGCAGGACTTGGGACTTTCAGATAACTGTGGACATATATACTTTATTTTTATGAAATAAATATATTTTATGATATTTACAATATTTCAGTTAAACTACACTTGAACAATAACTTGTATCTTACTTCTTAACAGTTGGACCAAAAAAAAAGTGTTCAATGAACAGATTACATCTAGCCTACAGTAATTTTATACAACAGACATTTTATAAAAATATATAAATAAAACCTAAATCAATGTATTCGGTATTGGACATCAATTTAACATTGACATGTTGAATTTACATTGAATTTTGGTCACCCGACGTCGCAACCAAAATTTAACCAAATATCAACGTCTTATGACGTTGTGTGCCTGCTGGGAATAATCTGTTATGTCTCATTTAACAGACGCTTTTATCCAAAGCAACAAGTAGGAGAGCATTTAACACACACTCGACAGGTCCATACGGGTTCTGTTGTCTTACACGTCTTACAGCGTTACAGTAGGTTAAATCAACAAGGAAACTTTACGTGTGATTCATGTCATCGCGACATACTGTAACAGTGTGTGTTTGAAAAAAATGATGTAGTCCTCTGCTTTTTTTTCTGGGGTGCATAGACGGCCAAACAGCAAAGCGACTAAACAAACACGAAAATTCGCAAGAGCAACAAAAGATTTGAAGCTCATGGCAGACGCGCCCAATAGATGCTTCGCGCTGTGATTGGCTGAATGTTAGCTCACTCAAGTCTAAGTAACAAATCAGAGAACACGGGCGGAAATATTGGCGCTGAGTAAAAAAAAAATGCGGGGGACAGAATCACCTGTTTCTAAAAGTGGGGGGGACGTGTCCCCCCCGTCCCCCCCGGTTGCTACGCCCCTGGACAGCACTGAATTTCGCGGTATTCTTTTGTTACATTTCTCGCGGTTGACCTTTGTCTATTAGGAAATAATCAGAAGATTCAATTGCAAAATGACAGATTGAGAGCTGTTTATTGAGAGCTGGTCAGATGCTGGGAGAGTTAAGGTGTGTAAATGTCCGGTATGAATTAAGCCCTTGGCAGCACAGGGACGCTGCGTGTAGAACCATGGAGTGCTGAACACGGGATGACACACGGAAAACGGATACAGGCAGGGAACAAACACGCAGGAAAAATCCACAACGATCTGACAAAGACTAGGCGACAACAGTAACACTAAAAAGGGTCGAATGCTGATCAGTTGCAGCTGGCGCGTTGATCAGAGCAGGCGTGCTGATCAGCTGCAATGATCAGCGACCACGCACACACGCACGCACACACACACACACACACACACACACAACAAGACGAAAAAGGAGACAGCGAATTCATAAACCGTGACATTGTCTCTCTCATTGTCAAAAGAATATCTAAATAAGATACTTTTAGTTGTTATTATCTTGTTCTGAGTTATGTTGAATGGATATGGAAATATAGCTAGGCCTATCTGTTGTGAATATGCGATAATTACGGGCTACTGATATTATTATTTATAAATGTATAATTAAACTTTTTTAAATGTACAGTTTGGTGTTGTTTTGTTAAAAGATATCATAATACAATAAATGCATTAATCTCTCAATTGGGTATTTATCATTAAAGATATAGGCAATCTAACGGTCAAAATGACCGCTTGTGGCAGTTCTAGTAGTTATGGAATTCTGGGACTTCTAGTGTTAATAATACAAGAAAATGTTAATCCGGCTTCGGTTCGCTCTGTGAAGGCACGCGCGCTTCTCCGAGGCCGTTTCTCAATACCAAGTACGCAAACTTCGGACTTGCGTCCTTGGTAGTTCGGACTTGCCAAGTTCGACGCAGGAGAACGAACTCCCGAGGACGAGAGGACGCGAGTCCGGTTATTCTGCAAATGGAACAGTGCGTTCTTGATCGCGTCACTCAGCACGCTCTGGCTACTCTGGTTATCTCTTTATGTATATTTTAGGCAACAATAAAACGAAATATGCTACAACTCTGCCTCTTTTCGTCAACAATAAAACGAAATATGTTATAAAACACCACTCTGCCTCTTTTCATTAAAAAATCTGAAACATATAGTAGCCTATATGGCCATGTGGTTCAGGCAACGTGTACATTATCTTCACTGCATATATTTATAACAACATGAACATGATCTTTTTGTTTTCATTTTAAAAATATGAAACATTATTGATTTTTATTGACATTTAACAAACAGAGACAGGGTTGTGTCATTTTATTTTATTGTACATAGTGAAGAGAATGTTAATATAAATATAAAAATATATATTTTTAAAGTAGCCTATGTCTCTTTTTGTTAAATGTCAGTTTTAATGATCAATAATATCTACAATGATAAATAAGGCAAACAATTCAAACATAAGTAAGCTCTCTAATAGGCTACAAAGTTAAAGTTAAATAGCCTAAATATATAAAGTTATGAATCTTCACTTTGCCCTCAGCCAAAAAGGATTTTTTTTTGCCATGGAACAAACAATAGTTTAATGAGACCAAAGATCGACTTATACACAAGACGAATTATACGTCAAGTTTATCCACTAGAGACATGCGGCTAACGTCAGCGGCTAACGTCAGCACTAGCCGAGGAAAAGCTGTTCCAGTCGGGGTTGATGAGCGTTGAACACCCGCGGTGAACGCCTGGATGTCACAACTCCGAAAACGTCAGATAGGCCTACATTTTTCAAATAGGCGCTATCTTTATAAATAAACCACAGATTTGAGCTTTAAACAACCACATTCTCGCCTGAAACACTCTTAAAATTACATTTCACAATAACAGTAGTATTTTGATATTATACGCGGGTTTTCTCCTCTGCTATTGATGCTTGCTGGTTGGTGCGAGATGCATTCTGGGATACCTGGCTGTCTCAAGTCCGCACAAGTCACCTCTCGATGCATCTTCGGTAAACGGGGCGGATCAAGAACACATCCGGGGATTTGAACTGGACTTGGCTAGATGTGAACTTTGAATTGGAACAGTACTTGGGCAGTGACTGATGACGTTTCACAAGTCCACAAGAACACAAGTACAGACAAGAACGCATATTGAGAAACGGCCCATGTCAAATGTACTACACCGTCACCGACTGAAACACGGCATGTCGCAATCTGTGACGAAGCAGGGAAGAGCCAATGAGCGTTTGATATCACTGCCGTAAAACATGACGTAACGCTTCTTGAGGGTGCAATTTTTGAATTTCAATTCATCACCAGCCGTGTGGTCGCTGCTGAGAAATGCAGATAAAGATCACTGGATAAAAGGCTGAATTTGGAACTGTTTCTTGCAAACAACGTATGGATTCTAAAGATTTAGATTACATCAAACTAAAATTTATGTCTTTTGTGAATTTAGACTATATTGTGTTTTATAGGAGAAAACGCTTGTTGTGTCTCGCGGTAAATAAACTATATTACAAAATGGTTAAACGAAGGTATCTTTAAGGTTTTAAAGTGTATTCTTGTTTAACACCATGCAGGCGAAACGAGCAAAATGTTAATATTTATGAGTATTATATTAAATGCGACTGAAAACTTAATTGATAAGACAGTTGAATGCAATAGTCACGAATGCAATCGTGGCATTAATGTTTATTAATGCCACGATTTTAATATGCATAAATAGTAATACGTACAAATTTGTACGTCGGTAGATTTGTTCATACGTAAATAAATTACGTTTTTGTGCTGTCAATACGTAAATGTTTTACGTTTTAGTGCTGTAAATACGTCAGTATTATACGTTTCTTTGTGTGTAAATAAATGTGCGTATGATAGAACTACACTTTACGTAAAAATACCAACGCATTCTCATCCTTTGGCGTCATATAGGTGACGCCATATGACATTTCGTCGAAATCTTACTCACATGGCATCCTTTAGCATCAATATAACACGCACTGTTATGGGTAGGTTTAGGTCTGGGGTAGGGTACGGTTATGACGCCTTGGGATCTGCGTCTCATATTGACGCTAAACGATGCCATGTGCGTCCGATTTAGACGAGCGTCACCTGTATGACGCCTTGGGTTCTGCGTCTCATATTGATGCTAAAGGATGCCATGTGCGTTAGATTTCGACGAAATGTCCAAAGCGTCACATGTATGACACCAATGGATGAGAACGGGCTGAAAAATACACACGTATTCTCATGAGATCACGTTGGTCCTCGTCAGAGCTCATTTCCCAGTACATTCAGCATCTGGCTCATATATCAAACATATTCTCAAAACGATCATTTTCAACATCTTCAAAATCAATATTTTAATCGCTGACAGGTTCTTTGCCAGATCCATCAACAAGTGACAGTGACTCTAATATTTGATAGCATTCAGTAGCCTACTTGCTCTGCAGTAAATCGCTGAGCCATTTTAAGTTTTGCTGATAATACATCCTTTTTTTTTCTGCCTGCAGGTAACTATGAGTGAAACGTCATTTTCATTATATTGCAATTGTAATACAATAATTTTGATAAAAAAATTGTTTTTCCTATTTCAATCAGTTAGTTAGTTAGTTAGTTAGTTACTTACTTATTAGTTAGTTAGTTTAAGTATGCAATATGACCAGTACATATTATTGACAGGTTTTGATATTTTATATAGCTTGCTTGTGAAATCATTATGCCAACAACTCAATAAAATACACCAGATAGTCTGAGCTTTTACTCCCTTGCCTCTCTTCAACTTCCTGAGAGTGATTTGGAGACGGAAAACTGTTGTTTAAACTTGCCTCACTTGTTTAGCTGTGTGATATCATTTCATCGCCCCCCAAACTGTGAAAATGAATGTTATTCCAAGGAAAACGAGTTATACAGTTGTTATTCCACAGCTCTGAGTAGCTGACAGTCTCTTAGTGTGGCTTGTTGCATTTTTGATTGATTTCTTTAACCTTTTCAGAGGCTCGTTACAAGCGGCATCTAATCGTATTTCACCCTCGTAGTCTTTGCTCACAATCACAGTTCAGCATTCTAATCACATCTGCAGGCCATTGTTGATGACTATTCAATCTGAGAATTACCACAAAGGATCATTCATCATTATGTTGTTCAGTAGTTATGGTGGGTTTATATCACATCAGGGCATGCTACAGTGCTTTGCATAAGTGAACACACCCATGCTAAAGTTGACTAAAAAGAGGAATAAAAAAATCATCTTTTGGAAATTGATCTTAATGCCTTAATTAAAAAAATGAGGAAAAGTCCAACCTTTAAGGACACCAATTTTCTTTGTGAATGAATAATCTATCGTAAATAAATAAATGTTCTTCCTTAAAATACAGGGGGCATAAGTCAGGACACCCCTATGTTAAATTCCCATAGAGGCAGGCAGATTTTTATTTTTAAAGGCCAGTTATTTCATGGATCCAGGATACTATCCATCCTGATAAAGTTCCCTTGGCCTTTGGAATTAAAATAGCCCCACATCATCACATACCCTTCACCATACCTAGAGATTGGCATGGGGTACTTTCCATAAGATCATCTCTCAATGCAAATCAAACCAGCTATTAGGATAACTGAAATGAAACCATGCCAATCCCTATGGTGAAGGGTATGTGATGATGTGGGGCTATTTTAATTCCAAAGGCCAAGGGAACTTTATCAGGATGCATAGTATCCTGGATCCATGAAATAACTTTAAAAATAAAAATCTGCCTGCCTCTATGGGAATTTAACATAGGGGTGTCCTGACTTATGCACCCTGCATTTTAAAGAAGAACATTTATTTATTTACGTTACAGTATTCATTCACAAAGAAAATTGGTGTCCTTAAATGTTGGAGTTTTCCCTCATTTTTTTAATTTAAGCATTAAGATCAATTTCCAAAAGAGGATTTTGTATTCCTCTTTTTAGTCAACTTTAGCATGGGTGTGTTCACTTAAGCTAAGCACTGTAGTTATTAGTACTTTGAGGATAGGATTTTTTTTTAAATGATTGATTGCAAAATTTAATTGAACAATGTTTTATTTTTTTTTAAGATTTGTTTAAGGAATATGAGTTAGCATTTTTGTTGGATTTTTTTTGTTTGTTTGTTTGTTTATTTTGTTTTTTAAATACTAGTTGCACGAAAATATGATAATATTTTTTTTTAAAAATGACTAACTTTTTAGGGGAATGTGAGTGTTGCATCTTAGTTGATTTTTTTAATTATTTTTATTGATTTTTGTAAGTTTAGTTATACCAGAAGGACTCGGAAGGTGAGATGATATCATGATGGCATTTATTAATTAATAGACCAGAAAATGAAAACAGAAATATTGAATGATAAAGTTATTTGGCGTGGGCCCCGTCCGTAGCTCGTATTCAGAGGGT
Source organism: Rhinichthys klamathensis goyatoka (assembly GCF_029890125.1). Taxonomy (NCBI): domain Eukaryota; kingdom Metazoa; phylum Chordata; class Actinopteri; order Cypriniformes; family Leuciscidae; genus Rhinichthys; species Rhinichthys klamathensis. The sequence goes on along the minus strand of NW_026606764.1, from coordinate 25,281 downwards.
AGCGGACTCTGCATTTCCTGCCTGAAGATGAAGGCAGGGGCGCAGGCAACCCCCGGGGGAGGTAAAGACAGGGATCATCCTGGTGGTGGTGGGGAGGATGGGAGTGAATGTTTGCGTCATCATCTGCGAACTCAAACGTGTGTAAGTAACGATTTTTTATACTCTAGGTATTAGATAGTGATTGGATAGATCAGAAGTAATGAGTGACGTAACATTGAGTCTTCTTGGCAGAACTTTACGCTAAAGCTTTCATTTTAGTTTTATTACTATATTCGTTTTTTATTGTTTTGTTTTTTTTCCCCAATGCTGTGATCAGGAAATTTGATGTGTAAGATCTGGTAATCTATGCAACGTTTTCTTCTAAGTGGTCTCTGCTATGAATACCGCTAAAATAGTCTCAAATTCTCATCCCTCTCCTCTGTCCTCCATCTGTTCATCTTATTACAGCGCTTTCATTTCTTTTCGTCTTATTGCTAGGTTACTGTAATTACCTTACATTTTCCCCCTGATGGGGAACTTAAAGCCTGGTGATGTTTGATGGAATAGTAATGGCAGGAAAGAGAAATGGAGGTAAGACAGATCAAAGTAGAGATTTGTAATTATAAATTAGGTATAGATTAAATTAAAATCACTTAGACCAAGGCAAGGCAAGAAAAGTTTATTTATATAGCACATTTCATACACTATGGCAATTCAAAGTGCTTTACAGAAAGGAATTAAACTAATCACAAAATAAAAGCAAGGGAAATTAAAACAGTTATAACAGAAATTAAAAGATATATATGATACAGTTATAAAATGAATTAAAAGAGTGAAAACATGATATATAGATAAACTTCTCATCTGGCAAAACACCGGTGTATCATATTTTTCACAACTCCCAGTTTTACTCTGAGATGTTCCCATGATGATTGCACTGTGTCTGTGGTGTTCTTTACGATAGTAATGAGCAGCTGAGGGTCGTTCCTGTTATGCAATATGTCTTGAACTCATTAACTAAGAAAAATTTGCTTGGGTTGTAATTTAAGGAAGCATTTCTATTAATGTTACGACAGACTTTGAGACATATGTTTTATAAATATTTCAAGCTCAGACACTTAATTTATGTAACAAGAAGAAAATAATGGAAAGAAAGAGCTCAGCTTACTCATTGCTCAGGGAGGGACTGAGTTGGCTTACATGAGGATGCAAACTTTTTATTTTTATTCAATATAGTATTTTTTATTTTTATTTTTTTTACATATTTTAGCATTCTTTTCAAATATTGTCATACTGATTTCTGTCGTTTGAATAAACACGATGGAGTTGGACAAATCAATTAATACCACAAGAAAAAAGATCAGTAAATCCATTGCTAATACTTTATGTTTTTGTTTACTTTAAGTAAAAGCATATTTCCAAGAAAATAAGTTTTGTTTGAATGGTTTGATTAGAAAAGAGGAAATAATAATAAATTGCCAGCTATTTTATTTTAGAAGTTAGTGCAGCACTCAACACATGGAAAAAAAATCAGTAAAAAATTATAATAAAAGCGGTAAAAAAAATTAAACATGTATATATGTTTACGTAATTGTGATACCTAATACCAAAAGGAAACTAACTAAAAATATACCAAGCACAAAGAAGGCATGCCAGCATGGCTGGGAGCATCAGACCAACTGCAACAATGAGCAATTTGGCCATTCTACAGAATTGGTGCAAAGTCAGAGTTGGAAACATCTTGAATTTTTTTTTTTTTTTTTTACAAATTTTGCATGTCTGCAAATTGTATAATATCCAAGGTACGCTTTTCGAGTAATTGTGCAGTTAATTCTCATATTGTTTTTTCAGAAAATGTTGGAATATTTTCCTTCTCCCCAAATTTGTCACTACCAAAACACAATATTAAATATTAAGAAGGCTTATAATGACCTATTAAGATTTTGTTTAAATCTACCTTATAAATATACATTTTTAAAAAAATATTTTTACAGGTTAGATCAATAAATATTATAATTTTAATAATATTTTAAGTGTAATTTATGAGATTTGTTGTATTTTGAACCAAATTTTTCTTTGTAGAAGGCATAAAGTGTATCTTACTGATTTCAAAGTTAAGGATTCATTAGTTTGAATATGCACTGAACCAAACACTATCATAACATCTTATTTGACAATTCAATATACTTTATTTTTGACAAAACATCCCATGTTACGGTAGTGACTGCATATTTTTGGTAGTGACAGTAATGTTTTGGTAGTGACCACAATACTTAGTTTGCCATGGCTGAATCAGACTGTCCACATTTTATGTTAATATAAATAAATAACTATGATGCACATATGCAGTCAGTACATATAGCAGATACACATCTGACAGTAAATATCTTATAAGAACACCTAGAGCTATTCTATACTTTGGGTCTTGAAGTGGAACTGAGAAGAGGTATGCTCATAGATTTTTCTTCCTAAAAAAACCCAACAACAATGTAGACTGTTTCAGAACCACTTTGTTTTATTTTCACATTTTCAACATTTTGTTTATGAGTCATTCAGACAAATCTCCAGGACCACTGAACTGTGTGTGTGTGTGTGTGTGTGTGTGTGTGTGTGTGTGTGTGTGTGTGTGTGTGTGTGTTTACATAAAACATTAATTTCAGAATAATTTTCCTCATTCAGATAAATCTCCAGAATCACTGAACTGTGTGTGTGTGATATTTTCTATAGTTACTGATTTTTGCTCATTTTTCAAAATGTCTCCACCTTTTTTTGTCTTTTGACCACCATCATGTGTCTTTTCCTCCATGCTTTTCTGACATGTCTTTGCTCCCTGTCAGATAATTCACTGATACTCTTCAACTTTCCTTCTTCCCCTCGTTTCTTATTTCTTTCTCTTTCTTTCCTTAAGTATTCCTCATACTTCACTGGGTCTTCCCTCAACCTTTATTTGTATTCTCTCTGTCTCTCTGTTGTAGTTTTTCTATTTTTTTTTAGGCATGTTGGTGTTTTATGTAATTCTCCCTGTCAAGTTAATCATATAAATTAACATCACTGACAACAACCTTACACGTAAGCCTCATCCCATTACAGAATTTTAACAGAATATTGCATACTAAAACATACTACAGTAGTAATTATTTGCATAACTGTACTAAAATGTAGTTTATTCCTCCAAATAAAGGATTGTGTGTTCCCTTTTGTCACTAACAAAACAATAATGTCACAACCGAAACTTCAAGACATGTTTTGGTAGTGACAATTTTAGATACTTTTGAGCCTAGCTCAAAGATGCTAATCAGCACATGGTCAGTGGTCAGAACAGTTGAACACATATAACAACTAAATTTTAAGGAATAACTTTTTTGGATGTTTTCTCAATAGCAGAAAAAATTAGTTTGGTAGTGACATTCCTTAAAGTTACACAGATTTTTAGACTTTAGAACACATTTACCTCAAAATGATGGGATCAATCTACCCACCATATAGCACATGAGAGAGAGGGACACAGGAATATTTCCTGATCACAAATGTAGGGGTGTGGTTAAAATCAGTCTCAGCCAATGGACTACAACATTCACTGTTTTGGTAGTGACATGAAAATGCAGGACATGTTTTTTTTAGATAAAGTTTCATGATTTAAAAATAAAATATAAAATACATTTTTTTTACTTAATAAAAAAAAAAAAAAAAAAAAAAATATATATATATATATATATATATATATATATATATATACACACACATATATATATATATATATATATATATATATAATATATTTTAAACAAGAATGGAAACATTTGCAAAATTTTTTTCAATATAATTTTCACAAGTTGAAATTTAGGGGTTAGGGTTTGGGACAGCCACCTCCTAATTGAAAGTAGCCCATAATGATGATTTTATATATTTAAAGCTTACTGATATCTTAAATATTATTGTGGGTTTCAATAGATAATTGAAGGATCTTAGTAAACATCAAGATTTTAATAATTAAATGCTTTTCAAATGTGTTTTTTGGATGAGGGACGGCAGTTTGCACCAATTCTGTGGAATTGCCCATTAGAGTGGTTTTGCCATCAAATTAGGTTTTGCCATCAAATTCATCTATTGACACAACATTTATAACTTTTTGCCGGCATGGTCTGAAGATGATCTGACACGAATTTGGTAAAAATTGGACAAAGAGGATTTTGAAAAAGTATGTATTTAGCATTTTATGTATTTAGAATCATGACTGATACCCGAAATGGCCAATATCGTAAAATATGGTATAGTTCAACTCGGCATGCTGCACTGAATCTAAAGAGACAGGTTTTGGGATCTTTGGCAAACCCGTTCAGAACATATTTGCAAAAATATTTATTTTTTATTTCTCTTGACCTCTAGGTGGCACTGCACCAAAATTGTGCAGGCACCCTCAGGTCATGGTTGTCCTAACACACACCAAGTTTGGTCTAAATTCACTAAAGCTTTGCGAAGGTAAAGCTGTCACGGATTCAGCCACCTCATTAGTGCCTGACCCTGCAATTCGAATGGTTCATTTTCACCCAAATTCTAATCACCCACACCTGGCCACACTCATTAAGGACTCTGATAAATACTCACCCGTTCATGCATCTCACTGTCTGGTCTCGCCATTCACTATCCCGTGCATGGACTTACCTGACTCATTTCCTCATCAGCCATCATCCTCCTGCCTTCATCATTCTCCTTCCCTGTGCCTCGGAATCCTCAGTCTGCACTGCTATTTCTCTGCAAAGAGAAAGACTGTTACTATTGAGTTAAGTTCTGAATTGTGTCTGCATTGGATAGCACTTACCTGTGAGTTCGCTTCAACCTGTTTAATAAAGCGTTGGATTCTTCTTTAATCCTGTTGTCTGTTCTCCAGTTGTGTCAATTGCCTCATGTTCATTTTGAGGTGCTAATCGTTGAGTTACTTAGTGCGTTATTCGAGAACGGTTTGGGTAATCAACTTTAATTCCATGACTTTTTGTCGGCGTGGTCTGAAGATGATTTGGTTTAATCTTCGTAAAAACCGGACCAACGATATAGTAGGAGTTCCAAAAAGTAGGTTTTTCTAAAAATTCTGAATGGCGGCAAATTTACGGTTCAAAAGTTATTAACTTAAACGTGACATTTGTACAGTTGGTGGCGCTAGAGAGATTGCGTTAGAGACTCCAAAATTGCTATGGCTAATCTTCAGACTGTCTCTGTGCAAAATATCATAACATTCCCTCAAACGGTTCTATGGGCTGCCATAGACTCAAGAGCGGAAGAAGGAAGAATATAAAAACAGAGCAATTCCAAGAGGGTCCTGAAACCATCAGTGCTTGGTTTTAATTGTTTCCATCATTAAGAATTGTGAGTTTCAAATTGTATCCAATGTATTAAAACACATAGGCTATACTTCATAGTTTGGAAAAATGCTGTACTGTTTTTTTTTTGTTTTGTTTTTTTTGGGCTTTTGCTTATGGTCATTTCTCTTGGAAGGAGCTGCTAGATGTTTATCAGCCTCTTACCACCTCTTGAAACAAATCTGGCCGTGACTCCCAGAAATTGGAGCTTTGTTGCACGTTCAATTTTACAACAAGTGTCCAAGCAATCCTCCTGAGTTTCATGCGTGCTCTGATAAAATGCTGGCCAGATACAGGGCTGATAGCGCTCTCTCACTCCGATAATTATCGCTCACGATCGTCCTCTCTACCACATTAGAGACGTGCCCCTGAGAGCAGCTAGTCCTTGTCACTCTCTCAGGGCTTAGTGATGATAATTATCACTTGTCCCAGGCAGGGCAGCTCTTGTTAATGTAGCTGTGGTCTTCACTGGTGCAGTGCTAACTAGGCCTGGTCTGTTCAGCCACCCTGCAAAATATAATTAGGCCGAATTCTCCTCCGAGTCTGAAACTTTCTGGTCTGTTGGTATGCGTTTGGCTCATTTTATCCCCATCTTCCCTCTTCTTTTACAGCTTGTCATTGTATCCATTGCTATATACCAAGATTTTCTAAGGTAATTATTAGTCATAGGAATGATTTATTTCCCAATTTAAATAAAAATTGATCTGAAAACTTGTTTGCATTGTTTTGTCCCAGCAGATCACTTGGGTGCAAAGGCTAGTGAATAATGTTAACCAATAGGCAAAAATTCACCAAGACTTCATTTTAGGAAACAACATTTAGTCTGGCTTCATTCTGGAATTTAACATCCTCTTTTAATGATACAATCATGTATCAATGGATGAGGACCTGAACTAAAAAAAATTTCACTGAATGAATGTTTAACTTGTAAATGCATGAATTGTAAAACAGAAAGTCAGATTGACTTTAAAATATCAATTGTTTCTCCTAGACAGCAAGAGAGCGCTCTGATGATGACATATTTTTGCAGGCAAACCAGGAAGTTAGCATCACTCTGTTTCCCTTGACAAAAACCCCAATAGGATTTCTTCCATTGGCATTCGGATCATTGCAGAAAATCAGCTCTGTAACCAAAAAATTCTTAAAACAATCATGATAATCTTCACAAATGACCACAATTTTCACTAAGCTTCCCACAACTCTTTCAGTCTTGTTAACCACAGACCCTATTTTAGGCATTTACCCAAAAAGCCTGCAAAAACATGACAGACTCTTATTGGTTAACATTGTAGATTACTATATGAGGCAGCCAATCACTGGCTCAAGCTGTGAGGATCTCAATTAACAACGGTTATGTCTTTGTTCCATCTCCATTTACAAGCATATCCTCATCAGTCCTGAGGCTACAGACTCACTGTGATGTTTGTCTGGTTGAGACGCTTTCTCCTCCACGTGGGGAGTGGGACCCCCATAGTAAAGTCTATCGCTGTAGGCTGCAATTGCTTTATGCAAGAGTGGGTTACACCATATTGTCATCATGCTCAGTGTTTCCCAGCACGCACAAACACACCACATGTGGGTCATCATACGTGTCCTGTTCAACAATCGTCACATCTGCAATCTTTGCTGTTTTATAACCCTCAACAGTGCAGAGATGTCTCAATCACCTCTGTATGTGTCCTGATTCATTCAGAACAGCTGGAGAGAGGTAAATTACTGCTGTGAGTCATTTGATTTGGCATTCAAGAGATTAGGCTTGGAGGACGCACTGATCCCCTACCCTGGTGTGTGATTCACTGTGGCAGGTATTTGCATGGTGATGATGCCTATTATTTATCCCTGATGGGTGATGGGTTATTTTTCTTATTGGCATCCTGTTGGCACTCTCGAGCTCCTACTGCGGTCATCTGTTTGGCTTCTACTAAAAGTGCCTATGTTTGTGTGTCGTTTCAAGATGGTCCCACCAGGCAAGTTCATCACACTGAGGAGAGCAAAGGCATATCTGCCCAGTATTCCTGCCAGTTGTTCTCTTTTGGCTCCTGGTGGATTTCCAAGAATCCGCAGCCAGGCTAATTCTGCTTGAGTGTTTCAGCTGGACTGTCCTAGAATCACAGAGACGAACAGAGTCAGAGACACAAAAGTAATGAAACAAGAACCCCATGCATGCAACTCAAGCCTGGACGTAGTTCAGTTGAGCTCAAGAAGCTGCAGGAAGCTTTTTGCACATGTAAAATTATTTTGGTTTTCGATAATGGTGTGCTTGCATAATTAACATATGTTGCTGTTCAGTTCTGATGTTTACCTCTTTAGCAAGGTAATGACTCAGGAGTTTCCCTCAATGATTATTTTTCCTCTCTTTTTTCATACAAAGACTTCCGCCTCTTTTGTGGAATCACTGTAAGGGATGATGCAAGTTGCTCGTAATTTCAAGGGAGACAATCAGCAATGAGAAATGCATTGTGCTATAACATGCATATCCTCCTGAGACCCAGAAAAAAAAAGTTTTTTGAATTTAGTTTTTTTCCATGTCATCACACTGTTTAGAGCACAATAAACAAATGGTAAAAAAACATATATATAAAATAATATTTTATTCATACGTTATGCTATGTGTAGTGGACGCCAGGACTAAGTTGTTTAAAAAATAAAATGACATGAAATTATATGTATAGGCAAAACCAATGGGATTTTTTTTTCAATCACCAATACATTTTGGGGTTTCAGGATTTTTTCAACCAAAATTTGTATAAAGATTATTCTCAACTATGTTATGAAAGAAATAATGGAATGAATTGATACACCATTTTACTTTTTGCAATATGTGGGTAAAATGGCCATAAGTTAATATTCCCATTCAATGCAATGCATCTATACACTGTATCTAATTTGCACATTAATGTGTTCTTGGAGCAACATTTAATGAAAAAATAAGGGTAATAATTGGAGTAATAATTGGCAACATTTTAATAACAATATCTAATATTTCATAGGAATATTGATGTATAATTTATTTCCATATTCACTTGTTGTGTCTCCCAGAATGCCTGATAAACATGATTTTAGTCCTGATGTCCTCTACAGTGGACACGTTTGAAATCAATGTCCTGTTTTGTAACAGAAAGTAATTTTTTTATTTGAAACCCCTTAACATTTTCCTGAGATGTTGTTTTATGAAATACAATTTGAAAAGTAGTCCAATTTAAATTATAATTACAATATATTATCATATTTCCATAAGAATGCTACATTTGATCACTAAATTAATGTCAGACATTTTTAAAGATCAAGGAGAAGTTGTTTTCATGGTGAAACCTCCAAACATTTGGTATCTCTGAAAAGTCCTGAATGTGCTCTTTACAGGACACCCAGGTTGTGTCATGTGACATGTATGATGTCAGAGAAATTCACTAAAATATAATGTCCACTACAGTGGACAAAAGTCTATTCTTGGGTCCCAGGAGGATATACAGTTGTGGTCAGAATTACTGGCATCCCTGGTAAATATGATCAAAGATGGCTGTAAAAATAAATCGGCATTGTTTTTCCTTTTCATTGAAGTAAAATAATTGAAAGTGGGGGGTAAATCACATTATGAAATAAAATCTTTTCTCCAAAACACACTGGCAATAATTATTGGCTCCCTGTTATTAAATACTTTTTGCAACCTCCTTTTGCCAAGATAACAGCTCTGAGTTTTCACCTATAATGCCTGATGAGTTTGGAGAACAACTGACAAGAGATCAGAGGCCATTCCTCCATACAGAATCTCTCCAGATCCTTCAGATTCACAAGTTCATGTTGGTGCTTCTTCTCTTCAGATCAGCCCACTAATTTTCCATAGGGTTCAGTTTAGGGGACTGGGACGGTCATGGTAGAAGCTTCATTTTGTGCTCAGTTACCCATTTTTGTGTTTATTTTGATGTTTGTTTTGGACCGTTGTCCTGATGGAAGTTCCAACCACAGCCCATCATAAGATTTCTAGCAGAGGCAGTCAAGTTCCCTTTCAAAAGAACTCGCGCTGCGTCGATTGACACTAAGGGAACACTTTGCGTGATGATGTATTGAAGCACATGTAAAATCAGTCCAATGGTGTGACGGAACGTCAGAGGCGGGTGACGTCATGAACCAGGAAACTATAAAGCCACTCCAAACAAAGCAGCGTTAGCTTCGGTGTCTTCATAAGCGCTTTATGTGAAACTGATTTTGGTGTTGTCTGTTATATATATATATATATATATACAGTATATATATATATATATATATATATATATATATATATATATATATATATATAACTGCTTGCGTTATTTAACGGGTGGGGACACATATGCTTTATGTGTTGTTTGTTTGGGAGAGGAGCATGCACGGTCAGCACTCGAGGGCGCTCGAATGCACCCACAAAAAGACTGGGGACACGGAAAGCACGCTCAACTGCAGCCTTCAAGGGGTAAGATGGAACTGAGGACCGTCATTATCTCCAAGAAGGCTGCGAAGAAAAGGTCCTGAGGTCCCCTCTGTAACAGGAAGTGAAAACCCTGTTGGACAAAGGGGCCATAGAATATGTACCTCCCTCCAGCAGGGACACCGGGATTTACAGTCTGTATTTCATCGCTCCAAAGAAGGATGGGGGGTTGCGTCCCATTTTGGATCTAAGTGTCATGCAACATAAATTCAAAATGTTAACTTTGAGACAAATCGTGCCACAGATCAGATCCGAGGACTGGTTTGTCACGATAGATCTTAAGGACGCATACTTCCACATTTCTATCCTTCCATATCACAGGAAGTTCCTGAGGTTTGCTTTCGGGCAAAGCATACCAATATCGAGTTCTTCCGTTCGGCCTAGCACTATCACCCCACACTTTCACGAAATGCGTAGATGCAGCTCTGGCGCCACTGCGTCTACAGTGTATTCGCATCATGAACTACATCGACGATTGGTTAATTCTAGCTCAGTCGCATCAGTTGGTGGTTCGGCATCGAGATGTCGTTCTCGCCCATATGAAAGAGCTGGGGTTACGGCTAAACGCCAAGAAGAGTGTGCTTTCTCCATTACAGAGGACCACTTTTCTAGGTGTGGTGTGGGATACTATGTTGATGCGGGCATGCCTATCTCTGACACGCATAGAGTCCATCCTGTCAGCTGTGAAAAGAATAAGGCTAGGCCAGTCACTCACTGTAAAACAGTTTCAGAGACTGTTGGGTTTGATGGCAGAAGCGTCCAATGTGATACCTTTTGGCCTCCTGTACCTGAGACCCTTGCAGTGGTGGCTCAGGACCAAAGGGTTTTCCCAGAGGGGCAACCCCTTTTGCATGATCAGGGTTACGCGGCGATGCCTACGTGCCCTGGTTATGTGGAAGAAACCTTGGTTCCTGTCCCAGGGCCCCGTGTTGGGAGCTTCTTGTCGTCGCAGGATGCTAACGACAGATGCCTCTCTCACGGGCTGGGGAGTGATCCTGGAAGGACGCTCGGCTCAGGGTCTATGGGGGGACCATCATCTCTCCTGGCATATCAATCGCCTAGAGATGATGGCTGTATTTCTTGATCTCAAGAATTTCCTCCCAGACCTCAGGGGCCACCATGTGTTGGTCCACACAGACAACACATCGGTGGTCGCCTACATACATCATCAGGGGGGTTTGCGGTTGCATCCGCTATAAAAAACTGGCGCTCCAAATCCTCCTGTGGTCTCAGGGGAAGTTGCTCTCACTTACATCCTGGCCCAAAACATAGGAGCAGACATCCTATCGAGGTAGGGGCTGAGGCCCAGGGAATGGAGGCTCCACCCTGAGGGCATTCGGCCAGGCTCAAGTGGATCTTTTTGCGTCTCGAGAGATGTCTCACTGTCCGCTCTGGTTCTCCCTCACGCATCCAGCTCCTCTCGGACTGGATGCTATGGTACAGACGTGGCCCAGGCTACGTTTGTATGCTTTTCCCCCTATCGCTCTGCTCCCGGGAGTTCTGGAGAGAGTTCGCAGGGACCATCTGTGCCTACTTCTTATAGCCCCGCGGTGGCCGGGCAGAGTATGGTTCCCAGATCTAGTGTCTCTCCTCAACGGGCCTCCTATTGAGCTTCCCGTCAGGAGAGACCTTCTATCCCAAGCAGAGGGCTCTATATTTCACCCTCGTCCCGAACTGTGGGACCTGTGGGCTTGGCCTCTGAGGGGGCCCAGCTCATAGGGTCAGGTCTCTCAACCGAGGTTGTGGAGACCATTATACAATCCAGAGCTCCCTCCACGAGGAAACTTTATGCCCTGAAGTGGAAGGTTTTCACTTCATGGTGTAGTGACCGTCAGCTGGACCAAGATAACTGCCCAGTTGGTGCAGTGCTGGAGTTTCTGCAGAAGCGGTTCACTGCAGGTCTATCCCCGTCCACTTTAACCCTCTGGGGTCTGAGGTGTTTTCAGGGTCCTTGAGATGTTTTGGCATGCTCTGACATTTCTGCTTTTTTCAGTTGCTTATAAACATATTAATGGCACAGGTTAAATTACACTCTATATAGCACACACAGGGCTACCATAATATGTGAACAACATGTTAATACATGTTTGTATTGTTGAGAGAATATTGTTTATGCGTGGTTATTGAAAAAACTAAAAAATAAAGTTTCTAATATAAGGCCACAAATAACATACTAAATATCTGTCCACAAGACTTTTGACTAGTGGATGTTGTCGCCTAGAGTTTTTGCTTCGAATTGATCTGAAAATCATTCTGCCTAATCATTCACATAAAACAATAGATTGTTTTAAATTGTGAAAAACATTTTTTTGTTTGCAAAGGCAATATGCGGATGGGCGGAACGGCCCAACCCCCTCATGAATAATTAGGCAGTTCTCACCTGAGCAGACTGCATACTAATGAGCCTTTCATTCAGTGGTGTCACACAAGAAAGAATGCAAGGACAATATATATATATATATATATATATATATAAATAAATAAATAAATATGTATACACACACACACACACACACACACATATATATATATATACACTACCGTTCAAAAGTTTGGGGTCAGTGAGAATTTTATTTTTATTTTTTGGAGGAAAGAAATCAATACTTTTATTTATCAAGGAATAATTAATTTGATCGAAAGTGACAGTAAAGACATTTATAATGTTACAAAAGATTCTAACCCTAACCCTATTAATCAAAGAATCCAAAAAAAAAAAAAAAAAAAAAACTGTACAACTGACAGACCAACAACTGTTTCAACATTGATAATAATAATAAATGTTTCTTGAGCATCAAATCCTCATATTATACTGATTTGTGAAGGATCATTTGACACTGAAGACACTGACACTGGTGATGCTGAAAATTCAGCTTTGATCACAGGAATAAATTACACTTTACTATATATTCACACAGAAAACAGCTGATTTACACTGGAATAATATTTAATACTATAACTGATTTTTGTTGTATTTTTAATCAAATAAGCGCAGCCATGGTTAGCAGAAGAGAATTCTTTTAAAAGTATTTAAAATCGTACCGACCCCAAACTTTTGAACGGTAGTGTGTATATATATACAAACAATCAAAATATAAATGCCAAAAGCACATTTTTAGTCACACCTTTTAGCCATCCACATACCATTTTTAGCCATCCACCGCGGTCAAAATAAACCAGTCGCATTTCAAAGTCGTTCGCGAAACGACCGCCAGGTGGCGCAAAGGGACATTTAGCAAAACGTAAGTGGGGCTAATGTCTGTAGCCTAAGGATGAAATACTACAAGTTATGGTAATTTCCAAATAAGCCTACAACAAACATTTATAGCCTACTCCGTAATTGTTGGTCATACAGATAAGATATAATCTTTTAAAACTGTAAAAGGCTAAAGTATAGGCCTACACTCACAGGCTAAATGAAAAAATCGCTCATGTGAGAAACAGACGTTTGGGTATTTCTCAGTGAGTAAATTCATAGCCGAGCGGTAGAACTTAGGGTTCATCATCAAGATGACACGGGTTCAAATCCCGCACAAACAAGGTCTGCTGTATATTTTATATTTATTTAGATTTGTCTAGCTCTAAAACTCTGTTACACCATACAGTTTTTTTTGCTTATATTTATAAAATACAATTATCATGCATTTCCATTTTACACTAAGGAAAAAAAATAGTATCCAACAGAACGACTTTGCATCTGTATAATAATAGGCTACCAATCGTAATTTCAAAAGCAGTTATGTAAAAAAAATAATTATATATAGCCTATATATATATATATATATAGGCTATATATAATATAGCCTATATATATATATATATATATATACTATATATACACTATATATATATATATTTTTTTTTTTTCAGGGCTGCCAACTCTCACGCAATTGACCCAAATCTCACACTCTCACGCCACACCCCCGATTTCTCACGCTGAAGTGTCAACCCGGTCGGTCAAATTCCTAAAAGATATAGTTTATCTATAGATCTACCTGTTGAGCCACTCGTGATCGACTAGTTATACCGCAAATTAGTTAAAATATCCCATAATCTATCTACAGCGAGCGTGCATGCGAGACAGATATTGTGCTCCAAACCATGCGCGCGCATGGCAGAGAGGTCTGTTCCCTACAACCTAGAGTTTTTAAAAACATGGTTTTAAGTAAAGTGTGATTTGCCAGGGGGGACTAGGATTTCCTTCTGGTCTAAACATCCCTGCTTCTACTGAATTATTTTAATCCCCCCCGTAATTTTTTGGTCATACAGATAAGAGTAGGCTTACATCGTTCAAAACTGTAAACTTGTATTCATATAGGCTAACGACAAAAACAGTATAGGCCTACAGAGGATCTACTCAAACATGCAATGTAAGCGCTTCCCAATGAGAAAATGACAAGACAAGGGTGAAAATCTCGCTCTATGTAGGCTAAATTGCCCTGAATTAAAATGTAAAAACAAATCAAATAATGTATTTGTCGAAATGTTCAGTGGTGGAATGTAACGAAGTACAAATACTTCGTTACTTTACTTAAGTACATTTTTCACGTATCAGTACTTTACTTAAGTAGAATCAATAGTGCATACTTTTTACTTTTACTTCGTTACATTTTGCAGCAATTATTATACTTTCTACTCCACTACATTTCTACAACGTTCTGTTACATTTTCGTTAAATTTTCTGATCAGTTTTCCCCTGCCAAAACGTCATCCTGACCGTCCGTTCATCCCACGTTTCTGTCCCACCAGTGAAGTTTGGTTGCCATAGATATATCAACCCGGTATAGCACGCAGTGTGTTTATCGTGCAATTTATACGCGAAAATTAGTTTTTACATGCATAGGACACGCATTGGTTTAGTAGTGATGTGGGGTGCGTGTGTATTATACGTTTGGTTAGAATTAGTATGGCAGGCCAAGAGGTTCAGAATTAGGCTACGCCATAAATGAATCGCGTTTACAGCCAAACGCCGTCATATACGTCGTTTTAACATAAGGGGCCCTATTTTAACGATCTGAAACGCAAGTGTCAAAGCGTAAAGCGCAAGTAACTTTGTGGGCGGATCCCGGCGCTGTTGCTATTTTCCCGGCGGGATAAATGCCTCTTGCGCCTGGCGCAAATCTAAAAGGGGTTGGTCTAAAGTAGCTTCATTATTCATAGGTGTGGTTTGGGCGTAACGTGAAATAAACCAATCAGAGCGTCATCTCACATTCCCTTTAAGAGCAGGCGCGCTTGTTCTAAAGCGGATTCCTATTATAACGGCGGATTTGCCAGGCGCGCGCCAGGAGTGGTTCACAGCTGAGGAGAGCAACGTTCTCGTCAGGGCCGTAAAACACAGAGAAGTGGCATTGGGGATGGAGAAACCCACCCAAATTAGCTTCTGTTTAACAGGCGTATGATAATTTGGGTAAATGTGTAAGCTACATGCTTTTATAATAAATTGTCTATCTATCTATCTATCTATCTATCTATCTATCTATCTATCTATCTATCTATCTATCTATCTATCTATCTATCTCTTTTGTAATAATGTATGATTTGCAAAAATGAAAACTGCTGCTTAGATGAGAGAATCAACGTGTATGCGCGTTGTGCACACGCTACATTGATTATGGCCAAGCATGCGCCCTTAAAATAGCATAATGAACAACGCGCAACGCGCCACTGACTTTAGACTATTTTTTTCTGGTCAGTGGCGCAATTGTTTTATAGAACAGCAAAATAGCATGAGGGAAAGTTTGCGCCGGAACACGCCTCCTCTTTGCGCTGAACCGCCCCGGGGAGCGCAAGTGTATTTCTTAGTTCACCGGCGTGCGTCTGTGGAGGGAAAAGTCCGCTTTGCGCGGGTGCAAAATAGGAATGATACATGCGTCAGTGTACAAAGTCATTTGCGCCGAGTGCAAGATAGGGCCCAATATGTGTGTTATATACATATAAATATACCGTATATAGTAAGGGTATATAGTAAGCTTGATGTGTATATTGCCTAATTGCAAGCTTGTTCAGAAATGGTGACAAAAACTTAAAATATAACTGCTTTTCCATCATATTGAACATCATTATATGAGTATTAGGTTGAATGAGTTAGAATTAACTGTTTTATTAATCATTAGAATATAGACATTAAGAGAATAAATTGTTATGCAAGTACTTTTACTTTTAATACTTAAAGTACATTTAAAATCAGGTACTTTTTACTTTTTACTTAAGTTGGGTTGTCATTGTGGTACTTCTACTTTTACTAAAGTAAATATGTCTCTGTTTATTTGTACTTTTACTTAAGTACTGAGATTCAGTACTTCCTCCACCACTGGAAATGTTGCGATATTGTTTCATTTAAGTTCATAATTATTCTATAAATGTTATTTAATTTAGCAGCATTACCATGAAGCACCGTGTTTCTATATTTATTTGAATAATACAAAATAAAATAAAAACTTAATTCACAAATTGCATGCCTTGTAAGGATCCAAAGATCCCTGTAGAATTTAATATTGAGTTGAACATTTTGTTCATGACAACAAATTAACATGCGTTTTTTCAGATTATATTTAGTTTTGCTTGGAAAAAGCTGGCCCAAACCAGTTTTATTTCATCAATTATTGAAATAATGAAATATTTAGTAATAAACTTTTGTGACAGAAATATCACTAGGCTACATGTAACTTAAATCATTTAATTCCTTCATTATCAACACTGTCTAGAATAGCGATTTAAGTGTGAATTGCGACTTCTCTTTGTGTTAAGTCAGCCTCAGACTCCGATAGCCTGTGGGGGGTTGGAGGGACATTGCTGGACAAAGGTGTTAATGTTCCTCTTTCATATGGAGAGTGTCGGATAGCCAGCCTGATGAGCAGGCAAAATTATTGTAAGGATAAATCTGTGTCCAAATGTAGACCCCATATCTTATTAAATTATAAATATTGTAGTTTATTTATTGTAGCCTATTTAAAGTTTTTTTCACACAAAATTTCAATTGAAGTTATTGTAAGGTGAATTCAACAAGGCATGCTGTGTCTTTGAAGCAACAATTAAAGGTTAAATAAGTTTTTCGTGATTTGTATGGCTGACACGCAGCGACATATACAGTATTATCAGCTGTATGATGTGCTTTTACCCTGAAATGTTTAATTTCGAGAGAGAGACCCGCGCGCGCAGCGAGGGAGACTAAATAAACTTGTTAAAAAGAGATCCAGCGCGAGAGAGGCAAAGAGAAACGCATGTTTTTAATTTAATTATGTTTCTTTGGACAATTTTCGTTTTGTAGGCCTACTGTTTTAATTGTTTAATTTAGCTGTAATTTCTTTGGCAATACAAATTTAAAATGTCGCAAGAATAAGATTAGCCTAGTGTTTCTTATTTTGCATCGCAAAAGAAATAAACTCTAAACAAGATGCAACCCTGTTTTACATTAAACAATTTAAACCTTGAAATGTTCGAACTTGGTTTCAAACTTAAGTAATTTTAGTGTTCTTTTACATTACACAATAATTTAGCAGACTAAAGACGAGCTTCTTCATTTTCATTTTCTGATGCAATCGGCTGACAATCTTCCTTCATCAGTTTTTGTCGTTTGTGCAGCGGCTGCGGTTCTACAGGAATGTAGCAAATTTATGTTGTAATGATAATCAAACAAAACTCCTGACTTTAAATAAGTAAACAGATATAAACAGTTACCTATTTAAGCATCAAGGTGGGAAAATATAAACGTAGGACAACATCGGTTAACAACATGTATGCTACATTGAGATTCGATCTCGGGTCGAATGAAGCTCTTCGAAGCTCGTGTCGTTGCGTTGATCACTGAGCTGTCTTCTGTATGCTGTTCAAGTTGTAAAGCCTCATTCATGTAGCCTAAATGTTTTTATTGCAATGTTTTATGTTGAAATGTTTTCATTATTTATTCAATTACATTTCAGTAGCCTAATTTCAGCATTGTGATTATGAATTATTTTAACTACGTTTCACTTGTTGAATTCATCTGCTACCAGCTTTCAATCGCTCTGAATCAGCGCGGTGCGGCAGCAGATTACGCATTAGAGAGAATAAACCGGAATAAACTAACACTTTTCAGAGTCTATGATTGTAGCGCCTCTTAGCGGTAAAAGGCAGCAAATACACCACACATTTTACCGCCGCGGTGGAACGGCTGATGTGGGCATTGTCATGGCTTGCCTCGACATTTGCGTTTGAATAGCGCGCGTCCTCCGTGGGCGTGTCAGATTAACGCGTAATGAAGTGTAATGAGCTGGGGAAAAAAATACTGACAGCACTCTCTTTTCATACAGATTGCATAAACTGAGAATATTTGTTTTTTATATAAATTACTTCATTTAAAAGAAGAGAATTTAAGCTTCATAAAGAAAAACCTCTCCTGCCTGTGTGACAAGTAATCGCGGAGTTACAGTTAATCTTAGGACGCGTTTCAGAATGGACTTCACTGACAGAGAGAACGCAGAACTCGCATCATGTTTATTTTTCTTTATTTGGTGAAAAGCACAACACTTTGTTTTTATTGTGAGTATCCACAAAAAAAATAGAAACTTAACAGGATCTAATGATGTACAACACTTATATGTAAGATCAAAATTAACCGAGTATTTTGAGTCTCTTTTACACTGATAAGAAAAAAAGCGAGACAATTGCGCCGGCGCGATAGCCGACCCCAGGGGGTTAAAGGTTTATGTGGCGGCCATAGGTGCTTACCACATTCCTTTGGGTGGAATATACTTGGGTAAAGACCCCTTGGTATCTCGTTTCCTCCGTGGCACTTTGAGACTTAGGCCTGGTGCGCGCACCAGGGTTCCGACTTGGGACCTGGCAATTGTCCTTCAACGCCTTTCCCAGGCTCCCTTTGAGCCTTTGGAGGAGGTACCAGACATATTTCTGACTTGCAACTCTGTTGCTCCTCGCTATCTCATCTCTAAAAAGAATAGGATATCTTCAGGCTTTGTCGGTTGCACCCTCGTGCTTGGATTTTGCACCTGGCATGGTTAAAGCATTCCTTCATCCTTGACCAGGTTATGTTCCCAAGGTCCCCACTAATGCGGCCCGATCTATAGTGCTGTAGGCCTTCTGTCCTCCCCCTTTTCAGGATTCGGACAAGGAAAATAATAATTTGCTATGCCCAGTTAGGACACTGAATGCTTACGTCCACAGAGCTGCCCTGTGGCGTAAAGCCGAACAGCTGTTTGTCTGTTTTGGACCCCCTAACAAAGGGTCCCCAGCCTCTAAGCAAAGAATGAGCAAGTGGGTGGTCAAGGCTATCTCACTTGCTTATGAGTGAACCAGACAGCCTTCACCTACGGCTGTTCGGTCCCACTCAACAAGGAGTATGGTGGCCTCTAAGGCCTTATTATCAGGAGTACCCCTACAGGACGTTTGTGATGCAGCAGGGTGGTCCTCACCACACACATTCGTCAGGTTTTACTCTCTGGACTTGGACTCTACACCAGGGTCTCGGGTGCTCTCGTCCTAGTACTGCTTGTTTTATTTCACACAGGACAGACACTTCTCGCTATGGTGGCGTTGGTATAGACGTTCCCTTAGCATCAATCGACGCAGCGCGAGTTCCCTTGAAAGGGAATGCCTCGGTTACGACTGTAACCTCGGTTCCCTGAAGAGGGAACGAGACGCTGGGTCACCTGCCATATCTCCTACGTGCCTGTAAGCGACTTGTTCAGACCTTACGAAGCTAGCGCTGCTTCGTTTGGACAGGCTTTATAGTTTCCTAGTTCATGACGTCACCCGCCTCTGACGTTCCGTCACACCATTGGACTAATTTCACATGTGCTTCAATTAGGGGTGTCGCAATATACCGGTATGGACGATAATCGTGATATTCAAAGCTTGAAATATCGACATCGTGTTAATTTAGAGTGTGGCAATATACCGGTATTGGCGATAACCACGATGTTTAAAATGAATAGGACTTTTATGATAACATGACACGTAAATACTCCAGCGCCAGTTGAGGTGGCAGTATTGCACCCGCTGACATATCAAATGAGAAGACGCAGCGCGCGCCCGCGCAGCCACTCTGGTGGGAGTTCTTCGGCTTCAAAGAAAACAGCACTTTAAAGGGGGTCGCACACCGGACGAGAAGCGCAGAAAATTCTTTAAAATTCGAACACATTATTTTCTAGGAGTTTACACACACCACCGGCACCAAACGGCGTCTGTCCGCGACGCCCAGCAATGGCTCGGATTTTCAGGTGAGATTCTCAAATCATTCAGTAAACGGATGCGCTCTGACTGAGGTAAAGTGTTCAGACTGCAGACTTAGCAACGATTGTATTTAATTGTACAGTAGCCTACAATCATAACATAGTACAGACATTATCTTAATTTCATAATGTCCTTAAACATAACAATATTGCTGGCCATGAACTGAGAAAGTGCGCGTCAGGTGTGCGACCCCCTTAAGCCCAATCTGCAGAATGTGTAGCCACCAACCTTTTTACCCATCTCCGTGTCCATCACCCTGCGGATTACGCTATTTTACAGAGAGTAAATTGCGATTATTTTACTAGCCATGGAATGGGAAATGTGACATTAACCTGTTAACAGCGGGTTTTTGTTTTCATATGTTGAAATAAAGGGTGATTATTAAGTACCCCGTTTTCTTTACTCGTCTTATTTTTGTATTTTTGTATTTGCACTTGATTTGTTTTGTTCACATCTGCATGACTTGCACCGGCGCAACAATAGGTTTAAGAGCTTTTCAGTTCTTCAGGAAACATTCAGACAGTGTTTCGCTCCAGTTTGAAACCCGATATACTTCACATGCTTGTCTTACTTCATAAAAATGTGCATTCAAATATAAGAACGCAAGAAGTAAAAATGCAAAAAAAGAAAAATGAAATAAAGTAAAAATTAATTTGACTGATTTGACATTTTTTCCCCCAAGGTTTCTATAGATATCGCGATATATCGATATCGTGAATTATTTTGGCCACAATAACCGTGGTGTGAAAAATCTAACATCGTGACAGCCCTAGCTTCAATACATCTTCACGCAAAGCGTTCCCTTGGCGTCTCGTTCCCTCTTCAGGGAACCGAGGTTACAGTCGTAACCGAGGCGTTTTGATTTTTTATCTGTTGGTATTTGCTAGAATCCATAATACCATGTATCTGAACAAGATGTCCAGGATCTACAGAAAAAAATAGGCCCACAACATATAAGATCCAGCAGTATATTCAACCGTAGGCATGGGGTACTTTTTTATCCCTGTTTGGACCAAACACATCTGGTGCATTTGCTGCCAAAAAGCCCTTTTATTGTTTCATCTGACCATAGAATCCAGTCCCTTTTGAAGTTCCAGTCATGTCTGACAACTGAATATGCTGGAGTTTATTTTTGGAGGAGCGAGGAGGATTTTACTTGAAACCCTCCCAAACAACATGTGGGGATGTAGGGGTTGTTTGATATATATTTTTTTAGGCTTTCTGACCCCCAAGACTCAAGTAATATCTGCAATTCTCCATCTGTGATCCTTGGAGAGTCTTTGGCCACTCAAACTTTCCTCCTCGCCATGCATTAAGACAATATAGACACACGTCCTCATCCAGGCAGATTCATAACATCTTTAGTTGATTGGAACTTAATTATTGCCCTGATGGTGGAAATGGCTATTTTCAATGCATTAGCTATTTTCTTACAAACACTTTCTATATTGTGAAGCTCAACAATATTTTGCTGCACATCAGAACTATATAATTTGGTTTTACTCATTGTGATAAATGATTAAGAGAATTAGGCCTTTGTGTTTCCTCATATTTATACTCCTGTGAAACAAGAAGTCATAGCTGGACAATTTCATGTTCCTAGTCACCCTGGTATGCTAAAAATGTAAAAAAAAAAAAATTAATGGGGGTATACTTCAGAGATATTTTACTCATAAAAAAATCTAATGGTGCCAATAATTGTGGCCAATGTGTTTTGGAGGAAAAAACATTTATTTCATAATGTGATTTACCCCACACTTTCAATTCTTCTACTTCAATGAAAGGTTGGATTTTTGCTGTTTTTTTTTATGAAATATCAAAAGGATAAACAATGCAGATTTATTTTGACAGCCATCTTTGATCATATTTATAATTCTGACCACAACTGTAAATATTTGATTTGTGATCACAGGTTTTTATTGCTTTTTACACACACAACCAGTAAAGAACCTTCAATTATAAGATGAACCACTGAGAAGGTGGGTATCAGACATATCAAATACTAAGTGAAATATAACATTGAAGATTTTCATATGACACTAAAGACTGGAGTAATGATGAAGAAAATTCAACTTTGCCATCACAGGAATTTGTATTATATCACAAAAACCATTGTACTTTTGTTCAAATAAATTCAGCCTTGCATTAGTGACGTCTTTTAAAAGCATTGTTAGAAAAATTACAGACCCCAAACTTTTGAATATTTTTCAGGATTTACTATTTTAAGAAGGCTATAGAAGAAGACTTCAGATGCAAAACAAGTCTGTCTGACGTTTTTCTTTTAAATGTGCATTTTTATCAAGCTCCTTTGTTTAGGTTCAGTAATTTTCCTTTAATGCAGAGGTGGACCAAGTACACACTCCATTACTTCAGTGAAAGTACAGAGACAGCTAATTACATGTGTGCTTTTTTACAGAAACCTCTAAGTCTACCTCTTTGGACAAGACTATGGAAGCTTGTTTCCGCTGTGGAATAAAACAATTAAAATGTAATTGCGACTTTTTATCTCACAATTCTGACTTTTTTCTCACAATTGCGACATATTGCAATTCTTTTTTTCTTCTTCTTAGAATTACGCAATATAAACTCACAATTGCACAAAGTGATTTTTTTTTTTCAGAATTGCGAGTTTATATCTCACAATTCCAACTTTATAACTCGCAATGGCAAGTTTATATCATGCAGTTCTGAGAAAAAAGTCAGAATTGAAAGATGTAAACTCGAAATTGCAAGAAAAAAAGTCAGAATTGTGTAGCAAACTAGCTCAATGAAATATTAATAATCAGTTGTGATATATACAGTCAAAAATGAGCAGAGAAACACTGATGTTATGCTGCCTGTTCCTTTATTTAAAAGCAGTAACTGTGTAGTTGCTGATGCAGTGACAATCTCCGTGCTAAGTACTTTAGCACATACATGTATGCTAATGTTCGCTAAATGCGAACTGCAAAGATTTTAAAGTCGTGTTTTTAATTAATTCACTATTACACATTAGGTGTTTGGAGTTTTAGAGATATTCATTTTCAGTGGATTCTAATGAAGTAAGTTTATAGTACTATCAGAATAAATACTATTTTTTAAACTTGAACTGTTTGAACCAATCGGTATCCCAAATGATACGAGTTACCTTCCATGGTATTTCTACAGTAACATACTGTTAAAAAGCAGAGATGTATATTAACGGTAGAGGGCTGTAAAATAACAGTACTTTGCTGGAAACCACAGCTGCCAGTAGATTACTGTTATTTTACAGCCAATTTTTTTACAGTTAAAATGCCATAGTAAAATGTAGTGTAGCTACTTCCACTAGTTAAAGGGGTCATATAATGCCATTTTTGTACAAGCTAATATGATTCTTTAGGGTCTAAATTAAAAGTTTGTAATATACTTTAATTAAAAATTCTCATTAGTATTAGTAAAAATAGTGACAGTATACAATGTAAAATCTTCATGTATTCTTGGAAAAATTATCAGTTCTATTTCTGAATCCGGGACACCAGCCCCTTAACCGGCCTCCCCTCTGGTCTGGTGACCATTAATGTGTAATGTGTGTGAGTTATGTTTGAAGCATGTTATAGACATCAAAGTGATGAATTCTGCTTCTCATTAGCCAGTCCAAGCTAACATAGTATCAGTGCTTGTCCTAAAGTGTGTTGAGTGCTGTGAGTTGTTAGATAAAGTGGAATGGTTACCAGTAGCTTTATTTTATACATATGTAGAGTTGAAATTGAACAAAGACATTTGAAAACATTCTTACCAAAAGGGACATTTGGAATTCCTAAATGCACAAAGGTGTTAATAGTGATCAAGGCCAAGATGTTTATACATCGGGGATCTTCTAATTGTCATACCTTTAGAACGGTAAGTTGTAATTTGCTGATTAGTCAGTTTAAATGTGTCTCTGATTTGTGTTCTAGTCACGTGATCAAGGAAGTATAACAGAATACATTGCTAAACTATTGCTCGGGACTCTTCTTAATATTAATATATATATGCCTCTCCTTGAACTGCCACCTTAACGTGGTGTAGGGGTTTGAGTACCCGAACGACCCTAGGAGCTATGTTGTCCGGGGCTATATGCCCCTGGTAGGGTCTCCCAAGGCAAACAGGTCCTAGGCGACGGGTCAGACTAAGAGCGGTTAAAAAAAAAACTTATGAGTTAAATGAAATCGAGGACCGTGACGTCGCCCAGTATGGCGCAGCCGGGGCCCCACTCTGGAGCCAGGCCCGGGGTTGGGGCTCGTATGCGAGCGCCTGGTGGCCGGGCCTCCCCCACAGGGTCCGGCCGGGCTCAGCCCGAAGGAGCGACGTGGGGCCGCCTTCCCGTGGGCTCACCACCTACAGGAGGAACCGTAAGGGGCCGGTGCTGAAAGGATCGGGTGGCAGTCGAAGGCGGGGGCCTCGACAACCCGATCCCTGGACACGGAAACTAGCTCTAGGGACGTGGAACGTCACCTCGCTGGTGGGGAAGGAGCCTGAGATTGTGCGTGAGGTTGAGAGGTTCCGACTAGAGATAGTCGGGATCACCTCTACTCATGGCTTGGACACTCCTTGAGAGAGGATGGACTCTTCACCACTCTGGAGTTGCCCATGGTGAGAGGCGGCGGGCTGGTGTGGGTTTGCTTAAACCCCCCCAGCTCAGCCGCCATGTGTTGGAGTTTACCCTGGTGAACGAGAGGGTCGTTTCCCTGCGCCTACGGGTCGGGGGATAGGTCTCTCACTGTTGTGTGTGCCTACGGGCCAAACGGCAGTGCAGAGTACCCGGCCTTCTTGGGGTCTCTGGGAGGGGTGCTGGAATGTGCTCCGACTGGGGACTCTGTCGTTCTACTGGGGGACTTCAACACCCATGTGGGCAGCTACAGTGACACCTGGAGGGGCGTGATTGGGAGGAACGGCCCCCCTGACCTGAACCCGAGCGGTGTTCAGTTATTGGACTTCTGTGCTAGTTACAGTTTGTCCATAACGAACACCATGTTCAAGCATAAGGGTGTCCATCAGTGCACGTGGCACCAGGACACCCTAGGCCGTAAGTCGATGATCGACTTTGTGGTTGTTTCATCTGACCTGCGGCCATATGTCTTGGACACTCGGGTGAAGAGAGGGGTGGATCTGTCAACTGATCACCACCAGTGTTGAGCATGTTACTTAAAAAAAGTAATTAGTTATAGTTACTAGTTACTTCTCCCAAATAGTAACTGAGTTAGTACCTGAGTTACATCATTATAAAAGTAACTAATTACCAGAGAAAGTAACTATTGTGTT